>NC_091981.1:50554850-50866241 GCF_044704955.1 Pristiophorus japonicus | reverse complement strand
AATGCCAAGCAGACATGTGTAAGTTATTAAAAACAAACATTACAGAATCGGTACCCAAAAAGAGGAAGTCATTTTAAATAGGAAGCATAATTTCTTAAACAAAACAGACGATTTTCTTTTCTCTGCTAATTGCTGGTCTTGTGGATAGCCTTAAGTGACTTGGAGAAATCAGTAGACTGTTGTTAATGAGGTGTGTGTTACTCTTGTGTTTCGAGAGGGTTCTGTTTGTAAGAGGCTAACAATGAGGTTCAGTGTTGGTGAGGGTCAGGTAGACACAGGGCCTGGGTGTCTCTAAAGTACTTCAATTTTCCATGCTGCAGTGTTTCCTCTCATACATCGTGTGGTGAACATACCTTGTGTTATGGTGGGATAAGGTTCCACACACATTGGCTTCCCTTGATTACGGTGAGAGGGTGTCACCATATGGCTCCCCGTACAGCTCAAGAAGGTCCCACGTTTGATGCCGAGCAAGTGCTGAGTAAGCTGAGCCCAGCTGCGATGAACTACCACTCACCCTCAGGGATGAGAAGGTTCCCGCTGCTTATTGCTAGCCAGTGACCCCCCCTCTATTGCAAGTACACATGTGAGGAGATGAAATCAAGTTCATCTGTGCCACTTTGCCACCCCTCTCTCTATAAGTATCTGGAGGGCTCTTTATGTCTGTCGAACCAGATCCCAGCATGAGTTACTGCCTTCTGCAGAGAAAATTGAAAAAAAACACATCAGTTGTACTGGCACTAAATATTATCTGCAGCCCTTGATGTTATAGGAGATGTCCTCTTCATTATCGCTGGTGCATGATGTTAAGGAGGGTGTTGATGGTATGGCTGCTTGAGGCTAGATTTTAGGCTTTTCTGTTTTCAGGGCATAAACGGAGGTGGGGTGAGAACATTACCGGCCGGGAATGGGTTGTGCTTTTGTAAGGAATTTTCGCCATCTGGGCCCTCGTGAACTAAAGTGCCGGGCCGTGTGCACTCCGGGAGAGGCCTTTGGAGGAAACCTTAAAAAAAACACTAAAACATTCCCAAAACATTGCCCACCCCACCACAACACAAATTGCTAAAAAAAATTAAATGAACAAACACATGCACTTACCTTTACAGGACTTTACCTTCATCACTGCCGCCGGCATGGCTCTGGTTTCCCAGGTGGTCATTGCGCGAGGCGCGATTCCAGGCGTACGGGTCGGGTTCGAGTCAAACCTTCGTGTCGCAACGAGAGGCCTTGCACACCCGGCGCTGCTAAGTGCCGCCGCAAAACCCGACCCAAACCTCGCGACAGGACGCAGGAGACTTCGCCGTTCCGGGGCGAGACCTGGAGCGCAAAGGACCAGAAAATCCAGCCCTTGATGAGCTAGCAGTGTAATTTTATAAAGAGGTCACTAGCCTTGTGCTCCTCACTGCCACTGGGGGACTGTGCAAAAGTGGTGATATGACGTGGATTATTTTATGTTGTGTATTGGTGCAGTCCAGTTTTCTGGGAACTTGATACCAGCGCAGCACCTCTGTGTTGCTCTCCTGTTGTTAAATTCAAAACTTGCCTTCAATCTCCTGCAGTATGATTGGGCAATGGAGGAGATTGTTCCAACAGCAGACCAGAGACACAGGTATTCTTCATATCAGTTTTCTTTATTTACTCAAGTCCCAGTGTGAAGATGTGTCTGTGGTCCTGTGCAAATTATATAGATTTTACAAGGGAAGGGCCTTAGTATGTGTAACTGTAGAAGGTGACAAATCACATAAAATCATTTAGGTACATTTGAAAAGTCTGAGAAACAGCAAATATAAAATATTTGGAACACGTATCAATTTACATACAACAACGACTTGTATTGTCAAACCATTGTGAGTGAATTTTAATCAATTTTAATTGATGGCTGGTTGACAGACTAGTTACATGAACAGTTTAGAGATTTTTTTAAATTCATTCTTGGGATGTGGGTGTCACTGGCAAGGCATTTCTTGCTCATCTCTATTTGCCTTGAGGTGGTGTGCCTTCTTAAAAGTCAACCACAGTGTTGTGGGACTTGAGTCACATTTAGGCCAGACTGAGTAAGGACGGCAGGTTTCCTTCCCTAAAGGACATTAGTGAACCAGTTGGGTTTTTACAAAAATCCAATAGCTTCATATTCACTTTTATTGACATCAGCATTCTAGTTCCAGCTTTCTTTGTAAAACTTCCATGGTGAGAGTTGCTTTCTTTGGATTACTCATCCAGTAACATAACCACCGTACCACCGTACCCCATTATATGAGTTTAGGGGGATGGAGGATGAATGAATTTGTTGGGTTGTTTGAGAGAGAGAGAGAGAGAGAGAGACTTGCATTTATATAGCCCCTTTCATGACCACCGGACATCTCAAAGCGCTTTACAGCTAATGAAGTACTTTTTGGAGCGTAGTCACTGTTGTAATGTAGGAAACGCGGCAGCCAATTTGCGCACAGCAAGCTTCCACAAACAACAATGTGATAATGACCAGATAATCTGTTTTTGTTACATTGATTGAGGGATAAATATTGGCCAGGACACTCCGGATAACGCCTCTGCTCTTCTTCAAAATAGTGCCGTGGGACCTTTTACGTCCACCTGAGAGAGCAAATGGGGCCTTGGTTTAACATCTCATCCGAAAGACGGCACCTCCAACAGTGCAGCACTCCCTCAGCGCTGCACTGGACTGTCAGCCGGGATTGGAAAGATATAAGGGAGGTACATAGGAACATAGGCATTACTAGAGGAAAAAAGATCAAGGACCATCTAGTTCGCCTTCTACCAGCATGTTAGTTGAATCATACAATGATAATGGAATTGTTGACCAATTATAACACTCAATCTCTATCAAATAGTCTAGAACAGACCCAGAAATTACACAAGAAAAAAACCATAGTGGTGGAAAGCTTTGGGAACCATAGGTCCAAAATCATCTTTTTCCTTCCAAGCATGCTACCCTTACAACATTTTGGGAATGAAATTCAACTTGGGCAGGGATGCAAAATGAGAGGCATTACATCTGTCACCAATTATATGACCCGTCCAATATTCCATTCCATGCAATTGAATACCAAGCGGGGTGTATAACTGGTGGCAGATGCCATGCTGGTGTGTATAAACAAGATTTCTGTCTCCGCTGGGCCAAGTGAAATAGGCTTGGGACAGTCTCATGCCAGTCCTTAATATGAATGGATTCATAGAGTATTGGCCCATAGTTGAGCAACATCCATGTTAGTGATGTTGGTTGAGGATGAATATTGGCCAGGGCACCAGGGAGTTTGCATTTCCGCCCAAGTCGAATTTCATTCCTGTTATGTCTCAAATTACTCATATACATGTTATAATGTAGCAGAAGGGAAAGCTACCCTGTACAAGTGATGTTCAAGTAAGTAGATCTGTTTTTAGTTGCACTGTGGGGGAAGGAAAGGATTTGACTTGTAACTAATGATTCCGTTGAGCTGCGCAGCCATGCAGCTGTCTGAAACTCCCACGCAGGCTGCTTGCCAGTTTCTCAAAGGAAAAACTGAGCATGCGCGGAAGTTTGAATGGACCGTATAGCCAAAATAAATTAGAGGGAACATTGCTTGTAACTGGAACTTTTGGTCTCCAACTTTGTGCCAGCCTTTGTGTTCAACTACACTTTGCCGAATCAGAGATTGATAAAGAATTCCAGGCGCCCATGAGCACCAAGAACATCTGGGGCCACTTTGCACCCCCCCCCAAAACATTATCCCTCCCGATCCATTAAACACAAATGTGTAGTAAATTGCATCAAGAAATAGGCCTGTAAAGAAATTCTTGCATTTATAGAGGGTTGTTCACAATCTCAGGATATCTTAAAGCACTTTATAGCCAATGAAATACGTTTTGAAGTGTAGTCACTGTTGTAATATGTAGGTAATGTGGCAACCAATTTGCGCAGAGCAAGGCCCAACAAACAGCAATGTGATAATATCCAGGTAATCCATTTTAGTGAAGTTGTTTGATGGATAGATACTGGCCAAGACCCAAGATAAAACATTCCTGCTCTTCTTCGAAAAAAACTATGGGATCTTTTTCAACCACCTGAGAGAACAGACTTGGTTTAACGTTTCATCCAAAAGACAGCACCACCCTCAGTTCTGCACTCGAATGTCAGCCTAGATTTTGTGCTCAAGTCTCTGGAGTGGGTCTTGAACTCACAACCTTGTAAGTAAGAGGTAAGAGTGCTACCACTGAACCACATCTGACACTCAACCTTAAAAGCTGTACAAGCCCCAACCTTACAAAGTCGTATCCTGCTACATCAGTGTGACATTTCTATTGTCCACACTTTTGCGATCCCTGTGTGTGCACAAACCAACTTTATGTCAATTTATTGCTCAACTGTGGGCCAGTATTATATAGATCCCACATACTAAGAACTGGCATGAGACTATCCCAAGCCTATTTCACTTGGCCCAGCAGAGACAGAAATCTTTTTTATAAACACACAAAAATAATATTTTTTTAATTGTTTTCCAAAGAACAGGCTGCACTTCCAATAGAAGACACTTTCACCCCATCAGTCAGGGCTGGATTCAAACCCAGGATCCTGAGGTGAAAGGTACAGTGTGTTCACTGGGTGTGCTAGCCAGCTCTTCACATTGCCAACTGGAACAGGTTTAACTAAATAGAAAACCAAATCAAATTGGAGCAAGTTAAGGGTTTTCCGATGTAATGCAAATTTGGACTGAACTTGGACAAATCAGGAGTTGAATTTTGATCTTGCCATTTGGCTGAGAACTATGTCGATTTACGAAAGTTCATAACATTGATATGTTCCTAGGTGTTTGAATGTTAGCACCAAGAAATATAAAAGAAGTTAAAAGTCTTTCTGCAAATTTTTAGTGTACATGCTTTGCACCTGTACAAATCCATTCACGAAGCTGTAGGCAAAATTCGAGAGACTAAATAAATAAGACGTTTTTGTAGATTTATCCCCTTTTTCTTCTGGGGACTGTGTTTATGTTTGCGTGTGCACTGGGGTTGCCAACGCTGGTTTGACCGATTCCTGGTGTTTTCATCACATGACTTCCCGCCTCCAATCATCACGCTCCCACACTCCACCATTGATCCATCCTCGTAGCGCCCCACATTCCCACGGCAACTGGAAAGCAAACGGGTTCTCCTTGGCTGTCAGTCAAACAGCCTTTTTTCCCCATCTCCAATATATTTATAATGAAAGTGATCAAAGAAAATGAACAACACGTACCATTTATTTTAATGCCCCAATTATTTTTTTCTCCTGAGTTGCTCACAGCAGTGTTCAGGAGATTAATCTGTAATTCCTGGAGACTCCAGGATAATCCTGGAGGGTTGGCAGCCCCAGCGCGGAAGCATGTTTGTATATGCATGTCTGTTTGCATGTGTGTGTGTGTTCCTTTTAGCTGGGTAAATCCGGATAGGAAATGTTGCATCTGGAATAACCTCAAATTATTTCCTTCTGATCCAAGTGTGGGTGACTGCATGCAAAAACTATGGAGGTTGGGACTGATACACAAACAATTCACCAGTGTTTAATTACCTTCAGATCTGCCAGCTGAGATGCAAGTTATGAACCACCCACATACTTAATGGGATTTATGGAGTTTGAAAAATATTGATAACATTGATAAGTCCTGAGCCATAATTGATTTTCAAATTGAACAAATGATACCAGGTACTGTCCTCCTTCCCTTCAAACCTACCATCATCTTCCCTCTCCTCAAAAAAACGACCCTTCACCCCTCTGACCTTGCAAACTGCTGCCCCGTCTCCAACATACCTTTCCTCTTTAACATTCCTGAATGTGTTGTTGCCTTCCAAATCCGTGCCCATCTTTCCCAGATCTCCATGATTGAATCCTTCCAGTCAGGTTTATGCCGCTGCCATAGTACTGCAAGTGTGTAATGGCTGATTTTGCCCCACCTAATGCTGACCACTGAAAAAAGAGTCTAAATTCGACATAGAAAAAGCAACAAGTATGCAAGTCAAGCCTATCTCCTCTCATCTTCAAAGCTTGCAGCTGCCTTCTTATATTATACGGCTTTGAACTTAGTTTGTCGCAAGTCCAAAAATAACACAAGGTTTCAATTTCCATCTCAATATAATACACATCGAGACATGCGTAACTTTGACACTTTCATAATCTGGCCTTTCAATTTTTGCGGGATATAATTTTGGGTGCAATTTTTATCTAACTGTTAAAAGGGGGTAATTGTAACTTTTATCACCGGGCGACAGTGAACATAAGAACATAAGATCATAAGAAATAGGAACAGGAGTAGGCCATACGGCCCCTCGAGCCTGCTCCGCCATTTAATACGATCATGGCTGATCCGATCATGGATTCAGGTCCACTTCCCTGCCCGCGCCCCATAATCCCTTAATCCTTTATTGGTTAAGAAACTGTCTATCTCTGTCTTAAATTTATTCAATGTCCTGGCTTCCACAGCTCTCTGAGGCAGCGAATTACATAGATTTAGAACCCTCTGAGAGAAGAAATTTCTCCTCATCTCAGTTTTAAATGGGCGGCCCCTTATTCTAAGATTATGCCCCCTAGTTCTAGTCTCCCCTATCAGTGGAAACATCCTCTCTGCATCCACCTTATCAAGCCCCCTCATAATCTTATACATTTTGATTAGATCACCTCTCATTCTTCTGAATTCCATTGAGTAGAGGCCCAACCTCCTCAACCTTTCCTTATAAGTCAACCCCCTCATCTCTGGAATCAACCTAGTGAATCTTCTCTGAACTGCCTCCAAAGCAAGTATATCCTTCCATAAATATGGAAACCAAAACTGTACGCAGTATTCCAGGTGTGGCCTCACCAATACCCTGTATAACTGTAGCAAGACTTCCCTGCTTTTGTACCACATCCCCTTTGCAAAAAAGGTCAAGATTCCATTGGCCTTCCTGATCACTTGCTGAACCTGCATACTAATCTTTTGTGTTTCATGCACAAGTACCCGCAGGTTCCACTGTACTCCAGCACTTTGCAGTCTTTCTCCATTTAAATAATAACTTGCTCTTTGATTTTTTTTTCTACCAAACACTTTCCAACATTATACTCCATCTGCCAAATTTTTGCCCACTCACTTAGCCTGCCTATGTCCTTTTGCAGATTTTTTGTGTCCTCCTCACACATTGTTTTTCCTCCCACCTTTGTATCGTCAGCAAACTTGGCTATATTACACTCGATCCTTTCTTCCAAGTCGTTAATATAGATTGTAAATAGTTGGGGTCCTAGCACTGATCCCTGCAGCACCCCACTAGTTATTGATTGCCAACCAGAGAATGAACCATTTATCCCGACACTCTGTTCTCTGTTAGTTAGCCAATCCTCTATCCATGCTCATATATTACCCCCAACCCCGTGAACTTTTATCTTGTGCAGTAACCTTTTATGTGGTACCTTGTCAAATGCCTTCTGCAAGTAAAATACACCACATCCACTGGTTCCCCTTTATCCACCCTGTTTGTTGCATCCTCAAAGAATTCCAGTAAATTTGTCAAACATGACTTCCCCTTCATAAATCCATGCTGACTCTGCCTGACCGAATTATACTTTTCCAAATGTCCTGCTACTGCTTCTTTAATCGGCGGCCATGTTTTACACGCCCGATTTTCTTCTCTGGGGAAAAAAGAATTGGGCGGGGTGCAAAACATGGCCGCCAATTTGCTGCCGCCCATTTCATTCACCCAGTGATAACAATTTAAAATTAAATCCCAAAATGAGCGGAGAGAATCTGTCGGTCACGGTGACGGTGCTAGTGCCCAATTTAACTTTTGCATGGTCTTCGGGCGTAAAAAAAACTTGAGCTGACACACTCACTGGTCTCAATTTTAATCCGGGGTGGGGGTGGTCCAAATATTGGAATTGAGTAACCCGATCCCATTCCCAGTTGCCATAATATTTACTGCACGTGATTCAGGCCCTGGACAAGGATCTCATTAAATGCCAGCATCGGCCTAGTTCATATGCAAAAGTCACAACCCGATAATATAATCAGCGCAGGACTTATTTTTAACCTCATCACAGGGGGAGCCTTGCTCTGACTACTGTCCAGCAGCAGCATCACAAGGCTGGGCGAGCCAACTGGCCAGAAGAGGCCCAGGTAAGTTTAACAACAGTACCAAGTTCTAAACTCCTTTTTGGCCAATAGGAACAGGAGTGCTTCCTCAGGACTCACAAGGATGCTTTCGGCCTAACCAGCCCCATCCTTCCCCTTCCCAATCTCTGCCATCAGCTGATTTCCCCCTTCCTGATCGCAGCGTGGATACTTCCTGCCCCCCCCTCCCCCCACCCCGCGATCGTTGCCTGAAGTTCTCCTCCCCCCTACTCTCCACACTGACTGTCAATGACCATTCCCATTGCTCCCGGCTGTGGCCTCCTGCCACTAAATATTTGCTCCCACCCGCCACCCAGGCAGTCAATCTGTCGGGCGGGGGTCTGCACAGAATTATTTAAATGGAGCCTGGTTGTTAAGATCGATGGGGCCTCCACATCCTTGGCCTTGCTGGGTCCTTTACCCATGACTGGCCACCTCCCGTACCCTCCCTACCTCCACGTTAGTATTGGGGCTACTGTTTCTGGGGCGACTCTACAGAGAACATCGAAAGGTGTTGCTGGTCCGACAGCTGGCACCAGATCTTCCATAACTCTGAGGTGACATTGGCAGACTGGCAAAAGTAAACCTCGACTTGTTCAAAAACAAAACAAAATGCTCAACCCATTGCCCTAAGGATGATGCATTTAAGGGGAAGTTAGATAAGCACATGAGGTAGAAAGAAATAGAAGGATATGCTTGTTATATATGTAAACCTGTATACACCTTGTATAGCCACCAGGGGGCTCATCCCCTGGAGTCACAAGGAATCCCACAATCCCTTGGGAGCACAGGTACTTAAGGAGGCCTCACAGGTTGGAGAGGCACTCTGGAAACCTGCAATAAAAGACTAAGATCACACTTTACTTTGAGCTCACAGTATCCAGTCAGACTCTTTATTCATACACAACAACTGGCGACGAGATACAGATGACAAACCCAATGATGCAGAGAACAGTGGGCATCCTGGAGAAATTCTCGGAGGGAGATGATTGGGAAACCTTCGTGGAGCGACTCGACCAATACTTCGTGGCTTATGAGCTGGAAGGAGAAACGAATGCTGCCAAACGAAGGACGATTCTCCTCACCGTCTGCGGGGCACCAATGTATGGCCTCATGAAAAATCTGCTTGCGCCAGCGAAACCCACAGAGAAATAATACGATGATTTGTGCACACTGGTCTGGAAGCATCTGAACCTGAAGGAAAGCGTTCTGATGGCGAGGTTCCGGTTCTATACCTACAAAAGGTCTGAAGGCAAGGAAGTGGCGAGTTATGTCGCCGAGCTAAATCGTCTTGCAGGACATTGCTAATTTAAAGTACATTTGGAGCAGATGCTCAGAGACATTTTCGTACTTGGGATTGGCCATGAAGTGATACTTCGCAAACTTTTGACTGTAGAGACACCAACCTTGAGTAAGGCCATAGCGATAGCCCAGGCGTTCATTGCCACCAGTAACAATACTAAGCAAATCTCTCAGCACACAAGTGCTGCTACAAGTACTGTGAGCAAAGTGATGTTGTTTTCAAATCACAACATACAGGGCAGGCCCCACATGCCTGCAGCTGCACATCCGCAGATGTCTCAGAGTCCACCATCAAAGGTGATGAATGTAAGGCCATTAACACCTTGTTGGCGCTGTGGGGGTGATCATTGTTTCCATTTATGCCGCTTCAAAGGGTACGTTTGCAAGGGCTGTGGAACAATGGGACACCTCCAACGTATGTGCAGGCGAGCTGCAAACCCTGTTAATCCTGCAAACCACTATGTTGCAGAGGAGGACAGATCCACGGTGGATCATGACGAACCAGAGTCTCAGACCGAGGAGGCAGAGGTATATGGGGTGCACACATTTACCACAAAGTGTCCCCCGATAATGCTGAAGGTTGAATTAAATTGATTCCCGGTGTCAATGGAGTTGGACACGGGCGTGAGCCAGTCCATTATGAGCAAAAAGACTTTCGAAAAATTGTGGTGCAGCAAAGCCTCAAGGCCAGTCTTGACTTGCATTCGCACGAAACTGAGAACTTACACAAAGGAACTGATTTCCATAATCGGCAGTGCTACTGTAAAGGTCTCCTACGATGGAGCGGTGCACAAGCTACCACTCTGGATGGTACCAGGTAATGGTCCCATGCTGCTCGGCAGGAGCTGGTTGGGAAAGATACGCTGGAACTGGGATGACATCCGAGCGCTCTCGTCCGCTGACGACACTTCGTGTGCCCAGGTCTTAAATAAGTTCCCTTCGCTGTTTGAACCAGGCATCGGGAAGTTCCAAGGAGCAAAAGTGCAGATCCACCTAATTCCGGGGGCGCGACCCATCCATCACAGGCGAGAGCAGTATCGAACATGATGAGAGAAAGGGTAGAAATCGAGCTAGACTGGTTGCAACGAGAGGGCATCATTTTGTCGATCGAATTCAACAACTGGGCCAGTCGATTGTCCCTGTCCTCAAGGGAGACGGCACCGTCAGAATCTGTGGTGATTACAAAGTAACTATCAATCGTTTCTCCCTGCAGGATCAATACACACTACCAAAGGCTGCTGATCTTTTTGCTACACTGGTGGGAGGAAAGACATTCACGAAGCTGGACTTGACCTCGGCCTACATGACGCAGGAGCTGGAGGAATCATCGAAGGGCCTCACCTGCATCAACACGCACAAAGGTCTCTTCATTTATAACAGATATCCGTTTGGAATTCGATCAGCTGTGGCGATATTCCAGAGAAACATGGAACGCTTACTGAAGTCGGTCCGGCGCACAGTGGTCTTCCACGACGACATCTTGGTTACAGGTCGGGACACAGTCGAGCATCTGCAGAACCTGGAGGAGGTTCTTACTCGATTCAACTGCGTGGGGCTCAGATTAAAACGCTCGAAGTGCATTTTCCTGGCACCTGAAGTGGAGTTCCTGGGGAAAGAATCGCGGCGGACGGCATCAAGCCCACTGATTCGAAGATGGAGGCAATCAAGAACGCACCGAGGTCACAGAACGTGACGGAGCTGCGGTCGTTTCTAGGACTCCTGAACTACTTTGGTAACTTCTTACCGGGTCTCACCACGCTGTTAGAACCACTGCACGCCTTACTGCGTAAAGGAGACGACGGGCATGGGGCAAAAGCCAAGTAAATGCCTTTGTAAAAGCTAGAAAATTGTTAAGCTCAAACAAATTGCTTGTGTTGTATGATCCATGTAAGCGTTTGGTACTAGCATGTGATGCATTGTCATATGACGTCAGGTGTGTATTACAACAAACCAATGAATCTGGGAAATTACAACCGGTTGCTTATGCATCCAGAAGTCTGTCTAAGTCTGAGGGAGCCTACAGCATGATTGAAAAAGAAGCGTTTGCGTGTGTTTATCGGTAAAGAAAATGCATCAATATCAGTTTGTGCTCAAATTTGAATTGGAAACTGACCATAAGTCGTTAATATCCCTGTTTTCCGAAAGTAAGGGGATAAATACGAATGCATCGACCCACATTCAGAGATGGGTGCTCACGTTGTCCGCATACAACTATGCCATCCGCCACAGGCCAGGCACAGAAAACTGTGCCGATGCTCTCAGTAGGCTGCCATTGCCCACCACGGGGGTGGAAATGGCACAGCCCGCAGATCTAGCCAGGGTTATGGAAGCATTTGAGAGTGAGCAATCACCCGTCACAGCCCGAAAGATTAGGACCTGGACAGATTAGGACCCCTTACTGACCCGAGTAAAAAATTGTGTGCTTCACGGGAGCTGGTCCAGTGTCCCAGTGGAAATGCAGAAAGAGATAAAGGCGTACCAGCGGCGCAAAGATGAAATGTCTATACAGGCAGACTGCCTTCTGTGGGGTAATCGGGTAGTGGTCCCCAAGCAGGGACACTTTCATCAGTGATCTCCACAGTACTCACCCAGGCATCGTAATGATGAAAGCAACAGCCAGATCCCACATGTGGTGACCCGGCATCGATGCAGACTTAGAGTCCTGCGTGCACAGATGTAACACATAACAGATGTTAAGCAATGCACCCAGGGAAGCGCCACTAAGTTTATGGTCTTGGCCCTCCAAACCGTGGTCCAGGTCCATGTCGACTACGCAGGCCCGTTTTTGGGTAAAATGTTCCTTGTGGTTGTAGATACATACTCCAAATGGATTGAATGTGAGATAATGTCGGCAAGCATGTCCGCTGCCACCACTGAAAGCCTGCGGGCCATGTTTGCCACGTACGGACTGCCTGATCTCCTTGTGAGCAACAACTGGCCATGTTTCACCAGTGCCGAGTTCAAAGAATTCATGACCCGCAACGGGATCAAACATGTTACATCTGCCCCGTTCAAACCAGCATCCAATGGTCAGGTAGAGAGAGCAGTGCAAACAATCAAATACGGCTTGAAGAGGGTAACTGAAGGCTCACTGCAGACTCGCCTATCCTGAGTCCTGCTTAGCTACCGCACGAGACCCCACTCGCTCACTGGGATTCCACCCGCTGAACTGCCCATGAAAAGGGCACTTAAGACAAGGCTCTATTTAGTTCACCCTGATTTACATGAACAAGTAGAGAGCAGGCGGCTTCAACAAAGTACATATCATGATAGCGCAAATGTGTCACGCGAAATTGAAATCAATGATCCTGTAGTTGTGTTAAACTGTGGACAAGGTCCCAAGTGGCTTCCCGGCATTATTGTGGCCAAAGAGGGGAGCAGGGTGTTTCGGGTCAAACTTTCAAATGGACTCATTCACTGGAAACACTTGGACCAAATCAAATTCAGATTTACGGACTATCCTGAGCAACCCACTTTGGACCCTACCTTCTTTGACCCCCCCCAACATACACACCAGTGGCAACCGACACCGCGGTTGGCCATGAAGCAGAACCCATCACCCGCAGCAGCCCAGCAGGACTCACCAAACTAGGCAGCCCAGCAAAGCCAGCTGCACAGCAGCTCAGCGAGGGCCCCAACAAACGATTCACTAACACCAGCATTTGCACCGAGATGATCAACCCAGTTTGACTCACCTTGTAAATAGTTACACTGTTGACTTTGGGGGGACTGTTGATATATTTGTAAACCTGTATATACCTTGTATAGCCACCAGAGGGCTCATCCCCTGGAGTCCCAAGGAATCCCACAATCCCTTGGGAGCACAGGTACTTAAGGAGGCCTCACAGGCTGGAGAGGCACTCTGGAGATCTGCAATAAAAGACTAAGGGCACACTTTACTTTGAGCTCACAGTATCCAGTCAGACTCTTTATTCATACACAACAATGCTGATAGGGTTAGATGAACCAACTAGATAAAGGGGAACCAGTGGATGTGATGTATTTGGACTTCCAGAAGGCATTTGACAAGATGCCACATAAAAGCTTACTGCACAAGATAAAAGTTCACAGGGTTGGGGGTAATATATTAGCATGGATAGAGGATTGGCTAACTAACAGAACAGAGAGTCGGGATAAATGGTTCATTCTCGGGTTGGCAATCAGTAACTAGTGGGGAGCTGCAGGGATCAGTGCTGGGACCCCAACAATTTACAATCTATATTAACAACTTGGAAGAAGGAACCAAGTGTAACGTAGCCAAGTTTGCTGTCAATACAAAGATGGGAAGAAAAGCAATGTGTGAGGAGGACACAACAAATCTGCAAAAGGACATAGACAGGCTAAGTGAGTGGGTAAAAATTTGGCAGATGGAGTATAATGTTGGAAATTGTGAGGTCATGTAGCTTGGCAGAAAAATCAAAGAGCAAGTTATTATTTAAATGGAGAAAGATTGCAAAGTGTTGACGTACAGCGGGACCGGGGGGTACTTGTGCATGAAACACAAAAGGATAGTATGCAGGTACAGCAGGTGATCAGGAAGGCCACGGAATCTTGGCCTTTATTGCAAAGGGGATAGAGTATAAAAGCAGGGAAGTCTTGCTACAGTTATGCAGGGTATTTGTGAGGCCACACCTGGAATACTGCGTGCAGTTTTGGTTTCCATATTTACGAAATGATATACTTGCTTTGGAGGCAGTTCAGAGAAGGTTCACTAGGTTGATTCCGGAGATGAGGGGGTTGACCTATGAGGAAAGGTTGAGGACGTAGGTCCTCTACTCATTGGAATTTAGAAGGCCGAAACATACAAGATTATGAGGGGGCTTGACAAGGTGGATGCAGAAAGAATGTTTCCACTGATGGGGGAGACTAGAAATAGGGGCATAATCTTAGAATAAGGGGCCGTCCATTTAAAACTGAGATGAGTAGAAATTTCTTTTCTCAGAGGGTTGTAAATCTGTGGAATTCGTTGCCTCAGAGAGCTGTGGAAGCTGGGACATTGAATAAATTTAAGACAGAGATAGACAGTTTCTTAACTGATAAGGGGATAAGAGGTTATGGGGAGCGGGCAGGGAAGTGGACCTGAGTCCATGATAGGATCAGCCATGATCTTATTGAATGGTGGAGCAGTCTCGAGGGGCTGTATGGCCTACTCCTGCTTCTATTTCTTATGTCCTATGTACTTATGAAGAGGTGTGGGGGGAGGCTCGTGAGGAGCATAAACACCATCATGGACCAATTGGGCCAAATGGGCTGTTTCTGTTATAGACTGAAAGTATGTAACACTAAAGGGGAAAAAAGACAGCTGGTCATAGGTTTTTGTTAAAATATCTAAGCAGTACTCTTCTTCCCCTTTTGTTTGAATCATTGACAATCAAATGAAACAAGCTATTTTGGGAATGAATATAAGATTGTGGCCTGTGGCCAGTTCGTCACAGTCTCTCTCCCTTAAAAAGCAGATGTGTTTCATTCCCAGGAATGCATTGACTTTCACACAGGAAAGCACGGGATAGGAAAGGCTCGATTTTAACCCTCCCCGCCTTGCAGGAATGGGGACGGGGTTAAAATGGCGGTCAGCTGCTTCCCGCTGTGTTGGCGCCCTTCGCCATTTTAACCTGTCTTGGTTTTCAGGATGTAAAGGCCGTCTGCCTCAGGCCGGTAGAGGGCTCCATTAATAGTTAAACGTCAGGGATCCGGTGACATCGTTTGGACCCCGATGAGATTTTAGCTGCTGATCGCGACAGTGGATCCCAGTGCCGGAAATGCTGGTGAAAATTGCCATTTGTCAGGATCGTGGCCAGAAGAGGTCAAGGTAGTTGAAATTGTTGATTTTATTTCAGGTCTCCTTGTGGGCCAGGAAATGCAGGAGTGCTCCTCTGGGCCCCACAAGGAACCCTTGGGAACTCCCCTGCCCCAGCCTGGGTTTAGCATCCCCTCCCTTGACTGCAGTTGCCTCCAAACACCTCTCTCCTCCCTGCAACACTTAACTTAATGCTGGGGATCGTTCCCTCAGGGCCCCTAGGATTTCCCACGTATTTTTCTGAACAGGAAATGTGTTTAAAATCACATTTCAGGATGGCTTAGTGGTGCTGTACCAGCAAATGGTTGTAAGCAGGATTATCCAGCAGCTGAGCTCTGAACTCAACAGGCTCATTTGTCAGGGAGTAAGCCTGAAGCACTTCCTCCCTGAGAGGAAGAGCAAAGTCAGAAGGGAGAGCTGACAGAGAACACTGACAAGTATCTTCAATAGGCCAGTTACAAAGAACCCTGGGAACAAGTTGGTTGATTCCCCTTGTTTTGATGGTGGAGATGCATTTGGCAAGGTGGGCATCTAAGAAAGAAAAACCCCACTAAAAATAAAGGGGGTGGGAGCAGAAGGAGGCAGAGTATTCACTTATATAGCATCTTACCACATCCTCAGGACATCTCCAAGTCCGTCACAACCAAATAGCTACTTTAGAAGAGTAGTTACTGTCGTTATGTAGGACAACACAGTGGTCATATTGCACACAGCAAGGTCCCACAAGCAGTAATGAGATAATGACCACATAATCTGTTTTAATGATGTTGGTTGAGGGATAAATGTTGGCCAGGACACGGGGGGGGAACTCCCATTGTTCTTCTTTGAATAGTGCCATGGGATCCTTTATGCCCATCTTGGGCCTCAGTTTCGTCCCTCAACGAAAGACGGTACCTCCCACAAGTGCAGCACTGCCTCATTACTGCACTGGACTGTTAGCCTGGATGTTATGCTCAGTTCTCTGGAGTGGGGCTTGAACCCACAACCTTGTGATTCAGAGACATGAATTCTATCACCAGGCCATAGCTGATACCTTCTATTGAGGGAAGAATTTTGGCAAGAACGCTGAGAAAACCCGCTGCTCTTTAAATTGCATTTTGGGATCTTTGTATGTCCACTTGAGCAGTATGCAGGTCCTTGGTTTAACAGCTCATCTGAAAGTCGGCACCTCCGACAGTGCAACATTTCCTCAGTAGTCTGTTCCACCTGTGACAGAGACTGTCATTCCTGTATTGGACTGTTCAGTCACCTAAGAACTCACTTTTAGAGTGGAAGCAAGTCTTCCTTGATTTCGAGGGACTGCCTATGATGATGATAACTCAAGTGTCAGCCGAGATTACGTGCTGAAGTCCGTAATGGGGTTTGAATTCCTAACCTTCTCCCAGGTTGCTCACAGTGGATTAACCTTTAATTCCTGGAGACTCCAGGACATTCCTGGAGAGTTGGCAATCCTACCCATGAAACATCTCATCAATGTTTACTTTAAGGAAAATAAGGTGGAGGGCGAAATCTCTTGCATTACACACGATATTGGTTATAACATTTCTGGCTAATTGTCATTAGTTATGAGTCTAAGCAGCTGGCATATAGAAACGTATTTAATATATCGTACATTATTCGGAATTCCTGACAGCGTATGTAATCCTGAAGAACTTGCCCCACTCCTGTAGCCTCCACCTTAGCCTCTCTGTCTGCATTTTTTCTGTCTGCTATCAATAGAAATGGTAGGGTGTCATTTGTTTCTCTCCTGAAGTAATTCATTTCACTGATGTTATTCTGACAGGCCTCTAGACCACTTATTTCAACAATTTAGATAAAACTTGGCATAATTTTGAATTACTTCTAATTGGCTCAAGCATGACAGACAGCTCAGGGATGCGATGAAAGTTGAGAATCTTTTTTCAACATTGGCCTGCGGGAGTAGGATTCACTGTCTGAAGTATTAAAGCATACTTAGTCATTGTGTAAAATGCTGATACTATTTGAGATACATAGACATCAAAGGGGTAAGTTTTGGCAGGGCTGCTAATCCAAGAACAAAGGGTCCTGCCTCCTGAAACGAGTGCTAGGTAAATATGTCATATATGCATGCTCAAAGTAATTAAGTTTATGTACTGGAGTATATTATATAGACTGCCAACATTATTTCCTTAGCACTGCAAACAAAGTGGCCTAAATCTCCCTGTGTACACGCTCCATACTGCCGTGTTACCATGGGAACTGTTCAGCAAGTAGGAGTCTCAGTATGACAGCATGGGTAGACGTCTCATGCTGGTGGTGATGGCCTTCGATTGCCCTCTCTGTCTGACTGCACTCCGTCAACAGACTGGAGGTAGGTCACGTGACTGGGTTTCACTGAATGGAAAGAAAGTGTGGCTTGCACATTGAGACGGAATGAGGTTATTAAGAGGGGAGAATGCAACACAGCACGATTGTTTGTGAACCTGAGGTCTGTAGAAAGGTTAGCAAATTAATAATGGCCATGTAGATTAAACTGATAAATTAAACAGATATCTTATCTTGCTAATTTGTCAGATGCTTTCGAAAGAATAATGCTCAAATGTCATGTGTTGTTAAGTTTCCAAATTGTCAGCACATTGCCCCCCCCTTCACCCCCGACCCCTTACCTTACATTAGAGAAACTCTGCCTCTGAAAGCAAGCGTCTTAGCTATAATACAACAGTAAAATTAACTAAATTAATCGTGTTTACAAAAAAAGCAAATGTTGCCTATTTCTCTTGCAAAAGACATTCGTAGGCTTTTTTAAAAAAAAAAGGTGCCCTTAGTCCTAATGCTTATTTGTAATGTTCATCGTTACTGCTCTGATTATAGTGTGTCACTCAGAATAGTGCTGTGAAACACAATAGAAGTCTCACTGTGATTGCGGACTATAATTGGATTCGGGAACACAATGGGGGGAGGGGGGAAATTGCCTTCTGCCCTGTTTTGAGCGGATGATTCGAATTATTACCACCCGGCGGGAGGCGGGAAAAGAGACGGGAAATTGGGCTCTTTAAATCAAAAAATGCCTCCCAGCGCTTTCGGGCACTTAAAAGGGAGGGACGCTGCGATGCCTAGTGAGGCCTCTGTGGCGCCCACTGGGCCATTGGGGAGGGGTTCAGCCAGGCCAGCGGCCTGGCACCCAAGAGCAGGTGCCAGGCTGCCTGTTGGCAGCCCGGCCAAACCAGCAGCCCCCATTGTCAGGTCGACTCAGGAGTCGGCCAACAATTAAAACAAAATGTTTCTATCCTAACTATCTCGGCTGGATTTGAGTCCTGCTTCCAACATACCCAGGATACATTTAAACCTGTTTCTACATCAAAGCTCAGATTATTTGAATAGCTACTATTTTAGTAACCTTGGGCTTAATTTTGGCTGAGCCCGTTTTTCGCCCCACTTACCCAAGTTGCGTCGCTTATGTACGTTACGAGATGCGGCGAAAAAAAATATTGGAACTTTGGCCGCTGTCTGGCCTCTTCACTGCAGTCGCGCAGCGTGGCCAGTCATTCTGCGCTGGAAAATGTGCCAGGACGTCTGCACATGCGCAGTGGTGATTAGTGATGTCCACGCATGCGCAGTAGTGCTGCGAGTCTGCGAGTTGGCAATCGGCCATTAAAGAGCTGCTTGTGTCTTCGCAACTGAATTTCTGAGGTAGAATATCTTGCTTTCTTGTTATTTATTCATCGATTCACTCAGGGTTTATGTGTTAATGCTCTCGCTCTTAAAGCTAGCTAGGATACAGAGAAAGGCAATAAGAGATGATTCTCAGATGCAAGCAATGCGGAGAGAGACAGAGATGAACTTTGTTTCATTGGAGAAAAGATTAAAAGGGGGAGGGGAGCACATGAATCCCATCCTTAAAATTCTGAGAAGCACTAATTATGTGCTATTTATTTGGATTGAACTCTGGACACGGTGAGACTAGAGATTGGAAGTTTTTTTGCCAGCCCCCCCCCCCCAGCCCCCAGCACTGAGATCGCACCGGGAGGCCACTCGGCCAGGGCTAGGGGCAGGAGATCGTACCGGGAGGCCACTCGGCCAGAGCTAAGAACTGATAGTGCTCCTGCCTGCTGGTGATTTCTATCAATTCTCCTGTCCACCCCTCGCCCTGGCCGAGTGGCCTCCCGGTACGTTCTCCTGCCCCTAGCCCTGGCAGAGTGGCCTCCCAGTGCATTGTCCCGCCCCAAGCCCAGACCGAATGGCCTCCCAGTGCGTTGTCCCACCCCTAGCCCTGGCAGAGTGGCCTCCCAGTGTGTTGTCCCACCCCTAGCCCAGACCAAGTGGCCTCCCAGTGCGTTGTCCCACCCCTAGCCCAGACCAAGTGGCCTCCCAGTGCATTGTCCCGCCCCTAGCCCTGGCAGAGTGTCCTCCCAGTGCATTGTCCCATCCCAAGCCCAGACCGAGTGGCCTCCCAGTGCGTTGTCCCACCCCTAGCCCAGACCGAGTGGCCTCCCAGTGCGTTGTCCCACCCCTAGCCCAGACCGAGTGGCCTCCCAGTGCGTTGTCCCACCCCTAGCCCAGACCGAGTGGCCTCCCAGTGAGTTGTCCCGCCCCTAGCCCAGACCGAGTGGCCTCCCAGTGCGTTGTCCCACCCCTAGCCCAGACCAAGTGGCCTCCCAGTGCGTTGTCCCACCCCTAGCCCAGACCGAGTGGCCTCCCAGTGCGTTGTCCCACCCCTAGCCCAGACCAAGTGGCCTCCCAGTGCGTTGTCCCACCCCTAGCCCAGACCGAGTGGCTTCCCAGTGCGTTGTCCCACCCCTAGCCCAGACCGAGTGGCCTCCCAGTGCGTTGTCCCACCCCTAGCCCAGACCGAGTGGCCTCCCTCACTGGCTGGCTGCCTTCCCGGGCAGTGTGCAGAAAGGTGAATTGCAGTTTGAAGATGAAGCTAGGATTTTAATTTTTTATTTCTTAAAGAATTGTTCGTAGTTTTTGTTTGCAAACATTGCTAAGGGTAAGGCTTGGTTGGTTTAGGTCCAGGTCTTCTCCGTTCCCGCCCCTAGCCCAGGCCGAATGGCCTCCGATGTACCTACCTGCGGCGATTTCTTTATCTCTCCGTAAGGGTTTTCTCAAGTGGCCACATACACTGGCCTAAGTAGAAATGGAGTAACTATTAGCTGGCCAAAGTTGCCTAAATGGCCAGAACTGGCGTAGGTGGCTGGTAAAGCCCCCTTTTGAGAAAAAAAAACTAACCTAAAAAAAATGTAACTAAATGAGTTACGCTGGTGCAAATTGATTGGGGAAACTGGGGATTTTTAAGTTAGGCCAGAAAAAGCAGCCTACTCCAAAAGAAACGGAGCAACTCATGGACAAAATTGAGCCCCTTGAGTGCATGCTGCTGGACAACAGGAGAACAGGTTTTAGCTTGAGTTAGGTTGCATTAGGAAAAGGATATAGCCTGAATGCAATCTTCATTTTCCTGACCTTTTCAAAGACTTGCACCGAAATCTACAAAAAAAGAATCTACTGATGGCAGTAGTGTAAATTTCTATAATTATCAGAATTGCCTGTTGAACATCAGTTACATTTTAGAATTTTAATATTGGTTTCCCTCTTATTCCCTCTGATTGTAATCGCTCAACTATTGGTGGCCATGCCTTCTGTTGCCTAGGCCCCAAGCTCTGGAATTCCTAGCCTAAACCTCTCAGCCTCTCTACCTCTCTTCTCTCCTTCAAGATGCTCCTAAAAACCTACCTCTGACCAAGACCTTTGGTCACGTGCCCTAATTTCTCCTTATGTGGTGTCAAATTTTTTGTCTCATAATACTCCTGTGAAGCGCCTTAGGATGTTTCATCACATTAAAGGCGCTTTATAAATACTAGTTGTTGGTATTCTATATAGCCTCCTGATTCTAGCTCCTGCAACAAAACTTGCTGTTACTGTACTACTTGTCATGTGCTGTGATGAACCTTATAGTCCCACATCAGTGTCACCTTTAACCTTTGACCTTCGTCACACTACTTCTATTATGGCAAACTGGCTGCATCGTTATTAGAAGAGGTGAACTCAAGTGTTGAAAACTATATAATACGTGTATGTTCAAATATACACAAATTTGTACGTGTATGTAATGATAAGAAATAAAGACTTGCATTTTATATAATGCCTTTCAAGACCTCAGGATGTCTCAAAGTGCTTTACAGATAATCATGTATGTTTTTTTGAAGAGTAGTTACTGTTGTAATGCAGGAAACATGGCAGCCAATTTGCACACAGCAAGGTCCTATAAACAGCAATGAGATAATGACCTGATAATTTGTTTTTGATGTTGATTGAGGGATAAATATTGGCCAGGACAATATATTAAAGAAAAAAAATTATGTAGCACCTTTCACTATTATCCGACATCTCAAAGCACTTTACAGCCAATGAAGTCACTGTTGTAATGTTGTACTGTTGTAATATTGGGAGAACTCCTCTGTTGTTCTGCGAAATAGTGCCAAATTGTGTCTTTTACATCCATCTGAGAGGGCAGATGGTGCCTCGGTTGAATGTCTCATCTGAAAGGCGGCACTCTGAAAGTGCAGCACTCCCTCAGTACTGCACTAGAGTGTCAGCCTCGTTGATGTGCTCAAGTCGTAGGAATAACAATTGACTGGCAATTAGTTTAAGGCATTATTTTAATCTTGAGGCTCCTGCTGACTTTTATAAACGACTTGGAATTCACCGAAATCTCATGGTTTTAGGGTCTTATCAGAAGTGTTGTGATTTGTCTCACATTTCAAGGCAGTCATTCCCCATCTATTACTCTACACGTACTGATTATTCTGCTTGTTAGTTCAGCGAGAGGACCCTGGCAGCCCAATGGCTTTTGGTTTGGAATGCACACAACTGACCTCAACTGGAAAGACACACTGTCACTGTTGCTTTGAGAACTGCATGAGCTCCAATTAAATCAAACCACCAGACGTGCTACTGAAGCAGCAGTACAGTAGCTCTGAACACAGAAGCACAAGTAAAATGCATTGCGAATGGTGGTCATTTTGCTGACCTTGCTGGTCCGAGTGGCGGGGTGGGAGGGATGGGGTGGGAGGGGAAAGAGGACATAGGATTGTTGGTAGACCACATGGAGTAGGACTGTTTCCTACATGCGTAGGTGTTTTAAATAAAACAAATTCTCAATGCAGAAGTACATGTGAGAGTCTTTTGGCTACTGTCTTGAGGCTCATGGTTACTTTTGAGGCCTGAATGTTGCAGCTAATGTAAAAGGCCTGAGTCTCATGGCTACACTTTGAAGCTTGAGTCTCACAGTTAATGTCTGAGGACTGAGCCTCTCGGCTAATGCCTAAGGAGCAAGTCTGTGAAAAAGTGATACATCAATCCCATTCTATCACCTTCGAAGTAATTCTCTAGCGAATATATAATAACAACAATTTGCATTTATATAGCGCCCATAACATAGTAAAACATTCCAAGGTGCTTCATAGGAGTGAAATCAGACAAATATTGACACCGAGCCACATAAACGGATTAGGACCAAAAGCTTGGTCAAAGAGGTAGATTTTAAGGAGTGTCTTTAAGGAACAGAAAGGTGGAGAGGTATAGGGAGGGAATTCCAGAGATTAGAACCGAGATGGCTAAAGGCATGGCCGCCAATGGTGGGGTGAGGGAAATCGAGGATGGACGAGAGACCAGAATTGGAGGAACGCAACAATCTCAGAGGTTGCAGAGACAGGGAGGAGCTAAGCCATAGAGGGATTTGAGGCCAAGGATGAATATATTAAATTCGAGGCATTGCTGAGCTGGGAGCCAATGTAGGCCAGTGAGCATATGGGTGATGGGTAAACGGGATATGGTATCCAATTGAAACTACGATAAAGTTTGTGTTAAATGGCTCGTATTTAGTATTATAGCAAAACGTTATCAACCGACCTGTTCAAAGTGACAAGCAGTCATTAGAAGCAGCTGTATTTTCTGAAAGAGCGTTGTTGTTGAGACAGCTTTAGGACATGTGCACTTCACAGACATTTGCGGTCTGCAGAACTGCAATCACTGACATAAGGATCCAGACCCTGAAGGCTCTGATGCTAAATTCTAAAACCAAATTACATATCCTCCAATCATTCCAATAAAGGAATTAATTGGGACTCCATACAGAATGTTGCTGGTTACTTCAGTGCAAATTAGGATTGCCAACTCTGGTTCGACTTAATCCTGGAGGTCTCATCACATGACCTCCCACCCAAAACCACGCCACCTCCACGCTCCAGCTATTGGTCACCTGACATATCCATCCTTGCGGTTCGCCACCTTCACACACCAGTTGGAAAGCTAAAAGACTTCTTTGTTCCAACAACAACTGTTGTGTATGGAGAAAGAGTCAGTCTGAACACTGAGCTCAAAGTAACGTGTGACCTTAGTCTTTTATTGCAGGTCTCCAGAGTGCCTCTCCGACGTGTGAAGCCTTCTTAAATACCTGTGCTCCCAAGGGATTATGGGATCCCTTGGGACTCTGGGAAATGAGCCCTCTGATGGCTGTACAGAGTAAATACAAGTCCACATATATAACAACATCCCCCTCCCAAAGTCAATAGTGTAACTATTTACAGTGTGAGTTGATCTGGGGCCCTTCTTGCCTTGGTTGATCGTCTCGGTGTGAAAGCTGGTGTTGTTGAATCATCTATTGGGCCCTCGGGCTGCTGTGCAGCTGGTCTTGCTGGGCTACCTGGTGTGTTAGGCCCTGCAAGGCTGCTGTGGATGATGGGTTCTGCTGCATGGTCAACCGTGGTGTCGGTTGCCACTGGTGTGTGTGTTGGGGGATCAAAAAAGGTAGGGTCCAAGGTGGGTTGCGCAAGGTAGTCCGTGAATCTGAGTTTGATTTGGTCCAAGTTTTTCCGGTGAATGAGTCCATTTGAAAGTTTGGCCCGAAACACCCTGCTCCCCTCTTTGGCCACGACAGTGCCGGGAAGCCGCTTGGGACCTTGTCCATAATTTAATACAAATACAGGATCATTGACTTCAAATGTGCTAAAAATCTAGCACATTTGCGCTATCATAGTATGCACTTTGTTGAAGCCGCCTGCTGTCTACCTGTTCATGCAGATGAGGGTGAACTAACGAGAGCCTTGTCTTAAGTACTCTTTTCATGAGCAGTTCAGCAGGTGGGATCCCAGTGAGTGAGTGTGGTCTTGTGCAGTAGCTAAGCAGGACTTGGGATTTTCCAGTCTGCAGTGAGCCTTCAGTTACCCTCTTCAAGCCTTGCTTGATGGTTTGCACTGCTCTCTCTGCCTGATCATTGGATGCTGGTTTAAACGGGGCAGATGTGACATGTTTGATCCTGTTACAGGTCATGAATTCTTTGAACTCAGCAATGGTAAAACATGGCCCATTGTTGCTCACCAGGACATCAGGTAAGCTGTGTGTGGCAAACATGGCCCACAGGCTTTCAGTGGTGGCAGCGGACGTGCTAGCCGACATTATCTCACATTCAATCCACTTGGAGTACGCGTCTACAACCACAAGGAACATTTTATCCAAGAACGGGCCTGCATAGTCGATGTGTACCCTAGACCACGGTTTGGAGGGCCAAGACCATAAACTTAGCGGCACCTCCCTGGGTACATTGCTTAACTGCGAGCATGTATTACATCTGTGAACGCAGGACTCTAAGTCCGCATCAATACCGGGCCACCACACGTGGGATCTGGCTATCGATTTCGTCATTACGATGCCTGGGTGGGTACTGTGGAGGTCATTGATGAAGGTGTCTCTGCCCTTCTTGGGGACCACAACTCGATTGCCCCACAGAAGGCAGTCTGCCTGTATAGACATTTAATCTTTGCACCGCTGGAACGGCTTTATCTCTTCCTGCATTTCCACTGGGACATTGGACCAGCTCCCGTGAAGCACACAGCTTTTTACTAGAGCTAATAAGGGGCCCTGGCTTGTCCAGGTTTTGATCTGCCGGGCAGTGACGGGTGATTGCTCACTCTCAAATGCTTCCGTAACCATGGCTAGATCTGCGGGCTGCGCCATTTCCACTCCCATGGTGGGCAATGGCAGCCTATTGAAAGCATCGGCGCAGTTTTCTGTGCCTGGCCTGTGGCTGATGGCGTAGTTGTATGCGGACAACGTGAGTGCCCATCTCTGGATGCGGGCCGATGCGTTGGTATTTATCCTTTTACTCTCAGAAAACAGGGATATAAGTGGCTTATGGTCAGTTTCCAATTCGAATTTTAGCCCAAACAGGTATTGATGCATTTTCTTTATCCCATAGACACACGCTAACGCTTCTTTTTCAATCATGCTGTAGGCTCTCCCAGCCTTAGATAGACTCCTGGATGCATAAGCAACCGGTTGCAGTTTCCCGAAATCATTAGCTTGTTGCAATACACACCTGACGCCATATGACGACGCATCACATGCTAGTACCAAACGCTTACATGGATCATACAACACAAGCAATTTATTTGAGCATAACAATTTTCCCGCTTTCACAAAGGCATTTTCTTGGCTTTTGCCCCAAACCCATTCACCCCATTTTCGTAGTAAGACATGTAGTGGTTCTAGCAGGGTGCTAAGAACCGGTAAGAAGTTACCTAAGTAGTTCAAGAGTCCCAGGAACGACCGCAGCTCTATCACGTTCTGTGGCCTTGGTGCGTTCTCGATTGCCTCCGTCTTCACATTGGTGGGCCTGACGCCGTCCGCCGCAATCCTCCTTCCCAGGAACTCCACTTCAGGCCCCAGGAAAACGCACTTCGAACATTTTAACCTGAACCCCACGTGGTTGAGTCGACTAAGAACCTCTTCCAGGTTCTGCAGATGCTTGACTGTGTTCCGACCTGTGACCAAGATGTCGTCCTGGAAGACCACGGTGTGCGGGACCGACTTCAATAAACTTTCCATGTTTCTCTGGAATATCGCCGTTGCTGATCGGATTCCAAATGGGCATCTGTTATAAAGAAAAAGACCTCTGTGCGTGTTGATGCAGGTGAGGGCCTTCGATGATTCCTCTAGTTCCTGCGTCATGTAGGCTGAAGTCAGATCCAGCTTCGTGAACGTCTTTCCTCCCGCCAGCGTTGCAAAGGGGTCGTCGGCTTTTGGTAGTGGGTCTTGGTCCTGCAGGGAGAAACGATTGATAGTTACTTTGTAATCGCCACAGATTCTGATGGTGCCATCTCCCTTGAGGACTGGGACAATAGGACTGGCCCACTCGCTGAACTCGATCGGTGAAATGATGCCCTCTCGTTGCAGCCGGTTTAGCTCAATCTCTACCCTTTCTCTCATCATGTACAGTACTGCTCTTGCCTTGTGATGGATGGGTCGCGCCCCCGGAATTAGGTGGATCTGCACTTTTGCTCCTTGGAATTTCCCAAAGCCTGGTTCGAACAGTGAAGGAAATTTGTTTAAGACCTGGGCACACGAAGTGTCGTCAGCGGGTGATAGTGCTCGGACGTCATCCCAGTTCCAGTGTATCTTTCCCAGCCAGCTCCTGCCGAGCAGCGTGGGACCATCGCCTGGTACCACCCAGAGTGGTAGCTTGTGCACCGCTCCATCGTAGGTGACCTTTACGGTAGCACTGACGATTACAGGAATCAGTTCTTTAGTGTAAGTTCTTAGTCTCGTGCGAACTGAAGTTAAGACTGGCCTTGAGGCCTTGTTGCACCACAACCTTTCAAAAGTCTTTTTGCCCATGATGGACTGGCTCGCTCCCATGTCCAGCTCCATTGACACCGGGAGTCCATTTAGTTCAACATTCAGCATTATCTGGGGACAATTCGTGGTGAATGTGTGCACCCCATGTACCTCTGCCTCCTCTAACTGAGGCTCTGGTTCATAGTGATCCTCTGTGTATCTGTCCTCCTCTGCAACGTGATGGTTTGCAGGATTAACAGGCTTAGCAGCTCGCCTGCACACTCGTTGGAGGTGTCGCATTGTTCCACAGCCCTAGCAAACATATTCTTTGAATCGGCATGAATGCAAATGATGATCACCCCGCAGCGCCAACAAGATATTAATGGCCTTGCATTCATCACCCCTGATGGTGAACTCTGAGACAGCTTTGGACGTGTAGCTGCAGGTATGTGTGACCTGCCCTGTACGTTACAATTCGAAAACAACATCACTTTGTTCACAGTACTTGTAGCAGCACTTGTGTGCTGAGAAATTTGCTTCATATTGTCACTGGTGGCAATGAATGCCTGGGCTATCGCTGTGGCCTTGCTCAAGGTTGGGGTCGCTACAGTCAAAAGCTTGTGAAGTATGGTTTCGTGGCCAATGCGAAGTACGAAAAAGTCTCTGAGCATGTGCTCCAAATGTCCTTCAAATTCGCAATGTCCTGAAAGGCGTCACAGCTCAGCGACATAACTCGGCACTTCCTGGCCTTCAGACCTTTTGTCGGTGTAGAACCGGTACCTCACCATCAGAACGCTTTCCTTCGGGTTCAAATGCTCTCGGACCAGTGTGCACAAATCGTCGTATGATTTCTCCGTGCGTTTCGCTGGAGTGAGCAGATTCTTCATGAGGCCATACTTTGGTACCCCACAGACGGTGAGGAGGATCGCTCTACGTTTGGCAGCGCTCTCTTCCCCATCTAGCTCGTTGGCCACGAAGTATTGGTCGAGTCGCTCCACAAAAGTTTCCCAATCATCTCCCTCCGAAAATTTCTCCAGGATACCCACTGTTCTCTGCATCTTTGGGTTCGCTATCTGTATCTCGTCGCCAGTTGTTGTGTATTGAGAAAGAGTCAGACTGAACACTGTGAGCTCAATGTAAAGTGTGACCGTAGTCTTTTATTGCCGGTCTCCAGAGTGCCTCTCCAACCTGTGAAACCTTCTTAAATACCTGTGCTCCCAAGGGATTATGGGATCCCTTGGGACTCCAGGGAATAATCCCTCTGGTGGCTGTACAGAGTAAACCCAAGTCCACATATATAACAACAACGACTTACATTTAGATAGCATCTTTAAAGCAGTAAAATGTCCCAAGGCGCTTCTCAGGAGCGTTATGAAACAAAATTTGACACTTAGGCACATAAGGAGATATTAGGACAAATAAACCAAAAGCTTGGTCAAAGAAGTAAGTTTTAAGGAGTGTCTTAAAGGGGGAGAGAGAGACAGAGTGGTTTATGAAGGGAGTTCCAGAGCTTAGGGCTGAGGCAGCTGAAAGCACGGCCGCCAATGGTGGAGCAATTAAAATAGGGGATACGCCAGAGGCAAGAATTGGAGGAGCGCAGAGATCTCGGAGGGTTGTAGGGCTGGAGGAGATTAGAGAGATAGGGAGGGGTGAGGCCATGAAGGAATTTGAAAACAAGGATGAGAATTTTAAAATTGAGGTGTTGCCTGACTGGGAGCCAATGTAGATCAGCGAGCACAGAGGCGATGGGTGAACAGGCCTTGGTGCGAGTTAGAATCTGGAAAGCAGAGGTTTGGATGAGCTCAATTTATGGAGGATGGAAGATGGCAGGAAAGTGTTGGAATACTCAAGTCTAGAGGTAATAAAGATTTGAATGAGGGTTTCAGCAGCAGATGAACTGAGGCAGAGGCTGAGTCGGTTTGATTGGATGAATCTAGACTGTCAGTCGAACAGTTTTTTTTTATAACTAATGAACAGGAATGTTCAAGGAAAATTAAAAAAAAAACACACCTTTTAATGTCCCTATGATTTCTCTCCCTGGTTGGTCATAGTCGTGTCCAGGAGATTAATCTTTAATTCCTGGAGACTCCAGGACAATCCTGGAGGGTTGGCAACCCCAAAGTGACCATTTCTGCAAGAGTTCTGCTTTAGCTCCAGGAATGGACTGAACATTTTTAGTTGATTTTGAAATGAAAAGAAAGCAGAAAACGTTGTCACGTCCTTCAGTGTTAGACCACTGGGGATCAGATGCTTCCTCTATACAGCTAAGCCACCAGGGAGCACAGAGGAACCCCTACCAGGAGAATGCCAGGATACAAGTTCATACAAACCACTGGCAAATCAGCGACATGATGCCTGTTCCTGCCACAAGACCACCAAGCATCTGGTGTACTCCCCTCCCATTGGACAGACAAAGATTGGACACAAACCACCCTTTCTTCAGCAGATTTAAGAATATCTGTATGTTCCCTGCCTCATCTTGGCTAAGGAATGTGTTTAGGCCTCAAACCATATGCAGTGTGCTTTAAACTCTACATTGCAAATAGTGGTTAAGCCTTTATTTCAAAACAAAGTGCTTTCATGCACACAGTTCTTTTTGCAGCTGCTGTTTCTTGGATTGTGGTGGAAGCAATCTAGAAATAAAGGGCTTATCTTCCTGTCTGCTAATTTTCGTGAAAACAAAGACAAGCAAGATGCTGTCCGACATTGCAGCACCTTTGTTATTGCTCTCAGTAAGCTTACCGTTCCAAAAATGGACGAACAAACACTGGCAAAAATTGAGTGAAAACAAAGTCTGACTTTTGCTTGTTAATGATGTCACTAATGATGAACCTGCTCTGCATTCCACAGCTGGATAGTCAAATCAAGAAGTGGATATTTTAGTCCAGCTAGAATTGGGGATAGTGAATAACACCCAGAGCTTCCACTAACTTGTTTGTATAAAGAAAGAAAGACCTGCATTTATAGAGCGCCTTTCACAACCTCAGGACATCACAAAGCACTTTACAGCTAATTAAGTACTTTTGAAGTGTCATCACTGTTGTAATGTAGGAAATGCAGCATCCAATTTGTGTACAGCAAGCTCCCACAAACAGCAATGTGATAAGAATCCGACCATTTGTTGTAGTGATGCTGGTTGAGGGATAAATATTGTCCATTGTCCATTAAGTAAGAATCTGCTTGATGCGGCACTGAAACATACATGTTGATAAAGATTCCTGAATTAGCTGTCCTTAGCCAGGGTGACAGAAACACAGTTGGCCTTAGTGCGTCCTCTGGCTAGGAAGGGGAGAATCAACAAAGGCACCTGTTTCCGATCTCCATCCCGATGGAAGCTGAGTACATCCGGACATGGGTAAGGGCAGGATCAGGCTTTCCTGTGATGCCCTGAGACCTGGGGCCCGAAATTCAGTACCGCTGGAAAGCTGGTGCTCCCCCCACCTTTTTGTGGCCATTAGCGTCAAAAGATTTTCGTGGCTGGGCCACCCCATATTCAGCTCCAAAAGTGAACAATGGATTCCAGCGCTAATGAACCCTTCCAAAGTGGATTTTTCAGTGGTGTGGCTGTCTTAATTTGAGCGTTATCACCACTGAGAAATTCAGCATGTAGGTAAGGGTTTCTAATGGGCTAGCTGCTCCCTGGCCTTTTTAAAGGCCAGAGTTTGCAGCAAGGCCCTGATGGGGGGAAGGAGTTTGGAAGGATGGCTGGTGTAAGAGGTGCAAGGAGAGCCAACAGGTTCACTGATATGGAGCTGGAGACACTGATGGACGGAGTGGAGGACAGAAGAAGAATACTGTTTCCTGATGTGGGGAGACTTGGCAGACCACCAGTACATAATGCATGGAGAGAGATTGCAGGGAAGGTGTCAGGCACCTCCATATATGTGAGGTGCTTGACACTCTGCCCTTCCAGGGTGGCGATGGGTCGACGCCTCCTAGCTCTGGGGCAACGGGGATCCTCCTCCTGCTCCTCCTCCTGCACCACTTCCTCCTCTGCCTCCTCCTCCTCCTCCTACACCTCCTTCTCCTCCTCCTCAGGGGGTACTGCTGGCTTGATCTCCAGCAGCTGTCCCCTCATGATGGCCAGGCCACGACGATGATGGAGACCCATTGAGGAGAGTACTACAAGGTGCCACCAGAGTGGTCCAGGCACCGGAACCTCTGCTTAAGGATGCCTATGCACTGCTCGATGATGCACCTGGTGGCACAATGAGCACCATTGTATGCATGCTCTGGCGCTGTCCTGGCGTTCCGCAGTGGAGTGAGCAGCCAAGTGGACAGGGAATATCCCTTGTCCCCGCAGCCAACTGCAATCCTGATTCTGGCTGGTGAAGATGGTGGGCACACTGGTCTGGTGCAGAATGAACAAATCATGGATGCTGCCTCTCTTGCCCGCTGCCTATCTGCACGGTGCTGATGGCGACGCCTTCTCCTGCGTGCCGCCCTGCTTCTGAGCAGGTGTACCAGGTATCACCCTCCCAACAATCCTCCCATCATCAAGGTGAACCCTGCCAAGCAGGTATCTGCAGCCCACAGGACTCCACTAAAGAATCAGACCTGAAAGTTGTACAAAAGTACAGGGGTATATGCAAACCTCTGAGCAGCACTCAGCAGGTTGAATGGAGCCAAAACAATTAATAAAATTATTAAAAGATAAATACAGTGGATGCTGTAATCTTAAATAAAAATATAAATAATTAATAAAACTAATAAAAGATAAATACAGTGGATGGTGTAAACTTAAAATAAAAACACTAATAATTAATAAAACTATTAAAAGATAAATACAGTGGATGCTGTAATCTGAAGTAAAAACACTAAAAGTAATAAAACTATTTCCCTACCAAAGGGTCCCGATCGCGGCAATATTCCAGTGGTGTCCCATTCGAATACCTCGCGGGGGCACTGCTGGGAAAAGCCTTACCTTTTTGCAGCTGAAAATCCCTGTCTTTGCCGCTTTTCAGCACTTCGTACGCTGCAGAGCTCACCGCTGGAAAGTTACTTTTACAGCAGCTTCACCGCGCCGTTTCCGGCGGAAGTGCATACCGCTCAAATCCTCCCCGAGCTGAATATGGCTCGGGGAGGGAAACGTACCCGACCGTGGCGGCCGATCGATTTTTTTCGGTCGACCGGCCAAACTCCGCGGTCGCCGTCCCTTCAGGGACGGTGAATTTAGGCCCCCAGCTATCTACTCTCCCCTTGTGGAGAACAGGTCCTTGCTGAGGTACCATTGGTAGCTAAAACACTGAGTCACTATCTTCGGGAGAGAGGGGGAGAAAATTAAACGGGGTGGAGATTAAAAATGACACTTAAAGCGATGCAGCTTTCAATTTGAGAATCATGCCCATCTTGATTTTTATCAGATCTCACAGAGAGCAGCACAACAGATGAGCCTGAATGGAAGACAGCTCTCCCACGACACTGAGATAAGACATATATAAAAGGATTCAGTTTGAAAATGATAGTGTAGGAGTGATGTGAGGAGCGGAGTATATTTTAGCAGAGTTTTTGAACGGAGACATCAAAAAGTTGTCTGTTCGACTATGTGTCTATGAAAACGCCTGCATTTGATTCAACTGCATCGTACCTCTCACCCCCGCACACGCTTTCATCCTGGTTTCAGTAAACTGTGTCTTTCTCAGTTTAGAAAGATATGCGATTTTAAAAAAATTACTTGAATATCCAGATGTGGCTCTGGCGCAAAAGAGCAAGGGAGTGGAACTAATTGGATAGAAACATAGAAAATAGGTGCAGGAGTAGGTCATTCGGCCCTTCGAGCCTGCACCACCATTCCATGGCTGATCATGCAACTTCAGTACCCCATTCCTGCTTTCTCTCCATACCCCTTGATCCCTTTAGCCATAAGGCCACATCTAACTCTCTTTTGAATATATCTAATGAACTGGCCTCAACAACTTTCTGTGGTAGGGAATTCTACCACAGGTTCACAATTCTCTGAGTCAAGAAATTTCTCCTCATCTCGGCCCTAAATGGCTTACCCCTTATCCCTAACATCGGGAACATTCTTCTTGCATCTAACCTGTCCAATCCCGTCAGAATTTTATATGTTTCTATGAGATCCCCTCTCATCCTTCTAAACACCTGTGTATAAAGGCCCAGTCTTTCTTCATATGTCAGTCCTGGGAATCAGTCTGGTGAACCTTCGCTGCACTCACTCAATAGCACGAATGTCCTTCCTCAGATTAGGAGACCAAAACTGTACATAATATTCAAGGTGTGGCCTCACCAAGGCCCTGTACAACTGCAGTAAGACCTCCTGTACTCAAATCCTCTCACTATGAAGGCCAACATGCCATTTGCCGCCTTCATCGCCTGCTGTACCTGCATGCCAACTTTCAATGACTGATGTACCATAACACCCAGGTCTCGCTGCACCGCCCCTTTTCCTCCTAATCTGTCACCATTCAGATAATAGTCTGCCTTCCTATTTTTGCCTCCTGTTAGATCTCTTAATTTCCAATGAAATACGAACTCCGATTGTAGTTTTTACTTTTTAATCTTGGCAGAGAGCAATAACAAGTTCTTGGCTTTAAGCCAGGTCTTTGTTCTTCTGGCACCACATGGCCAAAATGGCTGTATTTATACCTGGATCAATTTACAGAAAAGAACTCGCCTTCTTTGACCTTATTGGCTCAATTGAAAGTCTTTTAACGTTTTAATTGGCTCGCTACCCAAGGTCCGAAAATGTCAAGTTGATTGATGACTTAATGCAATGTGGCCTGTGTTTTTTCGTGGCCTGTCTAAATGAGCCTGTTTGAATACTCTATCAATCCCCCCTTTGATTCTTTCACAAACTGAATCATAAAACATCAGGTATCACTGGTTAAACATTCTACAAAATAATTTCATACATGTTAACAGAGTTTCCTTCTAAAATTTGTTGATATGTTTCACCACATGTCCGGACTAGTAGCTTCCACACAAATTTACACCAACCTGAGTTCCATCGTGGCCACAATGGAAGTCTGGTTTTAGTAGGTTAATTAACCTTATTCCAATTTAATCCAAATCAATATCTTAATTCAACCAGTGAACAACCTTTCCTTAAGCATAACATACCCCTGTGCCACGTACAGACGGTCTGCTGGGACCTGCAAGGTGTCTCACCTGCGGGACAGCAGCTGCAGCCGCCTGGTCGCAACAACATTTAATCAACATAAACAAACAATATAAAAGTAAAACAATTACAACAAATAGAATTAAACCTTCCACCAATGAAGTTCCTATTGAACCGAGCCATTCAGTGGCTCCACTCCACAAAGTGAATGATGGGGGTTGCTTAAGTTTTTCTACCTCCTTTTGGATATGCTCCGCTAAGTGGGTAATTTCTTCGGAGCTATCTGGGATATATGTGCAACACTCAGTTCCGAGTAGGGTGCAAATACCTCCCTTTTCAGCCAGGATGTAATCAAGGACTAGTCTATTCTGTAGGGCTACTGTGCGGATTGCTACCATTTTAACTAGGGCCTCTGAGGTATCATTGGCTACCCGTTCCACAACGGATGCCATGTTAATGGATTCCCTTGCCAGTTTGGCGGTCCCATACCCAGGGATCCGAATGGCAAAGAACCTCTCTGTTTCTGTGATAGCTTTCTTAGGATGGTGTAAATGTTCCGACAGTGACTTTATATGATACATATAAGGCACAATGTAGGCTAAATAGCAGGATCCCATCCAATTCTGGGGCAGCCAAGGGTAGGCCTTGTGGCCACACACTCAATAGGTGCCATTATAGGCAATGAATGTTAGCTGTTTCTTTGTCAGCAACACTCCGGGGCCTGTCCAGGCTTTTCCATCTGTTTTATTCAGAATCCGCGTTACGTTAAAAATTCCCAAATCGGCCCAGTTTGGACGGTTCCGTGGCTTGATTATATTATAATTCCGGGAGCAGTTACTATACCCCATATTTTGGCCTCCTTTGATGTTTCTAATCAGACAGACCGATTCCCCCGGTCTTCCTATTCCCGTTGTATTAGTGATAACAAAAAATGGGGGCCTTTTGGAATTATTGTAGCACGGTTGGTATCCCCCTTCAAAGGTAGTCAGATTGTAACCTGCTGACTTCCATTTACGTGCCCAGTTTTCCGTATCCTGAAACGCATTGCCTGTTTTGTTTTGATTAATTATCCACTCAGCCATTTCCGAGATATTCAAGGGAACTGGCCTCAAGGGAATTCCTCCCTTTGAATGAATAGGAATATGCGCACACACCCAACAACTAGAAATGTTACCTTGTTTGGCATAAATGTATGACATATATAAAAAGGTATTTACATGTAATTCCCTTGCTACCCTACTATTTCCCTTTGGTGCAGAAGGTCGGCTAGTCAGAAGTAGGCCTATGCCTATGATACCTACAATCAATAATAGAGCAAATTTATACATTTTGGCAAAAAGTAATTGTCCTTATTAGATTTCAGCTTCAGTTACGGGTGCTCGTTTAACGTGTGAAGCGTGGATCCAGGCTTTCTTTCCTTGGACTTTTAACAGCTGCCTGGATGGTCAATAACACTTGATAAGGTCCCTCCCACTTGGCACCCAAAGGTTCTTTATGCAACTTTTTCACATACACCCAGACTCCCGGGATGATGTCGTGTCCTCCTTCGGGTGGATTACCCCAAGCTGCCGATACCTGTCGGGAAACAGAACTAATAGCATTGGTTAAGTTCTGACAGTATGATAACAAAGTGTCACTCATTAAGTGAACATCAGCTTTCCGTAAATCGATAGTTCCTGGCAGCGACATAGGTCTTCCTGTTATAATTTCAAATGGGCTTAGACCTGTAGTTCTGTTCGGGGTTGCCCTAATGCTACATAGCACTATTGGTAGTGCCTGGGGCCATGGTGTTCCTTCAATTCTTCTTTCTTCAAAGTTCTAATTGACCATGTCACCCGGCCATCCTCAAAATGCAATGATGAATCTACTTGGATTAGAACGTCCATTCCCAAAAGGGGTTGATCTACTGGGCCTATCCAGACCGGCGTGGTTAGTTCATGTGGACCCAGCCCTCTAAGTACCATGTTGTCCTTTTAATTTCCATTTTGTGGCCTCCAACTCCATAGGCTGTACGTGCCCTACCATCCAACGGCAAAAAGTCTCCATATTGTAGGGGTAAGCATGTTAATTCCGCCCCTGTGTCTAAAAGACAGTCCACATCCTTATCGCCCACCCTCACAGTTATATATAGCCCATCTCCCCTTTGTTGTATTAGTGCGAGGAGGTGGGCCAGGGTGGGCTCTAATCGTTTTTTGCTATCCCAAGTAACTCCTTCTGTTGTTGTATTGTCAGTCGCTTAAATGTTCCTATGAGGTCGTTATCTTGTGACAAGCCTGGTTTGTTGGCTGAATTGTATCCCTGGCTGCATCCTCTTCCCCAGCCACGACCTTGCTGTTTTGCCCTGCATGTCTTGGCCCAGTGACCTTCTTTCCCACAATAATGACATTTTCTGGGTAATTTTCCTAATAACTGTTTATCGGAATCCTGGGATTTCCATCCCATAGCCTGTACAGCTCGGACTTTAGCTCCCATATCCCGATCTAATTGGTTACATCGATCCACCAATGCTGCAAAGGTAGTTCCTCTACCTTCCCAGTCCGGTAACACTACCTTAAGCATTTTGGACAGTTCTGGCTTTAGACCTGCCACGAAAGCTGCTTTCAGGGGTCCAAACACTTGTTCATCCATTTCCTCATCCGTATTATTCATACCCACATGCATCTAAACCGCTCGTCATACTCCAGACCTCCTCTGTTCCTTTCTGTTGGCAGGCTGCAATTTTTCCCCAGTCTGTCTTAGCTGTACTGAAGGCTTGCAGCCAGTGTTTAATCGCCTCCCATCCTGCGTCTAATTCTTGCTCATTCTGCCCCAAAGCTTCATCTACCTTGTCGTGCAATTTTCTTCCCTGTGTTTTTGGCACCATTCTGGTCAAAATTTGCACTCCGTCCCAGGGATGAAGTTGATATATATTTCTTAAGCGGTCCAATTGGTCCCACGTTTTTACTCCCCCTTTCTTTGGATTGGGCAATTCCTTGGACCATTTATCAATTTTCTCTGGGTCTGCCGGAGCATGAACTAAGTATTCTTCGTACACCCTTCTCTTTGTTTTTTTGGTTCCGCCCTCATCCGCAGTCTCTTCTGATTTGACTACAACTCGTCTTTTTTTAAACGGGGCAAAGCGCACCCCTAATTCTTCATCCTCCGACCCTGTATTGTCGAAGGATTCGGAATCCGTATCTATTCCTCGGTCGTGTCTTCGGGTTTGCGCTTTTAACTTATCCAAACATGGGTACCCTGGGAATTGATCAATACATTTTCCTTTTCCTATTACTGTCTCTTGACCTAATGATTTTTTCCATTCTTTAATTTCACCTTTAAGATCTTTAACTTCCGCTTCCAGCTTTTCAAGTTCAAGCTTTTTCTGTCGCAGCTGTGCACAAACTGCTAGCAATTGATCCTTTGTACTGGTCAGTTCTCGATCATGTTGGGAACGCATTATAATTTCATTCCAGTTTCGGATCTGGCCCATAGCCAAGGAACCATCTAGTTCGCTCTTTATTTTTCATACGGGTCGTTTTTCCCCAGACCCTTTTAATCTCGTCCAAGGACCATTGTCCTTTGGAGGTTCCGTACTTTTGTTCGATCTTAATACAGGTTTTAGATAAGTTGAATTGTTGCTCTATGTATTCTTTCAACTGTTTGAGAATTAAATCTCGTGAAACTTCAGGTGGTGCCTGCCCACCTTTAACAGTTGTAGGCAATTCTTTGCTCTTATCTCCTGCTGCCATTTCTTTACTGGGGTCTCGAGTCGTAGGCTTTTAGCCGATCAATAGGTCGGTGATTAATTAACTAACACACCGCCGAAGTTTAGACGTCTATGGGACCTCGAGCCGACTACCAACCGGAGGGTTCGCAAACCGGAGGCTTTCGGAATTGCGTAGAAGGAGAGGCGAATTTAGACTTTTGACCGAGGACTTTTTTAAAAAGAGGAGTCCTTACCTCAATATATATGTCCGATGTCCAAAATTCAGTTTCTTTCCTCAGCGACCCTGCTCGTAGCGCCAAAATTGTTAGATCTCTTAATTTCCAATGAAATACGAACTCCGATTGTAGTTTTAACTTTTTAATCTTGGCAGAGAGCAATAACAAGTTCTTGGCTTTTAGCCAGGTCTTTGTTCTTCTGGCACCACATGGCCAAAATGGCTGTATTGATACCTGGATCAATTTACAGAAAATAACTCGCCGTCTTTGACCTTATTGGCTCAATTGAAAGTCTTTTAACGTTTTAATTGGCTCGCTACCCAAGGTCCGAAAATGTCAAGTTGATTGATGACTTAATGCAATGTGGCCTGTGTTTTTTCACAGCCTGTCTAAATGAGCCTGTTTGAATACTCTATCACCTCCAAAGTGGATAACCTCACATTTATCTATATTATACTGCATCTGCCATGCATTTCCCACTCACCTAACCTGTCACCCTGCAGCCTCTTAGCTTCCTCACACTGCCACCCAGCTTAGTGTCATCTGCAAACTTGGAGATATTACATTCAATTCCTTCATCTAAATCATTAATTTATATTGTAAAGAGCTGGGGTCCCAGCACTGAACCTTGTGGCACTCCAATAGTCACTGCCTGCCATTCTGAAAAGGACCCGTTTATTCCAGTCTTTGCTTCCTGTCTGCCAACCAGTTCTCTATCCACGTCAACACATTACCCCCAATACCATATGCTTTAATTTTGCACACTAATCTGTTGTGTGGGACCTTGTCAAAAGCCTTTTGAAAGTCCAAATACATCACATCCACTGGTTCTCCCTTGTTCACTCTATTAGTTACATCCTCAAAAAATTCTAGAAGATTTGTCAAGCATGATTTCCCTTTCATAAATCCATGCTGACTTGGACCGATCCTGTCACTGCTTTCCAAATGTGCTGCTGTTACATCTTTAATAATTGATTCCAACATTTTCCCCACTACCGATGTCAGGCTGACCAGTCTATAATTCCGTTTTCTCTCTCCCTCCTTTTTTAAAAAGTGGTGTTACATTAGCTACCCTCCAATCCATAGGAACTGATCCAGAGTCTATAGAATGTTGGAAAATGACCACCAATGCATCCACTATGGCTCTTACAAAGAGACGACACAGGTACAATGGACCGAATGGCCTCCTTCTGTGCTGCAACAATCTATGATAATGATAATTAATAGTGCTATTGATCATCATTTACTGTTTACCAACTTACTGAGGAACTATATTGACACTGGTATTTGCAGGGAGTTACAAAGGAAGAATCTGATTTAGAAAAATGCCCCACAATAGAAACATAGAAACATAGAAAATAGGTGCAGGAGTAGGCCATTCGGCCCTTCGAGCCTGCACCACCATTCAATATGATCATGGCTGATGCAGTCTCTGTCACTTGAAATCGGCCTCCTCCTCCATTTTAAAATTGACATCCCTTGTCCTCTCTAGGTTTCCACTTTGCTGCGCCATCCTTGCCATCGAGGGTGCCTCTGTCAGGCTTGAGCTATTCTTGAGCCAGCCAGTAGGGGGCATGTGGGAGACCAGCAAAAATGCATCACTTTTGGTAGAGCACCTTCTTCTGTTTGGCAGCTTCTCTTCACAGCCGCAATTGAGAATGGAAATTTGGTGCAGGACAACCTGCGGGTCAGAACCCACATCCTCTCACCCTGTGGCACAGTACATCAATGCACCAGCTTGTAGTTCAGCCTGCTTACACTCAGCTTTCTTTCAATGCAAAGATTCATAGCTCTTCACCGCAGGGCCAGGTATTGTGCTGAAGATCAGCTGCGCACGGTTTTGCAAGTGGCTGAGCCACTTCGGGGGCAGATAGTGGATAAGTGGCAGATGTAATAGGTTCATCATCATACCTGTGTTTACACCTAACCCTGACTGAGTGTGGCGACCACAGAATTACATACAATTTACAGCACAGAATCAGGCCATTTGGCTCAACAGGTCTATGCCAGTGCTTATGCTCCACACGAGCTTCCTCCCACTCTTAATTACTTCATCTCACCCTATAAGCATATCCTTCTATTTCTTTCTCCCTCATGTACTTATCTAGCTATTCCTTAAATGCATCTATGCTATTCTCAACCACTCGTGTGGTAGATCAGTGAATTAATTGAGCTACCCAGGGTGGAGCGGTAAATTTTGCACCTGGAAATGATTTGCGCCTCCAGCCTCAAAATTGCACCAGCTGGGCCCTGAGTGTGGAGCGGAGCACTAAGGGAGGCATTCCACACCTCTCTTAGGTGGCAAGGCCGGCGGAGCAACTGAAAATCCTGAGCTAAACAGCCGGCCTCAGAGCACCCTTGGAGAGACTTCCGTGAAAAAACCCCCCTGATAAAACCCACTCAAAACATTCCCAATACTTTCCTGATGCCACATCTACATGAAGCGCAAAAATAAAAAGCAGTGACACACTTACCTGAGGTAGACATTCCTTCCCTCACTGCGGCCGCGACAGCTGGAACCACCAGCTTTCACAAGTGGTCCCGCGAGGGCGCGCTACAGGGTGCTACAGATCGGGCGAGTTTCAAATTTCGAGCTATGTCGCAACCAGGGGCGTTGCACACCAACTCACCTCTCCCAGGCAGTACTGCTCTGCACCCTGCAAACCCGGCACTGAATCTCCCGGCGGGGCACTGGAAGCTGGCTGCCTGCCCGAAAATCCATTCCGCCACCATTACCGCCCCTCCGGGGCAAAAACAGAGGACGGTAATGTACCGAAAATCCAGCCCAATGTGTAAAAAAAAAGGGGGAAAGAAAGAAAGAGAATTGCTACAGTCCCTTTCAATACCTCAGGATGACCCAAAGTCAATGAAGTACTTTTAAGGTGTAGTCACTGGTGTAATGTAGGGAATGTGGCAGCCAATTTGAGCACAGCAAGGTCCGACAAACAGCAATGTGATAATAACCAGATAATTGGCTTTAGTTATTGTGTTCCTAACACAGATGAGACTGCACACAGGGAGGTTAAAGTAACAGTGACCTCAGTTTTTATTAAGACACTCCAGAGTGAGGAACAGGCCTTAGGGGCCGGCTTATATACAGTGCTCCCAAGGGATGCTGGGAGTGTTGGCTAGTGCTGTTGGGGAGGAGTTAAACTAATATGGCAGGGGGATGGGAACCAATGCAGGGAGACAGAGGGAAACAAAAAGGAGGCAAAAGCAAAAGACAGAAAGGAGATGAGGAAAAGTGGAGGGCAGAGAAACCCAAGGCAAAGAACAAAAAGGGCCACTGTACAGCAAAATTCTAAAAGGACAAAGGGTGTTAAAAAAATAAGCCTGAAGGCTTTGTGTCTTAATGCAAGGAGTATCCGCAATAAGGTGGATGAATTAACTGTGCAAATAGATGTTAACAAATATGATGTGATTGGGATTACGGAGACGTGGCTCCAGGATGATCAGGGCTGGGAACTCAACATCCAGGGGTATTCAACATTCAGGAAAGATAGAATAAAAGGAAAAGGAGGTGGGGTAGCATTGCTGGTTAAGGAGGAAATTAAGGCAATAGTTCGGAAGGACATAAGCTTGGATGATGTGGAATCTATATGGGTAGAGCTGCAGAATACCAAAGGGCAAAAAACGCTAGTGGGAGTTGTGTACAGACCTCCAAACAGTAGTAGTGATGTTGGGGAGGGCATCAAACAGGAAATTAGGGGTGCGTGCAATAAAGGTGCAGCAGTTATAATGGGTGACTTTAATATGCACATAGATTGGGTTAACCAAACTGGAAGCAATACGGTGGAGGAGGATTTCCTGGAGTGCATAAGGGATGGTTTTTTAGACCAATATGTCGAGGAACCAACTAGGGGGGAGGCCATCTTAGACTGGGTATTGTGTAATGAGAGAGGATTAATTAGCAATCTCGTTGTGCGAGACCCCTTGGGGAAGAGTGACCATAATATGGTGGAATTCTGCATTAGAATGGAGAATGAAACAGTTAATTCAGAGACCATGGTCCAGAACTTAAAGAAGGGTAACTTTGAAGGTATGAGGCGTGAATTGGCTAGGATAGATTGGCGAATGATACTGAAGGGGTTGACTGTGGATGGGCAATGGCAGACATTTAGAGACAGCATGGATGAACTACAACAATTGTACATTCCTGTCTGGCGTAAAAATAAAAAAGGGAAGGTGGCTCAACCGTGGCTATCTAGGGAAATCAGGGATAGTATTAAAGTCAAGGAAGTGGCATACAAATTGGCCAGAAATAGCAGCAAACCCGGGGACTGGGAGAAATTTAGAACTCAGCAGAGGAGGACAAAGGGTTTGATTAGGGCAGGGAAAATGGAGTACGAGAAGAAGCTTGCAGGGAACATTAAGACGGATTGCAAAAGTTTCTATAGATATGTAAAGAGAAAAAGGTTAGTAAAGACAAACGTAGGTCCCCTGCAGTCAGAATCAGGGGAAGTCATAACGGGGAACAAAGAAATGGCGGACCAATTGAACAAGTACTTTGGTTCGGTATTCACTGAGGAGGACACAAACAACCTTCCGGATATAAAAGGGGTCGGAGGGTCTAGTAAGGAGGAGGAACTGAGGGAAATCCTTATTAGTCGGGAAATTGTGTTGGGGAAATTGATGGGATTGAAGGCCGATAAATCCCCAGGGCCTGATGGACTGCATCCCAGAGTACTTAAGGAGGTGGCCTTGGAAATAGTGGATGCATTGACAGTCATTTTCCAACATTCCATTGACTCTGGATCAGTTCCTATGGAGTGGAGGGTAGCCAATGTAACCCCACTTTTTAAAAAAGGAGGGAGAGAGATAACAGGGAATTACAGACCGGTCAGCCTGACATCGGTAGTGGGTAAAATGATGGAATCAATTATTAAGGATGTCATAGCAGCTCATTTGGAAAGAGGTGGTATGATAGGTCCAAGTCAGCATGGATTTGTGAAAGGGAAATCATGCTTGACAAATCTTCTGGAATTTTTTGAGGATATTTCCAGTAGAGTGGACAAGGGAGAACCAGTTGATGTGGTATATTTGGACTTTCAGAAGGCTTTCGACAAGGTCCCACACAAGAGATTAATGTGCAAAGTTAAAGCACATGGGATTGGGGGTAGTGTGCTGACATGGATTGAGAACTGGTTGTCAGACAGGAAGCAAAGCGTAGGAGTAAATGGGGACTTTTCAGAATGGCAGGCAGTGACTAGTGGGGTACCGCAAGGTTCTGTGCTGAGGCCCCAGCTGTTTACATTGTACATTAATGATTTAGACAAGGAGATTAAATGTAGTATCTCCAAATTTGCGGATGACACTAAGTTGGGTGGCAGTGTGAGCTGCGAGGAGGATGCTATGAGGCTGCAGAGTGACTTGGATAGGTTAGGTGAGTGGGCAAATGCATGGCAAATTAAGTATAATGTGGATAAAAGGAGGGAGAGAGATAACAGGGAATTACAGACCGGTCAGCCTGACATCGGTAGTGGGTAAAATGATGGAATCAATTATTAAGGATGTCATAGCAGCTCATTTGGAAAGAGGTGGTATGATAGGTCCAAGTCAGCATGGATTTGTGAAAGGGAAATCATGCTTGACAAATCTTCTGGAATTTTTTGAGGATATTTCCAGTAGAGTGGACAAGGGAGAACCAGTTGATGTGGTATATTTGGACTTTCAGAAGGCTTTCGACAAGGTCCCACACAAGAGATTAATGTGCAAAGTTAAAGCACATGGGATTGGGGGTAGTGTGCTGACATGGATTGAGAACTGGTTGTCAGACAGGAAGCAAAGCGTAGGAGTAAATGGGGACTTTTCAGAATGGCAGGCAGTGACTAGTGGGGTACCGCAAGGTTCTGTGCTGGGGCCCCAGCTGTTTACATTGTAAATTAATGATTTAGACGAGGAGATTAAATGTAGTATCTCCAAATTTGCGGATGACACTAAGTTGGGTGGCAGTGTGAGCTGCGAGGAGAATGCTATGAGGCTGCAGAGTGACTTGGATAGGTTAGGTGAGTGGGCAAATGCATGGCAAATTAAGTATAATGTGGATAAATGTGAGGTTATCCACTTTGGTGGTAAAAACAGAGAGACAGACTATTATCTGAATGGTGACAGATTAGGAAAAGGGGAGGTGCAACGAGACCTGGGTGTCATGGTACATCAGTCATTGAAGGTTGGCACGCAGGTACAGCAGGCGGTTAAGAAAGCAAATGGCATGTTGGCCTTCATAGCGAGGGGATTTGAGTACAGGGGCAGGGAGGTGTTGCTACAGTTGTACAGGGCCTTGGTGAGGCCACACCTGGAGTATTGTGTACAGTTTTGGTCTTCTAACCTGAGGAAGGACATTCTTGCTATTGAGGGAGTGCAGCGAAGGTTCACCAGACTGATTCCCGGGATGGCTGGACTGACCTATCAAGAAAGACTGGATCAACTGGGCTTGTATTCACTGGAGTTCAGAAGAATGAGAGGGGACCTCATAGAAACGTTTAAAATTCTGACGGGGTTAGACAGGTTCGATGCAGGAAGAATGTTCCCAATGTTGGGGTAGTCCAGAACCAGGGGACACAGTCTAAGGATAAGGGGTAAGCCATTTAGGACCGAGATGAGGAGGAATTTCTTCACCCAGAGAGTGGTGAACCTGTGGAATTCTCTACCACAGAAAGTTGTTGAGGCCAATTCACTAAATATATTCAAAAAGGAGTTAGATGAAGTCCTTACTACTAGGGGATTCAAGGAGTATGGTGAGAAAGCAGGAATGGGGTACTGAAGTTGCATGTTCAGCCATGAACTCATTGAATGGCACTGCAGGCTAGAAGGGCCGAATGGCCTACTCCTGCACCTATTTTCTATGTCTATGTTTCTATGTTTCAGGGGATGCGCTCCCTGGTGGCGGAACATGAGAGTGCATGCTTTACAGATACACAACATCACTCCCAACCAAAGTCAAAGTGAAAACTATTTACAAGGTGAGGCGGTTGGGAGCCTTTCTTTCCCTGATGGACTACCTCGGCACAAAAGTCTGTTCTGGTGTGTTGGCTGTGCCCTCTCTGGGCTGGCGTGTTGTTGGCCCTGCAGGGCTGCTGGGTGAGCCTGGCCTTGCTGGGCTGTTGGGCGTGATGAGTTCGATTTCCTGGTCCGAGGTGGTGCTGTTGATCCTTTGGGTGTGTGTTGTCGGCTTGAAAAAGGTGGTGTCTGCTGTGGGTTGTTCAGGGCAGTCTGTGAACCGTAGCCTCATTTGGTCCAGGTGCTTTCTGCAAATTTGTCCATTGTCTAGTTTGACTGCAAACACCCTACTCCTGTCTTTAGCTATCACCGTGCCCGTGATCCACTTGGGACCATGTCCATAGTTTAGCACATACACAGGGTCATTCAGATCAATTTCCCATGACACAGTGGCGCGACCATCGTTTACATTTTGTTGCTGCCACCTGCTCTCGACTTGAACATGCAGGTTGGGGTGAACCAGCGAGAGTCTGGTTTTAAGTGTCCTTTTCATGAGTAGCTCAGCCGGGAGCACCCCTGTGAGCGAGTGGGGTCTCGTGCGGTAGCTGAGCAGTACTCGGGACAGGCGGGTTAGGAGTGAGCCTTCTGTGACTCATTTGAGGCTCTGTTTGATTGTTTGTATTGCCCGCTCTGCCTGACCATTGGAGGCTGGTTTAAACGGGGTGACATGTTTGATCCCATTGCGGGTCATGAATTCTTTAAGTTCGGCACTGATGAAACATGGCCCGTTGTCACTGACCAGTATGTCAGGCAGGTCGTGGGTGCCAAACATGGCTCTCAGGCTTTCAATGGTGGTGGTGGCGGTGCTTCCTGACATTATTTCACATTCAATCCATTTTGAAAAAGCATCCACCACCACCAGGAACATTTTACCGAGAAACGGGCCCACATAATCGACATGGATCCTCGACCTTGGTCTGGAGGGCCAGGACCACAAACTTAGTGGTACCTCTCTGGGCGCGTTGCTCAACTGAGCACACACACTGCATTGCCGTACATGGGACTCAAAGTCAGAGTCGGTACCGGACCACCACACGTGGGATCTGACTATCGCTTTCATCATTACTATACTCGGGTGTGTGCTGTGGAGATCCGAGATGAACGTCTCCCTGCCCTTTTTTGGTAGCACTACGTAGTTACCCCACAACAGGCAGTCTGCCTGAATGGACAGCTTGTCCTTTCGCCGCTGGAACAGATTAGATGTTGCATTTCAACGGGAATGCTGGCCCAGCTCCCATGCAGTACACAGTTTTTTACTTGGGACAGCAGAGCATCTTGGCTGGTCCAAGTCCTAATCTGGCGGGCCGTGACAGGAGATTTATCATTTTCAAACGCTTCCATGACCATCAACAAGTCTGCGGCATGCGCCACCATCTACGAGTTTGCAGGCTGCGCCATTTCCACCCACGTGGTGAGCAATGGTAGCCTACTGAGAGCATCCGCACAGTTCTCGGTGCCTGGTCTGTGGCGGATGGTATAGTTATACGCTGATAGCGCGAGTGCCCACCTTTGTATCCGGGCTAAGGCATTCGTATTTATCCCCTTGTTTTCAGCGAACAGGGATATGAGGGGCTTGTGATCGGTTTCCAGCTCAAATTTGAGGCCAAACAGATACTGATGCATTTTCTTTACCCCGAACACACACACGCTAATGCCTCTTTCTCAATCATGCTGTAATCCCCCTCGGCCTTCGACAATCTCCTGGAGGCATAGGCGACAGGTTGCAACTTCCCCGCAACGTTAGCTTGTTGTAATACACACCAGACTCCGTGCTAGTACAAGTCTTTTACACGGGTTATACAATACAAGCAGCTTGTTGGAGCATAAAATGTTTCTGGCTTTCTCACAAGCAATTACTTGTTTTTTTCCCCATACCCAGTTCTCACCTTTACGCAATAACACATGTAGGGGCTCTAAGAGGGTGTTTAACCCCGGTAGGAAGTTACCAAAATAGTTGAGGAGCCCCAGGAACGACCGAAGCTCCGTAATGTTCTGTGGCCTGGGCGCTTTCCTGATAGCCTCTGTCTTGGCGTCTGTGGGCTGAATGCCGTCCGCCGCGATCTTTCTCCCCAAAAGCTCCACTTCTGTTGCCATGAAGACGCATTTCGACCTCTTCAGCCGCAGCCCTACGCGATCCAGTCGCTGGAGGACCTCCTCCAGGTTTTGTAGGTGCTCGACGGTGTCCCGACCCGTGACCAATATGTCGTCCTGAAAAACCACCGTGCGTGGTACCGACTTGAGTAGGCTCTCCATGTTTCTCTGGAAGATCGCTGCAGCCGACCGAATTCCAAATGGGCATCTGTTGTAGATGAACAGTCCCTTGTGCATGTTGATGCAGGTGAGGCTCTTCGAAGACTCCTCCTGCTCCTGCATCATGTAGGCCAAAGCCAGGTCGAGCTTGGTGAACGTCTTGCCTCCTGCCAGCATCGCAAATAGGTCGTCTGCCTGAGGTATTGGTCCTGTAGCGAGAAACGATTAATAGTTACTTTATAATCGCTGCAAATCCTGACCGTGCCATCACTTTTGAGTACTGGAACAATCGGACTGGCCCACTCGCTGAATTCCACTGGGGAGATGATGCCCTCGCGTTGCAGCCTGTCTCACCCTCATCATGTGAGGTACCACTCACGCCTTGTGGTGAATGGGTCGTGCCTCTGGGACCAAGTGGATCCGCACCTTCGCCCCGGAAAAGTTTCCAATGCCTGGCTCAAAAAGGGAAAGAAATTTGATAAGAACCTGGGTACATGAGGCCTCATCGACATGTGATAGCACTCGGATGTCATCCCAGTTCCAGCGGATTTTGCCCTGCCAGCTCCTTCCAAGCAGTGTGGGGCCATCGTCCAGGACAATCCAGAGTGGCAGTTTGTGCACCATGCCCTCGTAGGTGACCTTGACCACGGCGCTGCCCAGGACAGTGATAAGCTCTTTGGTGTACGTTCTCAGTTTCGTTTGGATGGGGCTCAAGGCTGATCTGAGTGCCTTGTTGCACCACAGTCTCTCAAACATCTTTTTACTCATGATAGATTGGCTAGCGCCAGTGTCCAGTTCCATGGCTACGGGTAAGCCATTCAATTTTACATTTAGCATTATAGGTGGACATTTCATCGAAAATGTGTGCACCCGATGTACTTCAGCATCTGCCTCCTCTCTCTGAGGCTCGAAATTGCTTTGATCCACCATGGAACAATCTTCCTCTGCCACATGGTGGTTAGCAGGTTTTGCAGAGCTTGCAGCTCGTCTGCAAGCTCGTTGGAGGTGCCCCATTGTTCCATAGCTCTTGCAAACATATCCTTTGAAGTGGCATGAATAGGCTGAATGGAAGCCTCCACAACGCCACCAAGGTGTGAATTGCCTTGCATTCATCCTTTGTTGCAGAATCTGAGTTATTTGGGTTACCTGAGGCCTGCTGGCAGTTGCAGACTCGTGGTTTGTGCCCTCTACATTTCTGCTTGCAAACACAGTTCCAGTTAATTTATGAACATTGCTAGCACTTGTCTGCTGAGAGATTTGTTTGGTGTTATCACTGGAGGACATAAATGTCTGTGCTATCGCAATGGCCTTACTGAGGGTCGGTGTCTCTACAGTCAAAAGTTTTTGTAGGATGGTCTCGTGGCCAATGCCCAGTACAAAAAAGTCTCTGAGCATTTGCTCCAGGTAGCCATCAAACTCACATTGTCCTGCAAGTCGCCTTAGCGCGGCGACATAACTCGCCACTTCCTGACCTTCAGATCGCTGGCACGTGTAGAACCGATACCTCGCCATCAGCACGTTCTCCCTCGGGTTAAGATGCTCCCGAACCAGTGTACACAGCTCCTCATACGACTTATCTGTGGGTTTCACCGGAGCCAGAAGATTCTTCATGAGGCTGTGGGTCGGTGCCCCGCAGACCGTGAGGAGGACCGCTCTCCTTTTTGCAGGGCTTCCTTCTCCGTCCAGCTCGTTGGTTACAAATTACTGGTCTAACCATTCGACATAGGCTTCCCAGTCCTCAACCTCCGAGAACCTCTCCAGGATGCCCACAGTTTGCTGCATCTTGGCGTTGGATTTGTATCCTCATCGCCAATTATTGTGTTCTTAACACAGATGGGACTGCACACAGGGAGTTTAAAGCAACAGTGACCTCAATCTTTATTAAGACACACCAGAGTGAGGAACAGGCCTAAGGGGCCGGCTTAGATACAGTGCTCCCAAGGGATGCTGGGATCCCTTGGGACTTCAGGGGATATGCTCCCTGGTGGCGGAACAAAGGAGTGCATGCTTTACAGGTACACAACATTAGTAATGTTGGTTGAGGGATAAATAATGGCCAGAACTCCTCTGCTCTTCTTCAAAATAGTGGCATGCAGTCATTTATGTGCACCTGAGAGGCAAACTGGGCCTTGGCTTAACATCTCATCTAGAAGATGGCACTTACTGATCAGTGCAGCACTCCCTCTGCACCGAACTAGAGTGTCAGTCTAGACTTTTGTGCTCAATGAACCCTCAACCTTCTGACTCAGAGATGAGAGGAGAGAGTGCTACCACTGAGCCATGATAACTAGTTTCTGCAGCATGATGTGATCGGGAAGATGTGTCACACAGAACTTCTGGTTCTGCTCCTACGTAAGGGGGAGGAAGAAGGTTGTCCAAATGCTTTGAAGACAGGGTGCCTTTAAGCCCTGTTTATATCCGGACTTCTAAGTTAACCCACACATTGAAGTTACAGCCACTGTGCCTCAGAATGACACGCATCAAGAGTTTCAAGAAAAGTGTGCTGACTTCATCCAGCAGTGAAAGCGCTCATTGTGTCCAGATGGTTTTGCTTCTCAGTTTTGAGCGCCTGGATTCAATCTGATGGTTTAGACACAGAGATGGTGCCAAGAAATCCAATAGGAAGCTCGCGAGTCATTGTGGGCACCCAGACATTTTGGCCCCTATATTTACTGGGTGCTGGGAAGAGAGCAGGGGCGAGGATTTAGGGACAGGAAAGCCGGAAGTATGGGTTTCTCGCACATCCCGCAGATATTCACGGCGGGACAGCTTTTACATTTTGTCAACCTTTTTCCTTCCTGATTGCCAGCCTGGTCTATGGGCCTGTTGAGAAAGCAGCTGTGGAGTGGATGTCAGTTAAGTCTGACATCGTGGGGATGGTTGGATATTGGCGAGGGTGGTTGGACATTGCAGTTGGATACCTCATGGATCCAGCTGTTTTTGCCTCCTTTTACCTGCTGGGATTCCCTCAGCCCTGGAATCCCAGTGCCCAAGAGTTAAAAATAAAAAGAAGACACGCACCTTCCTTAAAAGATTTCAGTGACCAACCTACCTCCTGACAGTAGGTGGATCGCTCACCCCTCTGACTCATTGCCATTAAAACTGAATGTGGGTATGTTTGAGTGATTTTGGGTCAGATTTGAGAATTTATATATTTTTACCTTCCCACTCACCACCAACCTACCCGACGTTGGGGGTTAAAATCCCCCCCTTTTACCCTTTTACTCTCGGACATCATCCTGAGTGGGCTGTCCATGAAGGCATGGAGTAAGTGGTCACGTGGTTTGGGACAGTCCATGTTACATCACAATACCTCACTGTGGCTGTGTGTTGCAGTCCGCACCACTTATAACGTCCACCGCTCAGTAGTACCACTCTTGTCTCTGAGTCAGAGTTTGTGGGTTCAGTCCCATTCCAGAGACTTGAACACAAATTCCAGTGCAGTATTGAGGGAATGCTGCACTGTCAGTAGATGCCGTCTTTCGGATGAGATGTTATACCGAGTCTCCCATCTGCCCCGCACCTTTCACGACCACCAGACGTCTCAAAGCCAATGAAATACTTTTGGAGTTGTAATGTTGGAAACGCAGCAGCCAATTTGCGCACAGCACGTTTCCTCAAGCAACAATGTGATAATGACCAGATAATTTGTTTTGTTATGTTGATTGAGGGATAAATATTAATCAGGACACAGGGGATAACTCCCCTGCTCTTCTTTGAAATAGTGCCATGGGATCTTTTGCATCCACATGAGAGAGCAGACGGGACCTTGGTTTAACATCTCATCTGAAAAGCGGCACCTCCGACAGTGCAGCACTCCCTCAGCACTGCACTGGAGTGCTGAGGGAGTACTCAAGTCCCTGGAGTGGGACTTGAACCCACAACCTTCTGATTCAGAGGCGAGAATGCTATCCACTGAATCACAGCTGACACTCTACAGGAAAGCTGGGGCATCCATTACAGCAAAAGCAGCATTGAGATACAGGCATTGCTGACTTTCTCAAGGTGCAATCGATGGCATTCACGTAATTTTGCAAGTTCCCATGGTTAACCCCTCAACTTCCTCAGTAGTAAGGGCTTCTAATCCCTCAATGTACAGATTGTGTGTGATATTCAAAGGGAATCCTGCCCTTCAACACAAGATCTGCTGGAAGATGTATGATAAATTAATTCTTCAGAATTCGGCTCCCCTGAGCTCAGCAAGGAAGAAAATCAGGTCACCGGATGGTTTGCTGGTGACGAGACATATTCTCTGCTCCCAAGAATAATGACCAAACTAAGAATGGCCCAAATAAAGGAGCACTGGAATTAGGCATAGACCTCTAACACAATGATCATCGAGAGGACCATTGGGATCTTAAAGGGGCGCGTTTGCTGTCTGGACAGGTCGGGAGAGGGTCTGCAGTAAGATCCAAGCTTCCCACCTTGTTGCAACCTGCTGTGCCCTGCACAACTTCTCCAATTAAAAAGGCCTGGACTTGGACATTCCTGGGAACAGGGCCCCTGTCATAACTAAATGGTGAAGAGCATCACAATGACCGTCGCACTGAAGACTCCTCAGTGGCCACTATAAGGATATCAGAGCACAACTGATGACTGAAATCTCCTCCTCTTTAACACAGCCTACCTTTATCACCACTGCCTTAACTCCTTTGTCCAACCTTTAAATAAAGGATAAATCTTTCAATCCATCCTAGAGCATTACAGCACATCAGACGTCTTAGTCCCCACCTGACCAGGGCAATGATGAAATGAGGTGACAGGAAGTACAGTTGCAGAAACCTCTTTGGTTGTTTACTTTTTCAGCAAAACAAAACTTGCAGAAGAGCTTTCTATCCACTCATTCACGTATCAGGCTCAATCATTTTCCAATTTGCTCAGATTGTATTTTGGTATCTTACACAGACAGGGACATTGAATATTTGGTAAGGCTGTATGTGCTTGGATGGCATTGGCCCTGGTGGATTGGGGTGGGTTGCCTGCTGTAGCTCATGTGGGAGGGAGTTGGACAGATAGTGGCCATCGATCCTTGCATGGTTTTACAGCTCCTGCTGCTCCAGTTGAGCTGTTTTATGGAAGGGGGCTGAGGTGGCTGTGAGAGCTATTGTACCATCTGTTCTCCAGCAAAGGAGCCTGGACTGCCTGGTATTTGCCCAGTAATTAAGCAGAGGACAAGCATCTCCTGTTTGGTATAAGTCCCAGAATGTATCCCCATGTTTGTGATGGGGTAGGTTGCATTGTGCCTTAGCTATCAGCAGTGATGCACACTGATTTCCAAGACCTGAATCATTGTCATGCTCTAATTTGACACAAATGCTATCCATCCCTGCCACTCTACCATTAATCAAGCAATACAATGGAAAGCCCACTTTCAGTGAACTGATTCATTAATACCTTCTATCTGAGCAGTACAATCTACCAGCATTCCAAACCTGTATGTAGGTGGAACCCTACCACAGTCATATGCCAACTCTATAATGCTGTCTTCAGACTTGACGGAGAGTATGGGACTGGACAGTCTAGACAAACCCTTTCAAACATGATTTACAACAGACTTTAGACAAGGGTGGTTAATATAGGATATTTTTTGTATAATTGCAAGCGCTTGTGGATGAATGCAACCCTTCATCTTGCTCTCTAATGACTCTCAACTTCATGACAAGCTGCTATAATAGTCTACCTTTGCAGTAGATCTTGACTGTATGGTTTCAAACGTTCGAAGTATTCATCTGACAGCTCTCCCTCCCTTCGCAGTTACCTCATCAGGACTATGCTCAGTCAATGAATGCCCACCAGGCTTCAGCTTCCATTCTTAGTGTCCGAACATAAGTAATCACCATCAAGAGAGGAGGGGGAAAAGGTAGGTTGGATTGAGGAAGAAAAACACAAATGGCATGTTTGAAAGCAGAGTGCTCAGTTATCTCAAAGATGCAGTGGGAACACAAGTTCACTGTCATATTTACAGTACTTTGGAGGGCTTCCAAAATGTCATCCTCCTGTATAATATAAAACACCAAGGTCACGGATGTGGTAGTGAGCAAGGACGCTCTCAGTTACTATCATCGTCACCCTACATGGTTATCCCATCCTTTTGAGATGACCCGGGGCCCTTAACTTTATCCCAAGGCTGGAGTGGATAAATCATATTAAAATAATGCTATGTCATTTTACGTGCTAAGAATCACACTTTGTATGCTCGTTTATAAAACTCATTTTCATCACATCAAGACTGAGCCTCAAATTTGGCATGCAATATGCTATTATTTGGTCAAACAGACCCTTTAGGTTCAGCCTGAGGATAATCAGGTCTCCTGGCCTCCATCTGCACTTAATGTCTCCGTTCTATCGGGACCTGTGAGGCTTTAGGACCTGCTTTCGTAATCCAGGCTTAGTGTTATCGAATCGGTGAGGGAACTTCATCGGAGCACGCACCACTTACACTGTGCATGGTGTGTCCTGGGTTCAGAATGTCTCCCCTGGTAAACATAGAAATATAGAAAGATAGAAAATAGGTGCAGGAGTAGGACATTCGGCACTTCGAGCCTGCACCACCATTCAATAAGATCATGGCTGATCATTCCCTCAGTACCCCTTTCCTGCTTTCTCTCCATATCCCTTGATCCCTTTAGCCGTAAGGGCCATATCTAACTCCCTCTTGAATATATCCAATGAACTGGCATCAACAACTCTCTGCAGTAGGGAATTCCACAGGTTAACAACTCTCTGAGTGAAGAAGTTTCTCCTCATGGCCTACCCCTTATCCTAAGACTGTGTCCCCTGGTTCTGGACTTCCCCAACATCGGGAATATTCTTCCCGCATTTAATCTGTCCAGTCCCGTCAGAATCTTATATGTTTCTATGAGATCCCCTCTCATCCTTCTAAACTCCAGCGTATAAAGGCCCAGTTGATTCAGTCTCTCTTCATATGTCAGTCCTGCCATCCCAGGAATCAGTCTGGTGAACCTTCGCTGCACTCCCTCAATAGCAAGAACGTCTTTCCTCAGATTAGGAGACCAAAACTGAACACAATATTCCAGGTGAGGCCTCACCAAGGCCCTGTACAACTGCAATAAGACCTCCATGCTTCTATACTCAAATCCCCTAGCTATGAAGGCCAACATACCATTTGCCTTCTTCACCGCCTGTTGTACCTGCATGCCAACTTTCAATGACTGATGAACCATGTCACCCAGGTCTCGTTGCAACTCCTCTTTTCCTAATCTGCTGCCATTCAGATAATATTCTGCCTTCGTGTTTTTGCCCCCAAAGTGGCTAACCTCACATTTATCCACATTATACTGCACCTGCCATGCATTTGCCCACTCACCTAACCTGTCCAAGTCACCCTGCAGCCTTTTAGCATCCTTCTCACAGCTCACACCGTCACCCAGTTTAGTGTCATCTGAAAACTTGGAGATATTACAATCAATTCCTTCATCTAAATCATTAATGTATATTGTAAAGAGCTGGGGTCCCAGCATTGAGCTCTGTAGCACTCCACTAGTCACTGCCTGCCATTCTGAAAAGGACCCATTTATCCCAACTCTCTGCTTCCTGTCTGCCAACCAGTTCTCTATCCATGTCAGTACATTACCCCCAAAACCATGTGCTTTGATTTTGCACACCAATCTCTTGTGTGGGACCTTGTCAAAAGCCTTTTGAAAGTCCAAATACACCACATCCACTGGTTCTCCTTTGCCCACTCTACTAGTTACATCCTCAAAAAATTCCAGAAGATTTGTCAAGCATGATTTCCCTTTCATAAATCCATGCTGACTTGGACCGATCCTGTCACTGCTTTCCAAATGTGCTGCTATTTCATCTTTAATGATTGATTCCAACATTTTCGCCACTACTGATGTCAGGCTAACCGGTCTATAATTACCCATTTTCTCTCTCCCTCCTTTTTTAAACAGTAGTTTTACATTAGCTACCCTCCAGTCCATAGGAACTGATCCAGAGTCGATAGACTGTTGGAAAATGATCACCAAGCATCCACTATTTCTATGGCCACTTCCTTAAGTACTCTGGGATGTAGATTATCAGGCCCTGGGGATTTATCGGTCTTCAATTCCATCAATTTCCCAAACACAATTCCTGCTTTATAAGGATATCCTTCAGTTCCTCCTTCTCACTAGACCCTTGGTACCCTAGTATTTCCGGAAGATTATTTGTGTCTTCCTTCGTGAAAACAGAACCAAAGTATTTGTTTAACTGGTCTGCCATTTCTTTGTTCCCCATTATAAATTCACCTGAATCCGATTGCAAGGGACCTACATTTGTTTTCACTAATCTTTTTCTCTTCACATATCTATAGAAGCTTTTATAGTCATTTATGTTCCCAGCAAGCTTCCTCTCATACTCTATTTCACCCCTCCTAATTAAACCCTTTGTCCTCCTCTGCTGTATTACAAAATTCTCCCAGTCCTCAGGTTTGCTGCTTTTTCTGGCCAATTTATATGCCTCTTCCTTGGATTTAACACTATCCTTAATTTCCCTTGTTAGCCACGATTGAGCCCCCTTCCCTGTTTTATTTTTACTCCAGACAGGGATGTACAATTGTTGAAGTTCATCCATGTGATCTTTAAATGTTTACCATTGCCTATCCACCATCAACCCTTTAACTATCACTCGCCAGTCTATTCTAGCCAATTCATGTCTCATACCATCGAAGTTACCTTTCCCCAAGTTCAGGACCCGAGTCTCTGAATTAACTGTGTCACTTTCCATCTTAATAAAGAATTCTACCATATTATGGTCACTCTTCCCCAAGGGGCCTTGCACAACAAGATTGTTAATTAGTCCTTTCTCATTACACTTCACCAGTCTAGGATGGCCAGCCCTCTAGTTGGTTCCTCGACATATTGGTCCAGAAAACCATCCCTAATACACTCTAGGAAATCCTCCTCCACCACATTGCTACCAGTTTGGTTAGCCCAGTCAATATGTAGATTAAAATCACCCATGATAACTGCTGTACCTTTATTGCACGCATCCCTAATTTCTTGTTTGATGCTGTCCCCATCCTCACTACTACTTTTTGGTGGTCTGTACACAACTCCCACGAGCGTTTTCTGCCCTTTGGTATTCTGTAGCTCCACCCATACAGATTCCACATCATTCAAGCGGTCCTTCCTGAGGTGGTGGGATGGAAGGAGATGGAGGCAAGCCTGAGAAGGGGGATCCAGGGCCTGGGATGGAGTGTAGAATCCGAGGGCCTGCAACTGGGGTGCTGCCTTCTTAGAGATCATGATGTAATTGAGTACAGCAACTTCCTCAGAAAAGCCGACTTGATGTTGACAGGAAATCTCCTGATTCTCTGATGTTTTGATTTTTATGCAGGATTTTATGAATGTAAAGCGGTTGGATTACAAATGTCACAAAACAGCTGAGCAACTGCAATGGTAAGTGGCTCTTCATCTTCCCGACACTTTTAACACCTGCCATCTGAATTTGTCCATTAACATGACTGCTCGGTTACTTATACCTGCTACTGTGCTCGAGTGCAGCTTGCTAACATTAACAAAATTACTCAGACAAGAAGGATTAATGGCAGGTGGTGTACTTCAAGGTTTATGTACCATAAATGATTGAGAGGGCAATGTAAAATACTCTGGGAGATTTACTTTCCCCCGAGCTCTGGAAAACCTGCACCATTTATTGTTTGAGGAACAAACAGCAATAATCAAAGTATACGCAAGGTGTATTTTGTGCAATTTTTCTTAAAGACGTAATTCTGACACTGGTAATGTTTTAGTTTGTGCCGCAAAACATTAGACTGAGATAAGCAGCAGTTGGTATTATGATCGGGAAATAACACCCACTAGGACAGGATTATCACTGCAATTGACAGTCAGCAGTAGATGAAGATTTTATATCTGACAAGATGGTAATCGTCTTTACATGTGCAAGCAGCAGGAAACCATTCATGTGCTATGTACTCGCAAATAGACGCTGTCAAGACTCCAAAATGGTTAATGCAAATCATTATTTACAATACAAATGTAGGAGAATGTGAGTATTCCATTCAGTAGATTGACCTTCTTAGTTTGTGTGTCGGGGAGGAAGGACAGATTCTCTCCTTCCCCTCCTCCCCTCAGAGAAGTCCAATGCAGGCACTTCATTTTGTACATCACAGAAACAGTTTCAGCTTCAACAGTGATACAGAGAGGCAGCTCATTGTTGCAATCCTTTGCACCTTTGCATTATCACATGCTCAGGCACTAGGGTTTCCAACTCTGGTTGGATATATTCCTGGGGTTTTCATCACGTGACCTCCTGCCTCAAGCTACCCTGCCCGTGCCCCCGCCATCGCTCCGGCCATTGGTCATCCAACACGTCCATCCTCACAATGCACAGCCTTTCCAGGCCAATTGGGAAACAAACAAACTCTTCGTTACCCAATTGATGATTCTTGACTCTCAGTCAAACAGCCTTTTCCCCCCATCTCCAATATTTATATAACTAATAAGTAAAAGTGTTGAAAGAAAATGAATAAAACCACCTTTTTTTCAACACCCTGATGATTCTTTCTCCCTGGGTTGCTCGCAACAGTGTCCAGGAGATTAACCTTCAATTCCTGGAGACTCCAGCGCAATCCTGGAGGGTTGGCAACCCTATTAGGCACACATGACTTCCTAGGTTGTGAAACCGGTGTGTTCTCAAAGGTGTTTTTTTTCTCTTTTTCCCAGCATGTGTCATTGTTGCTATGAATAGCAAGACTACGTTTGTGTACTTGTCTGCCCACATCCTTCACTTGTGCCTGAGAATGGTTTCGATAACGTCAAGTCCCCAAGCCACATTGCAAACACACGGTTGCAGCAGGTGCAGCCTGATAGATTGCCTTGATGCTGCAAGCCGGTAGCTGTTGTTTATTAGAAACAGAGAGGGAGGGCCTGGTGTGGCAGGCTCTCTTTAAGTAGCAGTTTCCACAGAAAAACCATGGGTGTTGCACAGTTCTAAACTGTTACGTTGGCCTCGATCTGGCAGGCAGCGTTGACAATTTTTCATGTACGAGTTATAAAGCTCCTGCTCTATGATTTCTAAACATGGAACAATGAGCAATAAATGTTGGCCATTATTTACTTATGATTTCTTTTGTTTTCTTCATACCTCTTCCTCCTCAATAAATTGATTTTTCCTCCAGCATTTTTCCATGGATATTGCCCCTTTAAAAGCCAGAAATATGACCAGTTGGGAGCCCAAGGTTATACTGAAAAAACTGATCCAGTTTTATTTTTATAAAAAAAATCAGCTCATGAAATAGAAATTCCTTCAAAAATAGCTGCACATGAAATCTGATAGAACACTTTGCTCCTAACCCTTTCTGATAATCTGACATTTTAATTTGATTGCACTGTCAGATTTATTTTTAACAGGAACATATAGAAACATAGAAACAGAGTAATTTACAGCGCAGAAGGAAGTCATTTCGGCCCAACGTGTCCGTGCCGGCCGAAAAAGAGCCTCACGGCCCTCGGTCAGTAGCCCTGAAGGTTACATATAAACCTATGAACAATGAACAATGGCGGACAGGTAAAGAATATCCGATCCAACCAGTCCGCCCCAAACAACTGCGATACCCCATGTATCGCAACGTTTTACACTCCACCCCACCCGGAGCCATGCAATCTCCTGGGAGAGGCAAAGAACCAGGTAAAAACCCAGGCCAATTGGGGAAAAAAATCTGAGAAAATTCCTCTCCGACCCATTCAGGTGATCAAAACTAGTCCAGGAGATCACTCTGGCCGTATTAGATCCCCTGAAGTACTTACCATCGTATCTGCACCAGCTAACAAGAGATTTTCCAGTCTAATCCCACTTACCAGCTCTAGGTCCGTAACCCTGTAGGTTATGGCACTTCAAGTGCCCATCCAAGCACCATTTAACTGTGGTGAGGGTTTCTGCCTCTACCACCTTTCCAGGCAGTGAGTTCCAGACATTCACAACCCTCTGCATGAAGAAGATTCCCCTCAAATCCCCCCTAAACCTTCCACCAACCATCTTAAGCCTATGCCCCCTTGTAATTGACCATTCCACCAATGGAAATAGGCCCTTGCTATCCACTATATCCAGGCCCCTCAAAATTTTATACACCTCAATGTGGTCTCCTCTCAGCCTCCTCTGTTCCAATCTGTCCTCATAGCTAAGATTCTCCATTCCAGACAGCATCCTCGTAAATCTCCTCTGCACCCTCTCCAGTGCAATCACGTCCTTCCTATAATACGGCGACCAGAACTGCACGCAGTATTCCAGCTGTGGTCTAACCAGTATATCATATATTTTAAGCATAACCTCCCTGCCCGTGTACTCTACGCCTCGGCCAAAAAAGGCATGCATTCCGTATGCCTTCTTAACCACCTTATCCACCTGGCTTGCTACTTTCAGGGATTTATGGATAAGCACTCCAAAGTCCCTTTGTTCATCTGCAGTTCTAAGTGGCCTACCATTTAATGTGTATACCCTTTCCTGGTGAGCCTTCCCCATGTGCATTACCTCACACTTCTCCGAATTAAATTTCATTTGCCACTGTTTTACCCATCCGACTATAGGTTGATATCCTCTTACAGCCCATGACTTTCCTCTTTATTATCAACCACACAGCCAATTTTAGTGCCATCTGCAAACTTCATAATCATACCTCCTATATTCAAATCTAGATCATTGATGTATACCACAAAAAGCAAGGGACCCAGTACTGAATCCTGCGGAACCCCACCTGAAACATCCTTCCAGTCACAAAAACATCCATCAGTCATTACCCTTTGCTTCCTACCTCAAAGCCAATTTTGAATCCAACTTGGCACTTTGCCCTGGATCCCATGGCCTTTTATCTTTGTGACCAGTCTTCCATGTGGGACCTTATCAAAAGCTTTGCTAACGTCCGTATACACTAAATCACATGTACTACCTTCATCGACCCTCCTGGTTACCTCCTCGAAAAATTCAGTCAGGTTATTCAAACACGATCTTCCCTTAACAAATCCGTGCTGACTGTCCTTGATTAATCCTTGCCTTTCTAAATGTAGATTTATCCTGTCCTTCAGGATTTTTTCCAATAATTTTCCCACCACTGAGGTTAGGCTCCCAGGCCTGTAATTACTCGACCTATCCCTTTCTCCCTTCTTAAACAAGGGTACTACATAAGCAATCTTCCAGTCCTCCAGTCCTCTGGCATCATGCCTGAATCCAAAGAGGACTGGAAAATGATGGTCAAGGCCTCTGCTATTTTCTCTTTTGCTTTGCTCAACAGCCTGGAATGCATTTCATCCGGGCCTGGAGACTTATCCACTTTCAAAGCCGCTAAACCCCTTAATACCTCCTCTCGCACTATGTTTATTTCATCCAGAATTTCACACTCCTCCTCGATAGCAGTATCTGCATTGCCCCTTTCCTTTATGAAAACAGACGCAAAGTATTCATTAAGAACCATACCAACATCTTCTGCTTCCACACACAGATTACCCTCATGGTCTCTAATAGGCCCTACCCTTTCTTTAGTTATCCTTTTGCTCTTAATATATTTATAGAACATCTTTGGGTTTTCCTTGATTTTACGTGCCAAGAATTTTTCATGCTCTCTCTTAGCATTCCGAATATCCTTTTTAATTTTACCTCTGAACATTCCTCCAGAGATTCTATAGTATTTAGCCGTCAGTATATGACATAAGCTTCTCTTTTTTTCTTTATCCTCCCCTGTAAGTCCCTAGACATCCAGGGGGCTCTAGAATTGTTATTCCCACCCTTTTTCTTTAAGGGCACATGTTTTGCCTGAGTCCTCCGGATCTCCTCCTTGAATGTCTCCCACTGTTCCAACACTGATTTACCCACAAGTAATTGTTTCCAGCCCACTGTGGCCAAATTACTCCTCAACTTAGCAACATTAGCTTTTCCACAATTTGGGACTTTTATTTCTGGTTTATCCTTGTCCTTATCTATAACTACCTTGAATCTGACTGAATTATGGTCACTGGCGCCCAAGTGCTCTCCCACTGATACCCCTTCCACCTGCCAAGCTTCATTCCCTAAAACTAAATCCAGAACCGCCCCCTCCCATGTTGGGCTTATTACATACTGACTAAAAAAGTTCTCTTGAATGCATTTTAAGAATTCTGCACCCTCTATACCCTTCACACTATATTTGTCCCAATCAATATTAGGATAGTTGAATTCCCCTACTATGGTTTTTGGTCTTCACAGAAATTTGCTTATATATTTGCTCTTCTATCTCCCTCCCACTGTATGGGGGTTTATAATACACACCCAGCAGTGTGATTGCCCCTTTTTTATTTTTCAGTTTGAACCATATGGCCTCATTGGATGATCCCTCTAACATATAATTCCTCCTCACAGCTGTAATAGTTTCTTTAATCAATGCTGTGACCCCCACTTTGCCCCCCCCCTCCCGTCCTGTCTAAAAATCCTGTAATCAGGAATATTGAGCTGCCAAACCTGCCCCTCTTTCAGCCATGTCTCTGTAATGGCTATAATGTCATACTCCCAAGTGTCTACCTGTGCTCTTAGCTCATCTGCCTGATTCGCTATACTCCTTGCATTAAAGTATATAGCATTTAGCACAGGAAGACCTCCTTGATTAATATTTACTAACTCTTGTTTCTTCTGTCTTACAGATTCACTTTCTACATTCTTGCTTTCTAATTTCAGCTTTACTTCCTTCCTTATTGAATTTGTTGTCAGGTTCCCATCCCCCTGCCAAGCTAGTTTAAACTCTCCCCAAAAGCACTAGCAAAACTCCTCACGAGGATATTGGTCCCGGCGCTGATGAGGTGCAGCCCGTCCGATTTACACATGTCCCATCTCCCCCAGAAGCGGTTCCAATGGCTCAGGAATTTAAAGCCCTTCCTCCTACACCAACTCTCCAGCCATGCGTTCATCCTTTCTATCCTTCTATTTCTGTACTCATTATCGGTAATAACCCAGAGATTACTATCTTTGAGGTCCTACCCTTTAATTTTTCTCCTAGCTCCCTAAATTCTGCCTGCGGGACCTCATCCCTCTTTCTACCTATGTCATTGGTCCTGATATGGACCACGACCTTTAGCTGTTCACCCTCTCCCCCCAGAATGTCCTACATCCGCTCTGTGACATCCTATGGCACCAGGGAGGCACACGACTACAGCCACAGAAACACCCCTCTATTCCCCTAACTATTGAATCCCCTACCACTACAGCTCTTTTATTCTTTGTCCCTCCCCGCTGTGCAGCTGAGCCACCTGTGGTGCCTTGGACTTGGCTCTGGCTGGATTCCCCAGAGGCACCATCGCCCTCACCGGTGTTCAGAAGAGAATTTCGGTTGCAAAGCGAGACGGACTCAGGGGGGGACTCCTGCACTACCTGCCTTGCATTCTTCCTGCATCTGGTGTTCACTCACTTCCCCTCTACCTGCATGCTTAGTGCTATCCATGTAGCACTCACCCTCACAGATGCACCATAATGACTCTAGCCGCCGCTCAAGCTCCGAAACGCGGAGCTCGAGTAGTTGAAGCTGGAGACACCTCCTGCACAAATGGTTGTCTAGGCTGCGCGAAGCATCCTGGACTTCCCACATGCCGCAGGACATGCACTCCAAAGGACGGAGTTGCCCTGCTATCCCTCTATTTAGACTTATCTGTTATAAAAGAGAAAGAGAGATACTTATCAACCAGCCAATCACTTATCTGCCCGGACGAGGGCTGTGAGCTCCTCACCAGAAGTGAACTCCTCGCCGACTTCCGGGCCTGCTGACTCTCGGACTCCGGAACTCCCGAACTCTCAGACTCCCGAACTCTCGGAATCCTGAACTCCCGAACTCTCGGACTCCAGAATTCTCGGACTCCTGAACTCCCAAACTCTCAGTCTCCTGAACTCCCGAACTCTAGAACGCCTGCACTCTCGGACTCCTGAACTCCAGAACTCTCGGACTCCTGAATTCCCGAGCTCTCGGACTCCTGAACTCCTGAACTCTCGGACTCCTGAACGTCCGGTAAAGGGCTGCAAAGTAAATGCTATAAAAGTTGAGATGTTGGGACTGTAAGCAGTGAATCTGCTGGCCCATGTAAATCTGCCAGCCATGGCTCAGTTGGTAGCACTCTTGTCTCGGAGTCAGAATGTTGTGGGTTCAAGTCCCTCTCCCAGAGACCTGAGCACGTGATATAGGCTGACACTCCAGTGCAATACTGAGGGAGTGCTACACTGTTGGAGGCGGAGAGGGATGCAAGAAGTAATCAGATATAGCCTTAGCTATGATTGACACAATGGCAGTAGAGAGGACATGTGAGATGGCAAGGTTGAGGGGATGGCTGTGAATATGGGTAAGTAAGTTTATATGGAGGGAGAGATTAAGGGAGGCTGGGAGGGCAGTGAACTCAGAGGAGAGAGAGCATGATGAGTAGAAAGAAAGACTTGCATTTATATAGCATCATTCAAAACTTCAGGACATCTCAAAGCGCTTTACAGCCAATTAAGTACTTTTGAAATGTAGTCACTGTTGTAATGTAGGAAACATGGCAGCCAATTGTGCAAAAGTTACCACAAACAGCAATGTGACAATGACCAGATAATCTTTTTTTTGTTATAGTTGATTTAGGGATAAATATTGGCCAGGATACCAAGGATAAATCTGCTCTCCTTCAAAATAGTGCCATGTGATTTTTTACGTCCACCTGAGAGAGAAGAAGACAGCATCTCAGCTTAATGTCTCATCTGAAAGATGGCACCTCCAACAGTGCAGCATTGACTCAGCACTGCACTGAAGTGTCAGTCTAGCCCTTTGTGCTCAAGTCTCTGGAGTGGGACTTGAACCCACAACCTTCTGACTCAGAGGAGAGAGTGCTACCCACTGAGCCACGGTAAATAATGTCTGCTGCATGATGTGATTGGGATGATAAGTCACACAACCCTTCTGGTTCTGCTGCTACATAAGGAGGAACCCACAAACGGACTCGGAGGTGAGAATGCTACCCACTGAGCTGCGGCTGAGATGAAGATTGAAGTCACCAAGGATGAGAAATCGTTCTGTGCAGAGGCTGAGGGAGGAAAGCAGTGACGATATCTCAGTGAGATGCTTGGCATGGTGGGTGGGCAGTAGAGATTGAGGATTTTAATGGAAAGACGAGAGGGGTGGAACAAGGTGAGATGCTCAAAGGAGAAGAAGGGGGAAAACCAAGGTGTGATTTGGTGATAAGGGCCACACCGCCACCCCGGCGGTCTGGGCGGGGCAAGTGGCGGAAGATATAGCCAGGCGGGGAGGCTTCATTTTGGGGGAAGGTTTCATTACCTGCCAGCCAAGTTTCCATGAAGGCCAAAATTTGAATGCAATCATCCACAATAAGCTCATGGCTGGCAAGGGCCTTGTTCACAAGTAAATGGATATTCTAGAGGGAGATGTGGAGGGGACTAACAGCTGATCCACTGGCAGAGTCCACGGGGTCAGCACTAGGAAAGGTGAATAAGGCAGGAAGGAGGTTGGCAAAATTAGCCCCCAACGGATGCGCTGGATGGGAAAGTTGGTGAGAACGTAAGGTGGGGCAGTTGGGCTTGTTGTTCATAAGGAGGCTAACCCTTGATGAAACCTTTGGAGGATGCCAGGTGAGGCAAAGAGGGAAGCTGTAGGCTTATCCAAAAGCCTGGGATGGCGGCAGGAGAGTAGGAAGGTCGAGGAATGGTGAAGGATTGGGTTAGGGGTTTGGGGGGCAGCGAAATTAAAGGATGCATGACGGCAGGAGAGAGGGACCTAAGCGGTAGAGAAAAGAAGAAAAAAGAGGTAAATAGTAGTGATGGGCTCAGGTCCAGAACGGCAGCCAGAATGCAAACATTCGAATTGACAGAAGGAAATTCAAGTTACATAGCAAGATTAGGATTGATATTTCCTGGTATTAAATGGAGAATAGAGAGGAGACAAGAGGAAGGAGTCCAAAGTTAAAATTAGAGGTCCCGCGGTGGGATAATGTTGAAGTAGATAATGTAGAGTCAGCTTGGAGCAGTAACAAACTGATGTCCAGATTTGGAGACAGGTGTGGAAGCCAATTGAGTCCAGAAGCTATTTGAAGAGTTGAGCATTGGAAGACGCACTGCTGGAGGTATTTCCTTGCATAGCATTTGAAGTGCACAGCATGTCTTGCAGACGCCAGAAAAATTCCATTCTTTTTCTCATTATATTTTTATTTGATAGCACGGGCTGAGCAATAATTGGGCCTCTCAGTGGGGACCTCTTTCCTTGAAGCCAAAACACCATTTAATAGGATTCTCACCTTTTTTACAAGGTGTCCCAGTGGCTCTTAAAAGTTTTATATCTTCACTGTTTGCTGCACTGTGGTGGTGTTAGCTAGAAGCATGGTCACTGTGTGAAGAGAAAAGATTTCTAATACACTCCATGACCCTGGTTTTTCCCTTTGTTAGGTGCAGGTGAAAACACATGTGAAAAATTGACTTGCACGACAGCAGTTTAGGGTGACTCATACTTTGATATTCCCTTCCTCCTCCCAAGTGAGCAACTGTGCTCAACTGCAGTGACCAAACTCCAAGCCAACTTCAAATTATTTAATATTACAGCACAGCAACAGGCCATTTGGTCTATCAAGTCAGCACCACTTTTTTTCTCCATATGAGCCACTTAGTCTAATCACACCATCCTGCTCACTCCCCACACACTTTTATATTACCCTTTTATCAAGCAACTATTGAATTGGAATCGGCCATGGCTTAGTGGCAGCACTCTCGCCTCTGAGTCAGAAGGTCATATTTTCAAGTCCCACCCCAGTGAACTACTGAGGGAGTGCTGCACTATCGCAGGAACCGAGGCCCCATGTGCCCCCTCAGGTGGACGTAAAATATCCCACGGCACTATTTCGCAGAGGAATTCTTCCCAGTGCCCTGTTTAATATTTATTTCTCAATCAACATCGCTGAAACAGATAATCTGGTCACATGTCATTGCTGTTTGTGGGACCTTGCTGTGCATAAATGGTCTGGAGCTTTTTTAAAACTGCACTTCAAAAGCACTTTAGGACATCCTGAGATCATGAAAGGTGCTTTCTAAATGTCAGTCTCTCTTTATAGTGGGCCTCAGCTGCCTTGTTTACCGTTGAAACAAAACAGTTCCTAATGTGGATTCGTGCTTCCATTATACTTCCTAAGCATTTCACACAGAACTTGTTTGAGAATTTGTGATTGCAACTTCGGTTTCTACCCACTGGATCTTCCCCCGATAATTTGGCAATATTCGTACAGACTAGTGATGGTATAAAAAACTGCGTTTCTGGTTTACAGCCAGGACAGCACTGGTGGCAGTGCTGCCAACTGAGGAAAAAACAAAATATTGCCTCTTCCTGCACTGTAAATCAGGGCCAATGTGATTTCCTGGACTTGTTTCCATTGCCTAATGGGGCCGGAGAGGAATTTCCCAGTCACCATTCCCCCCCTCCCCCCCGCCCAAGTGTCTTGGGTTTTTATCTTTTCTTGCCTCTCCCAGAATGGGGTAGGGAGTGTCTGGATTGTGCTGAACAAGGCATCATGACTGTGTTGGATCGGCTGGATGGACCAGCAGGTCTTTTCCTGTCCATCATTTATATCATGTTCCAGGTGCTTTTCACTCCTCTGGCTGCCCCATTAAAGTGTGGTGATGCTGCCCAAGTTAGAGCTATTGTCAATAACAATATTAGAATATAAAGGGGGCATTGGGAGGAAAAAGGTGACTTTGGACCTATGGTTCCCAAAGCTCTCCACCACTGGGGTTTTCTTCATGTCATATCTGGGCCTACTGCAGACCGATTGATAGGGATTGAGTGCTATGATTAGTCAGCAACTCTATGCGATCATACAACTACCAGGATGGTAGAAGATGAACTAGATGGACCTTAGTCTTTTTCCCTCTAGCAATTCCAATATTACTATGTTCCTATTAGATGTCATCCTGTATACCATCAAAAGCTAAAAGCAGTCGTAAGAACGTCTGACTTTGGAATTTGCTGCTTTGCTAAATATTAAACAATTGAAAATCTTATTGAAACCCAAGGCTTGCCTGATGCATTTTTCAGATACGTCGCTGCATGGACAAGCAGCATGTCCACCTGCTTCCAGCACAAGGAGGCTATTTAAATATGCAAATTGGGTTCTTGTAGGACTCCATTTGCAATTTTCAGGTGCAAATGGAGGGAGGCCCAGAAATTTTGGGAGGAGAATTTTTGTGGGGGCATAAAGAGCAGGAGTACACCTCCTAAAATAGTTCGAGCTGTAGCCCATGCTTTCCCCATCCACCCTCAACAGGGATCTCACACTTTCCCCCATCCTCCCAACCACACCAGGCCCAACCTGCCGACTGGCTCAGCATGGGAGCCGGCTGATTACCCACCCTCAACAGTCAGGCACCCGCTTAGCACCCGCAGCTGGCCAGCGACATTAGAATGAGGCCGGAACTCGAGAAGGGTTCGCAAATGGTCTCCTGACGTTGGCTTTGACCGAGCCGGGCGGTGCAGCCGCATCACCTATTTTGGACAGAAGTTGAGTTGCTCAGCATTGCTAATCCTCGAGTATTGTCCTGGAACTCCAGGAATTAAAGATTAATCTCCTGGACCCTGTTGGTTGCAAGCCAGGAGGGAAAACACAGGAGCATCAAAAAAACAATTTGCTTTATTCATTTTCTTTGAACACTTTTGATTGGTTATAAAAATATTAGGGATGGGAAAAAAGGCTGTTTGACTGGGTGGGGCGGTTGGAGGTGGAGGTCATGTGATGAAACCCGCTCGAATATGTTCAACCAGAATTGACAACTTTAGCTATCACCCTGATTGCCTGCTCGACTCTGCTTTTCTCTTTCTGAACTTGTCACCGTCCTTAATGAAGCCAACTCTGTCCCTCATACTGTTTTTCTGTCAAAAAGAATTTTGAAAATATTGAGGTACAGGTGAGGACAGGGTGTGGGCGGGCAGAGGGAAGGGACAGTGGACTGTGGTCCAGCTATTCTAGATCCTCTGTTACAAGTTGTACCGGGTCTGATGAGACTTCACGCAGTTCCTGATATTTCTTGTAAAAACGCAACCTCTCTTTGCGAGTCTCAGTGTAATATAGTAAAGCCAGCTCTACATTTCACTGAGTTTGTTACTTCTCTGCTCAAAAATATCTCCATTCTCACAATGATCTGATAACATGATCTCTCCCCTCCAACTGCCACCTCCCCACAATTGGTCACCCAACATGTCCATCCTTGTAACGCAGCGCCTTCCCATACCAAGTGTAAAGTGAACCAATTCTTTGTTACTCGATTTGGATGATTCTTGCCTGTCAGTCAAACAGACAATTTTCCTATCTCCAATACTTTTACAACTAATAAATGAAAATGCTCAAAGAAAATGGAAACAACAAACAATTCTTTTTAATGCCTTTTCTCCTGGGTTGTTCACAGCAGTGTTCTGAATCTTTAATTCCTGGAGACTTTAGGCCAATCCTGGCGGGTTGACAACCCTAGTCTGATTTCTGTACATTAGCGTTTACAGTAGCTATCATAAATGTTTAATTGACCACCCAATGTGTTATGTGGTTGGGTTGCTTTGGGAGCGAGACCAGCAGTAAATCTATCTCTACAGTGACACCAGCTTTTCTGATACGTCAAGATTTCTGTAGACAGATCCTCTGCATCTCCGGGAGAGGGACATCCGCGTGGGAGAGTTTGGGCTATTTGCCCAACTCATGCTCAGTGAATATCCTTCAAACTTTTATGCCTGGTAAAAGCAGGCACATAGCTTACTTTTACCAGTGTAAGAGTTTTAAAAAATATAAAAATTAAATTTAAACACTCATTTTTATGTTAAAAGCCCTGTCCATTAAGGTACGTTTATTTTTAACACTATTAAAACACATTTTAAAAAATTCCCCAAAATATATATATTTTCTAAAACATTTAATTACATTCAATTTCAATTAATTTTAAATATGTGAGATGTTTTATTTATTTATTATGCTTTGTTTCGGTGTTTTAGGGGGTTATTCTCATTGATAGTAATGGGAACTCGTACAAATGGAGTTCCCATTTTTATCAATGAGAATACTGCACAGTGATTGGTGGTCCAAGCCCATGTGACTCCAGCATGTATACCTGAAAGACATCTTCCCATGCGCTGCGCAGCGAATCTAGGCCTCCGACCGGGATCCTACATTCCTCCGGGACCACCAGGTACTTTCATAGATTTTTTTCGGGTCAGATGCGTTCGTACGAAGGAAGCCTCAAATTGCACTTTTCCCCCCATTATTGTGTCTAATATGTGCTGGATGTTTTTGTTTCCATTTTTTAAATACTTTGGGGCCAAAATTCACTGTCCCCAAAGGGATGGTAACCGCGAGGTTTGGGCGGCTGATCGAAAAAATCGATCGGCGGTCCTCCCTGAGTCATATTCAGCTTGGGGGAGGGGTTTGAGCGATGCTCACTTCTGCCGGAAATGGCGGGGTGAAGCTGCTGTAAATATAAGTGTCCAGCGTTGAGGTCTGCAGCGTGTGCACTGCTGGAATGTGGCCAGGACAGGGGTTTTCAGCTCCAAAAAGGTAGGAGTTCTTCAGGCAGTGCCCCCGCGAGATATTCGAGTCAGTGCTGGAATGCAACAGCGCTGGAGTGTTGCCGCGATCAGGGCCTTTGGTAGTGAAATAGTTTTATTAATTTTAATGTTTTTAGTTCAGATTGCATCATCTGCAGTATTTATGCTTTCATATAGTTTTATTAATTGTTAGTGTTTTTATGTCAGATTCCATCATCCACAGTATTTTGCTTTTTTAATAGTTTCATTAATTATTTTTACTCCATTAAACCTGCTGAACGCTGCTCAGAGGTTTGCACATACTTTTGTAGAACTTTCAGGTCTGACTCTTGAATGGAGTCCTGTGGGCTGCAGAGACCTGCTTGGCAGGGTACACCCTGAGGATGGAAGGAGTGTTGGGAGGGCGATATCTGGTACACCTGGTCAGAAGCAGGGTGGCACACAGGAGAAGGCGTCGCCATCAGCACCGTGCAGACAGGCAGCGGGCAGCGGGCAGCAGCTATGATTCGTTCGGCTTGAATCAGGATTGCGATTGGCTGCTTGGGGACAAGGGCTATCCCCTGTCCACTTGGCTGCTCACTCCACTGCGGAACCCCAGGACAGCTCCAGAGCATGCATACAATGATGCTCATTGTGACACCAGGTGCATCATCGAGCAGTGCATAGGAATCCTTAAGCAGCGGTTCCGGTGCCTGGACCGCTCTGGTGGCATCTTGCAGTACTCTCCTCAATGGGTCTCCATAATCGTCGTGGTCTGCTGCATGCTGCACAACCTGGCCATCATGAGGGGACAGCCGCTGGAGGTCAAGCCAGCAGTACCACCTGAGGATGAGGAGGAGGAGGAGGCACAGGAGGCGGAGGATGAGGAGGATCCCCGTTGCCCCAGAGCTAGGAGACATCGACCCATCGCCACCCTGGAAGGGCAGGGTGCAGACTGGCCAGCACTCTCCTGGGAAGGTGCGTCCTCACATATATGGAGGTGCCTGACACCTCCCCTGCAATTTCCAGTACATAATGGCGATCTGCCAGGTCTCCGCATGACAGGAAACAGTATTCTTCTTCTGTCCTCCGCGCCGTCCATCAGTGTCTCCAGCTCCATATCAGTCAACCTGTTGGCTCTCCTTGCACCTCTTACACCAGCCATCCTCCAAAACTCCTTCCAAACTCCTTCCCCCCTAAGGTCCTTGCTGCAAACCCTGGCCTTTTTAGCAGCCTGGCTCATTAGAAATCCTGACCTGCATGCTGAATTTCTCAGTGGTGATAATACTCAAATTAAGACAGCCAGACCACTGAAAAATCCATTTTGGAAGGTTTCATTAGCGCTGGAACCCATTTGTTCATTTTTGGAGCTGAATACGGGGTGGTCCAACCACAAAAACATTTCAGCGCTAATGGCCACAAAAAGGTGGGGGAGCATCTGCTTTCCAGCAGTACTGAATTTCGGGCCCTTTCTCTCCATGATGTACAATTTCGCAGACTGAGGTCATCCTCGGGCAAATTGCCTGAGTTGCCTTGCGTCATGTGTGAACCTTGACAGTGAGATTCAGCAGGCCAGTTCACACTTGGGGATCATCATCATCTCCCACCACACCACAACATCCGCATACTTTAATCCTGAACCATCTTCTGTACGGTCCTTTCCTGCTTGCGCTCATGCACAACGGCTCACCACACCAAGGGAGCTAACTCCGTGGAGGAGGGGAAGCCTATAGGCAATGAAATACACTTGTTCTATGATTTGAGAAGCATAAGGAATGTCCATGCTCACTGACCTACACTGGCACACAGTTCACCAACGCCTCTATTTAAAATTTCTATCCTCGTATTCAAGTCCCACCATGGCCTTGCCCCTCCCTACCTCTGTAACTCGCTCCAAGAGCTCTGGGCTCCTCCAATTCTGGCCTTTTGTGCATCACCCCTTCCATTGCCTCACCATTGGAGGCCGTGCTTTCAGCCGCCTTGGCCCTGAGCTCTGAAATTTCCTCCCTAAACCTCTCTACCTCTTTCTCCTCCTTTAAGACGTTTCTTAAAACCGACCTCTTTGACCAAGCTTTTATTCACCCGCCTTCTTCTTTGAATCTGTGTCAATTTTTGTCTGACTACACTCATGTGAAGCGCCTTGAGATGTTTTGCTACCTTAAAGGCATTCTATAAATGCAAGTTGTTGTAGTCTGATGTCAGAGAAGGAAATCAACCCAATAATCTTCACATTATAATGTTAAAAATGTGTAAAGGGAAATTCACCAATCCCATGCTTCCAGCAATGAGTCGCATTTCAAGAGACAATCGGACAAAGATAGAGCTACAGTGCTAGCACCAATTCTCTAACCCACAATCCATTGGAACTACCCTGGGATCAGTGAATTTACCACGTAATTCACGTAGATATAATTTTGAGAATTTGTTTTTTTCTCATTCTGAATGAGAACGAAGTTGCAATTTTAACACTATGGTGCATAAATTATAATGATGCTATTAGTCTTATTCATTCTCAGTAGTGTAGATAGACTAGTCCATGTGTTTAGAACCAAACTAAAGCGTTTGAGTAGGAATTCTTACGTTTTTCTGCTCTATGTAGTCAAAGTATTTCTCCTTCTATATTTTAGATCATTCTTATAGATGAGCCTCAGCTCTAATGATCCCGAGAGTATCTCTCCTTACACTGATGTCCAGGCAGTTTCCGATTGTGAGCCGAGGATAATGAACAGAAAACCTTTTTTACAAATGATATAGCTACTGAATCTATCATGGAATGAAAATAAGGCAGGTTCTGTAAATGCTGTGTAATTGGGCCCACCAGATTACCACCCAGGTAGTGAAGATGAAAATTTACTTCATAGACAGATTGCCAGAATGGGCAAATAGGTGGCAGATGCAATTTAATATGGATAAATGTGAAGTAATACATTTTGGGAGGATAAACAAGGAATGGGAATATATTCAATGGAAAGACTCTGAAGGATATGGGTGAGTGGAGGTTCAAATCCATCCGAGTAGAAATTCGACCTCATTGCCCCCTTAAAACAGGCGTATAATGGGTACAATGAGGAACAACTTTGGGGACCATTGTCCTGCACCCAAAGGACGCCTGAAGACATCCAACCTGATACTGTGTACAGTATTGGTCACCCCATTATAGAAAGGACATTAAAATCATAGATTTAGCAGGTTTGATACTAGGGATAGGAAATTATAGTTTTGAGGACAAACTTGGGTTACTAGGGTCGGGAAAGTGCGTAGCGCCACGTTTGGGAGGCGGTACCATCCACGAGGCGGGAGTTCCTGCACCAAGCATGAAATTGAGCTTACCGCCCCCGAGAGGAAGTAGAGTGCAAAAAAACATGCTCCACTTCCTCTCTGGGGTTCTATAGGGGCAGAAGCAGAGGGAGCAGGGTGCAGCGCTACGCACTCGGACACGTAGCACTGCCATGTAAAAGGGGCCCTCTCCTTCATTAAAGGGGAGGGCCAAGCTGTAGACTCTGCGGGGCCCTATCTGGACCACCGGGGAGCGAGATGCCGTGCCGTGCTGCCAGATCGCAACACAGACCTTATGTTCAAGGAGGCAACGGGCCACAACAGGTAAGTCGGCTGATTTTTTATTTATGCGCACGCCACTTCCCCTTTAACTAGCCCGTGAGTGGCCGGCCATCTTGTGCATGCCCCCTGAAGCTGTCGCTGGCATCGCCCGCGTCATCCCAGCGGAGCGGGGCGCTACCTGTTACCGCCACTGCTAAATTCCCTCGGATCAGTGTCGCGCCCGGCCGAAAAGTCATCTGTGCACCAGTAGCGCCTCCTGGGGGTGCTAATGGAAGACCCAAACGACCTCAATTTCTCCCCTGAGGGCTATTTCCAGTGGAGCAGGGAAGTGTAAGACGTGATCTAGCGGAGAATTATGAAGGGTTGTGATAGAGCGAATAAGGAAAAACTATTTTCTCTGGTTGAAGAGTCAATGACAGAATTCATCAATCTAAAATTGTCTCTGAGATTGTGGAGCGAGGTTGAGAGAAATTTTATTAGATAGACGGTCTTTGAAGTGTGGAATGCTTTGTCACAGGGAAGGGTTGAGGCAGAGATCATTGCATCTCTTAAGGGAAAAATTGCATAGATATTTATAGCAGAGGGCTATGAGGAGAGAACAACACAATGGAATGAGATCCAGATAACCCATGCACAGTGTTGGCCACTAGAAATTGCTGATGAGCCACGTGTGCCAATGGTGACAATATTTTAGCCACATGCACTAATTTTAGTAGAAAATGCCTTACACACAATACAGGTAAATTACTTCAAGTATATATCAACTTAAACATCTACCACCATTCAGTGCAAGATTTTGCAACCTTTCTCTTTCACCAAAGTTTGAAATTCCGCTGGAATGAATCAGAACCACACGTCAATGCAGCTTCTAGGTTTATGTCTAACAGCTGTGAGCTTGACATCATGTTAGTGACTGATGGGAATGTTGATTTGCACAATAACACGTGCCGAACCAGCCCGCGCTCCGCACCAGACCCGCCCCCAATCCCCGCAGCCGCTCCCCGCTCCCCATCCAGAACCACCCCATCCCCCATCCAGACCCCCCCCACTCCCCATCAAGACCCACCCCCGCTCCCCATCCACCCAGCCCCCGCTCCCCTTCCACATACACCTCCAACCCTTGTTACCCACTCCTTAACCAGACTCGCAACCGCTCTGCACCCAGACTCGCCCCTGCTCCCCAACCATACCTGTCCCCAGCTCCCCATTTCCCGCTCCCCAACCAAACCAACCCCTCCTCCCCATTCAGACATGCCCCTCCTTCCCAGCTCGACCCGCCCCGCTCCCCATCCAGACCCGGCCCCTCCTACCCATCTAGACCCTTCCTCTCCATCCAGACCCTCCTCCCCGCTCCATCCAGACCCCCCTCCCCTCTCCATCCAGACCACCTCTCTCCATTCAGACCCCCCCTCTCCACCCAATCCCCCTCCCTCCAGACCACCCCTCTCCATCCAAAACCCCCCCTCCATCTAGAACACCCCTCCCCTCTTCATCCAGATCCCTCCTCTCCATCCAGAACCTCCTCTCCACCCAGAACCCCCCTCTCCATCCAGACCCCTCTCTCCACCTAGAAGACCCCTCTCCACCAGAAGCCCCCTCTCCACCCAGACCCCCCTCTCCACCCAGAACCCTCCTCTCCATCCAGATCCTCCCTCTCCACACAGACCCCCCTCTCCACCCAGAACCCCCCTCTCCACCCAGAACCCCCCTCTCCACCCAGAATCCCCCTCTCCATCCAGATCCTCCCTCTCCATCCAGACCCATCCCTGTTTCCACCCAGCACGGCTGGATGCTGCTTGCCCTTTTCCATGGTGTGTCTTGATGGAGCTGCTCGTTATCAGTTTGCCTTGCTTTGTTCTGCTGGCCTGGAGCGATTAATCCAATTGGTCATACGGACCATGATGACAGCTCCCCTCTTCATACAATGCTTCTGGTATTTTTATGGTGCTGATATCCGGTGTTTTCACCTGTTACACTCTGTTATCAGATAACTAATAAGCAGTAACCAAGGAAAAAAAGCAGACCCAACAATCAAAAAACACTGTACCAACAAATGCACAAATATGAAAGTTCATATGTAAACACTTGTGAATTAGATCAAATGCCCAATGATGATGTCTATTACTCATTTTAATTGACTAATCAAATATGCAATTAGCCACATCTGGATTCTCAAATATCTACATGTGGCTAGCATCTAAACACTGCTTTAACAAAGAACCAATGTAGATGCAAGGGACTGAATGACCTCCTTGTATGATGGCAAGTTCTATGGTTCTAGAAAAATGTGTTGGTGGAGGCAGCTGTGTCTTTTGACTGCGATGTACATAAGAACATAAGAACATAAGAAATAGGAGCAGGAGTAGGCCATACGGTCCCTCGAGCCTGCTCCGCCATTCAATAAGATCATGGCTGATCTGATCATGGACTCAGGTCCACTTCCCTGCCCGCTCCCCATAACCCCTTATCCCCTTATCGTTTAAGAAACTGTCTATTTCTGTCTTAAATTTATTCAATGTCCCAACTTCCACAGCACTATAAGGCAGCGAATTCCACAGATTTACAACCCTCTGAGAGAAGAAATTCCTCCTCATCTCAGTTTTAAACGGGCGGCCCCTTATTTTAAGATCATGCCCTCTAGATCTAGTCTCCCCCATCAGTGGAAACATCCTCTCTTCATCCACCTTGTCAAGCCCCCTCATAATCTTATACGTTTCGATAAGATCACCTCTCATTCTTCTGAATTCCAATGAGTAGAAGCCCAACCTCCTCAACCTTTTCTCATAAGTCAACCCCCTCATCTCCGGAATCAACCTAGTGAACTTTCTCTGAACTGCCTCAAAAGCAAGTATATCGTTTTGTAAATATGAAAACCAAAACTGCATGCAGTATTCCAGGTGTGGCCTCACCAATACCCTGTATAGCTGTAGCAAGACTTCCCTGCTTTTATACTCCATCCCCTTTACAATAAAGGCCAAGATTCCATTGGCCTTCCTGATCACTTGCAGTACCTGCATACTATCCTTTTGTGTATCAAGCATAAGTACCCCCAGGTCCCGCTGTACTGCAGCGCTTTGCAATCTTTCTCCATTTAAATAATAACTTTCTCTTTGATTTTTTTTTCTGCCTAAGTGCATGACCTCGCACTTTCCAACATTATACTCCATCTGCCAAATTTTTGCCCACTCATTTGGCCTGTCTATGTCCTTTTGCAAATTTTTTGCGTCCTCCTCACATATTACTTTTCCTCCCATCTTTGTATCGTCAGCAAACTTGGCTACATTACACTCAGTCCCTTCTTCCAAGTCGTTAATATAGATTGTAAATAGTTGGGGTCCCAGCACTGATCCCTGCGGCACCCCACTGGTTACTGGATGCCAACCAGAGAATGAACAGCTAAACTGCTCACACATGCCTGTGCAGGTCAGTAATGAGGGGAGGGGTTGGAGGAATCTTTATTCTTTCTGGAGTATTTACTATCCACCTTGTCCTTCCAGTCAAGCAAGCATTGACCTTGTTATAATCACCGGCAATATTCCCTGTAAACTGAGTTTGTTCTGTTTCTTTAACTTTCTGTGCATGCTTAATATTTACAATGGAAAAGCCGGTGGGTAGGCGGCCTGCATGGGACCTATCTGATTACAGGGCGCGCACCTTAGCAGGAACATTGATCAACAGTCTACTAGTTCCAGAGGGGTCTTGTTTCCATCAATAATGTCATTGACATTGCACTCACATTACTATGGATGACACATCATGAAAGTTTACTTAGATCCAGGTTCCAGTTGCGTATAACAGGAAGTGATACAAAGGATATAGATTTTAGAGGAAGTGCTATATCCTGTTGTAATTTAACCAACTTAGTGCCTCATTTATGCTAAAACTAGAAACAGTCCTAAATATTAGAAAGACAGTATCAGCAAATAACGACCTCAATATTTATGGGGAAGCAGGAAGGGGGCTGAGGTCGCCGAAAATGGGCAAAGATTCCGGCAAGGCCGGAGATGTCCAGCCAAACATAATGGTCAAATGGACAGTGTGGCCGGGATGGGACATCGATGGCAAGAGGCTGGAGCTGGGTTCCTTTGGGGATGGTCCCTGGAAATTGAAAGCAGGGAGAGAGGTCGGCAAATGAGCAGAAGAGGGGAGAGGAAGGGGAGAGAGGGAGGCTGGTGATGGGGAAGGGGAGAGAGGGAGGTTGGTGATTGGGGAAGAGGAGAGAGGGAGGCTGGTGATGGGGGAAGGGGAGAGAGGGAGGCTGGTGATGGGGAAGGGGAGAGAGGGAGGCTGGTGATTGGGGAAGGGGAGAGAGGGAGGTTGGTGATGGGGAAGGTGAGGGAGGGAGGCTGGTGATTGGGGAAGGGGAGAGAGGGAGGCTGGTGATGGGGGAAGGGGAGAGAGGGAGGCTGGTAATGGGGGAAGGGGAGAGAGGGAGGCTGGTGATGGGGGAAGGGGAGAGAGGGAGGCTGGTGATGGGGGAAGGGGAGAGAGGGAGGCTGGTGATTGGGGAAGGGGAGAGAGGGAGGTTGGTGATTGGGGAAGGGGAGAGAGGGAGGTTGGTGATCGGGAAGGGGAGAGAGGGAGGCTGGTGATTGGGGAAGGGGAGAGAGGAAGGCTGGTGATTGGGGAAGGGGAGAAAGGGAGGCTGGTGATTGGGGAAGGGGAGAGAGGGAGATTGGTGATTGGGGAAGGGGAGAGAGGGAGGCTGGTGATTGGGGAAGGGGGGAGAGGGAGGCTGGTGATTGGGGAAGGGGAGAGAGGGAGGCTGGTGATTGGGGAATGGGAGAGAGGGAGGTTGGAGATTGGGGAAGGGGAGAGAGGGAGGTTGGTGATTGGGGAAGGGGAGAGAGGGAGGCTGGTGATTGGGGAAGGGGAGAGAGGGAGGCTGGTGATTGGGGAAGGGGAAAGAGGGAGGCTGGTGATTGGGGAAGGGGAGAGAGGGAGGTTGGTGCTCGGGAAGGGGAGAGAGGGAGGTTGGTGATTGGGGAAGGGGAGAGAGGGAGGTTGGTGCTCGGGAAGGGGAGAGAGGGAGGTTGGTGATTGGGGAAGGGGAGAGAGGGAGGTTGGTGCTCGGGAAGGGGAGAGAGGGAGGCTGGTGATTGGGGAAGGGGGGAGAGGGAGGCTGGTGATTGGGGAAGGGGAGAGAGGGAGGCTGGTGATTGGGGAAGGGGAAAGAGGGAGGCTGGTGATTGGGGAAGGGGAGAGAGGGAGGTTGGTGCTCGGGAAGGGGAGAGAGGGAGGTTGGTGATTGGGGAAGGGGAGAGAGGGAGGTTGGTGCTCGGGAAGGGGAGAGAGGGAGGTTGGTGATTGGGGAAGGGGAGAGAGGGAGGTTGGTGCTCGGGAAGGGGAGAGAGGGAGGCTGGTGATTGGGGAAGGGGAGAGAGGGAGGTTGGTGCTCGGGAAGGGGAGAGAGGGAGGTTGGTGATTGGGGAAGGGGAGAGAGGGAGGCTGGTGATTGGGGAAGGGGAGAGAGGGAGGTTGGTGATGGGGAAGGTGAGGGAGGGAGGCTGGTGATTGGTGAAGGGGTGAGAGGGAGGCTGGTGATGGGGGAAGGGGAGAGAGGGAGGCTGGTAATGGGGGAAGGGGAGAGAGGGAGGCTGGTGATGGGGGAAGGGGAGAGAGGGAGGCTGGTGATGGGGGAAGGGGAGAGAGGGAGGCTGGTGATTGGGGAAGGGGAGAGAGGGAGGTTGGTGATTGGGGAAGGGGAGAGAGGAAGGTTGGTGATTGGGAAGGGGAGAGAGGGAGGCTGGTGATTGGGGAAGGGGAGAGAGGAAGGCTGGTGATTGGGGAAGGGGAGAAAGGGAGATTGGTGATTGGGGAAGGGGAGAGAGGGAGGCTGGTGATTGGGGAAGGGGGGAGAGGGAGGCTGGTGATTGGGGAAGGGGAGAGAGGGAGGCTGGTGATTGGGGAATGGGAGAGAGGGAGGTTGGAGATTGGGGAAGGGGAGAGAGGGAGGTTGGTGATTGGGGAAGGGGAGAGAGGGAGGCTGGTGATTGGGGAAGGGGAGAGAGGGAGGCTGGTGATTGGGGAAGGGGAAAGAGGGAGGCTGGTGATTGGGGAAGGGGAGAGAGGGAGGTTGGTGCTCGGGAAGGGGAGAGAGGGAGGTTGGTGATTGGGGAAGGGGAGAGAGGGAGGTTGGTGCTCGGGAAGGGGAGAGAGGGAGGTTGGTGATTGGGGAAGGGGAGAGAGGGAGGTTGGTGCTCGGGAAGGGGAGAGAGGGAGGTTGGTGATTGGGGAAGGGGAGAGAGGGAGGTTGGTGCTCGGGAAGGGGAGAGAGGGAGGCTGGTGATTGGGGAAGGGGAGAGAGGGAGGTTGGTGCTCGGGAAGGGGAGAGAGGGAGGTTGGTGATTGGAGAAGGGGAGAGAGGGAGGTTGGTGCTCGGGAAGGGGAAAGAGGGAGGCTGGTGATTGGGGAAGGGGAGAGAGGGAGGTTGGTGCTCGGGAAGGGGAGAGAGGGAGGTTGGTGCTCCGAAAGGGGAGAGAGGAAGGCTGGTGATGGGGAAGGGGAGAGAGGGAGGTTGGTGCTCGGGAAGGGGAGAGAGGGAGGTTGGTGCTCGGGAAGGGGAGAGAGGGAGGCTGGTGATTGGGGAAGGGGAAAGAGGGAGGTTGGTGCTCGGGAAGGGGAGAGAGGGAGGTTGGTGATTGGGGAAGGGGAGAGAGGAAGGTTGGTGCTCAGGAAGGGGAGAGAGGAAGGCTGGTGATTGGGGAAGGGGAGAGAGGGAGGCTGGTGATGGGGAAGGGGAGAGAGGGAGGCTGGTGATGGGGAAGGGGAGAGATGGAGGTTTGTGATTGGGGAAGGGGAGAGAGGGAGGTTGGTGATTGGGGAAGGGGAGAGAGGGAGGCTGGTGATGGGGAAGGGGAGAGAGGGAGGCTGGTGATGGGGAAGGGGAGAGATGGAGGTTTGTGATTGGGGAAGGGGAGAGAGGGAGGTTGGTGATTGGGGAAGGGGAGTGAGGGAGGTTGGTGATTGGGGAAGAGGAGAGAGGGAGGTTGGTGATTGGGGAAGAGGAGAGAGGGAGGTTGGTGATTGGGGAAGAGGAGAGAGGGAGGTTGGTGATTGGGGAAGGGGAGAGAGGGAGGCTGGTGATGGAGAAGGGGAGAGAGGAAGGTTGGTGATCGAGAGCACCGGGGGGAATGTGGGTAGCTGGAGGTTGCTTCTTTGAGAGGCTGGGGAGTGCACTTGTGCCGAAAAAGGTACTACCATCTGGAGCCATCAGCTCCCTCCTCCTTTTCACTCCCAAATATGTTAATTATGTGGCCTGCCTCTCCACAGCCAGACAACCAGATGCACCGATATCCTCCGCCGTAATAAGGTGGTGGGAATGTGCGCGGCAGGCTGGGGTTCATGTTCCCATTCCCGTATTTAACTCTTAAACAGGCCCCCTGTAAATCTCCTGCCCATCTTGGGGTTGTTAATATCGAGGTCAATGCTTCAGCAATGAGCGTATAACACTCTCATCCTTATTTCATGCTTCTTAAACTCACAAGAATTTGCCTGGTCCCTAAGTTGTCAGACTGCTGGTCTGACATCCAGTTCTGGGTGAGCAGAAATTTTTTCCAATTGAATATTGGGAAGACCAAAGGCATTGTTTTCAGTGATCCAAAACTCGGCTGCCTGTGTCCTAACTCACACCATGTCCACTCAGCCAGCACCCCTGTGCTCGCTGACCTACATTGGCTCCTGGTTAAGCAATGTCTCGAGCTCAAAATTCTCATCCTTGTTTTCAAATACCTTTATGGCCTCACCCCTCCTTATCTCTGTAATCTCTTGCAGCCCCACAACCCCCCGAGATGTCTGCGCTCCTCTTGAGTATCCCTGATTATAATCGCTCAATCATTGGTGGCTGTGCCTTCTGTTGCCTAGGCCCCAAGCTCTGGACCTCGCTGCCTGAACCTCTCCGCCTCTCGACCTCTCTTTCCTACTTAAAGATGCTCCTTAAAACCTAACTCCTTGACCAGGTTTTGGTCATCGGCGCTAATTTCTACTTATGTGGCTTGGTGTCAAATTCTTTATCTCATAATACTTCTATGAAACGCCTTGAGACATTTCACTATGTTAAAGGCGCAATATAAATACACGTTGTTGTTGAATGTATACACAGGCAACGAAGATTAGAGTTTGTAAAAGAAAAATAATTTTGTAACTGAGGAAATGTTGCATTGTCAGAGGTGTTTTCTATTGTGTATGGAGAAAGAGTCAGACTGAACACTGTGAGCTCAAAGTAAAGTGTGACCATAGTCTTTTATTGCAGGTCTCCAGAGTGCCTCTCCAACCTGTGAAGCCTCCTTAAATACCTGTGCTCCCAAGGATTATGGGATCCCTTGGGACTTCAGGGGATGAGCCCTCTGGTGGCTGTACAGAGTAAATACAAGTCCACATATATAACAACACTCCCCCCCCAAAGTCAATAGTGTAACTATTTACAATGTAAGTCGATCTGGGGCCCTTCTTGCCCTGTTTGATCGTCTCGGTGTGAAAGCTGGTGATGTTGAATCATTTTTTGGGCCCTCGCTGGGCTGCTGTGTAGCTGGCCTTGCTGGGCTGCCTGGTGTGTTGGGCCCTACAGGGCTGCTGTGGATGATGGGTTCTGCTTCATGGTCAACCGTGGTGCCGGTTGCCATTGGTGTGTATGTTGGGGGATCAAAAAAGGTAGGGTCCAAGGTGGGTTGCTCAGGATAGACCGTGAATCTGAGTTTGATTTGGTCCAAGTGTTTCCGGTGAATGAGTCCATTTGAAAGTTTGACCAGAAACACCTTGTTCCCCTCTTTGGCCACAACAGTGCCGGGAAGCCACTTGGGACCTTGTCCATAATTTAATACAAATACAGGATCATTGATTTCAATCTCGCGTGGCACATTTGCGCTATCATGGTATGCACTTTGTTGAAGCCGCCTGCTGTCTACCTGTTCATGTAGATCAGAGTGAACTAACGAGAGCCTTGTCCTAAGTGCTTTTTTCATGAGTAGTTCAGCAGGTGGGATCCCAGTGAGTGAGTGGGGTCTCGTGCGGTAACTAAACAGGACTCGGAATAGGTAAGTCTGTAGTGAGCCTTCTGTTACCCTCTTCAATCCTTGCTTGATGCTTTGCACTGCTCTCTCTGCCTGATCATAGGATGCTGGTTTAACTGGGGCAGGTGTGACATGTTTGATCCTGTTACAGGTCATGAATTCTTTGAACTCAGGACTGGTAAAACATGGCCCGTTGTCGCTCACCAGGACATCGGGTAAGTCGTGAGTGGCAAACATGGCCCACAGGCTTTCAGTAGTGGCAGCGGACGTGCTAGCTGACATTATCTCACATTCAATCCACTTGGAGTACGCGTCTACAACCACAAGGAACATTTTACCCAAGAATGGGCCTGCATAGTCGACGTGTACCCTAGACCACGGTTTGGAGGGCCAAGACCATAAACTTAGCGGTGCCTTTCTGGGTACATTGCTTAACTGCGAGCATGTATTACATCTGTGAATGCAGGACTCTAAGTCCGCATCGATACCGGGCCACCACACGTGGGATCTGGCTATTGCTTTCGTCATTACGATGCCTGGGTGGGTACTGTCGCGGTCATTGATGAAGGTGTCTCTGCCCTTCTTGGGGACCACAACTCGATTGCCCCACAGAAGACAGTCTGCCTGTATAGACATTTCATCTTTGCACCGCTAGAACGGCTTTATCTCTTCCTGCATTTCCACTGGGGCACTGGACCAGCTCCCATGAAGCACACAGCTTTTGACTAGAGATAATAAGGGGTCCTGGCTTGTCCAGGTTTTGATCTGCCGGGCAATGACGGGTGATTACTCACTCTCAAATGCTTCCATAACCATGGCTAGATCTGCGGGCTGCGCCATTTCCACCTACTGAGAGCATCGGCGCAGTTTTCTGTGCCTGGCCTGTGGCGGATGGCATAGTTGAATGCGGACAACGTGAGGGCCCATCTCTGGATGCAGGCCGATGCGTTGGTATTTATCCCTTGCTCTTGGAAAACAGGGATATAAGTGGCTTATGGTCAGTTTCCAATTTGAACTTTAGCCTTTCTTTACCCCCATAGACACACGCTAACGCTTCTTTTTCAATCATGCTGTCGGCTCTCTCAGTCTTCGACAGACTCCTCGATGCATAAGCAACTGATTGCAGTTTTTCCGAAATCATTAGCTTGTTGCAATACACACCTGACGCTATATGACGACACATCACATGTTAGTACCAAACGCTTACATGGATCATACAACACAAGCAATTTGTTTGAGCGTAACAATTTTCTCGCTTTTACAAAGGCATTTTCTTGGCTTTTGCCCCAAACCTATTTGCCCCTTTTCGTAGTAAGACATGTAGTGGTTCTAACAGTGTGCTGAGACCCGGTAAGAAGTTACCAAAGTAGTTCAAGGGTTCCAGAAACAACTGCAGCTCCGTCACGTTCTTTGGCCTCGGTGCATTCTCAATTGCCTCCGTCTTCGCATTGGTGGACCTGATGCCATCTGCCGCAATCCTCCTTCCCAAGAACTCCCACTTTAGGCGCCAGGAAAACACACTTCGAGCATTTTAACCTGAGCCCCACACGGTTGAGTCGAATAAGAACCTCCTCCAGGTTCTGCAGGTGCTCGACTGTGTTCCGACCTGTGACCAAGATGTCGTCCTGGAAGACCACGGTGTGTGGGACCGACTTCAGTAAACTTTCCATGTTTCTCTGGAATAACGCCGCCGCTGATCGGATTCCAAACGGGCATCTGTTATAAACAAAAAGACCTTTTTGCGTGTTGATGCAGGTGAGGACCTTCGATGATTCCTCCAGCTCCTGCGTCATGCAGGCTGAAGTCAGATCCAGCTTCGTGAATGTCTTTCCTCCTGCCAGCGTTGCAAAGAGGTCGTCGGCCTTTGGTAGTGGGTATTGGTCCTGCAGGGAGAAACGATTGATAGTTACTTTGTAATTGCCATAGATTCTGATGATGCCGTCTCCCTTGAGGACTGGGATAATAGGACTGGCCCACTCGCTGAACTCGATCGGTGAAATGAAGCCCTCGCTTTGCAGCCGGTCTAGCTCGATCTCTACTCTTTCTCTCATCATGTACTGTACTGCTCTCGCCTTGTGATGGATGGGTCACGCCCCCGGAATTAGGTGGATCTGCATTTTTGCTCCTTGGAATTTCCTGATGCCTGGTTCGAACAGTGAAGGAAATTTGTTTAAGACCTGGGCACACGAAGTGTCGCCAATGAGCGATAGTGCTCGGATGTTGTCCTAGTTCCAGCGTACCTTTCCCAGCCAGCTCCTACTGAGTGGTAGCTTGTGCACCGCTCCATTGTAGGAGACCTTTATGGTAGCATTGCCGATTACAGGAATCAGTTCTTTCGTGTAAGTTCTTAGTCTCGTGCGAACTCGAGTTAAGACTGGCCTTAAGGCCTTGTTGCACATCAACCTTTCGAAAGTCTTTTTTCCCATGATGGACTGGCTTGCGCCCGTGTCTAGCTCCATTGACACCAGGAGTCCATTTAGTTCAACGTTCAGCATTATCGGGGGACAATTCGTGGTGAATGTGTGCACCCCATGTACCTCTGCCTCCTCTGTCTGAGGCTTTGGTTCATCATGATCCTCCAGGGATCTGACATCGTCTGCAACATGGTGGTTTGCAGGTTTAACAGGCTTAGCAGCTCGCTTGCACACTCATTGGAGGTGTCCCATTGTTCCACAGCCCTTGCAAACGTACTCTTTGAATCGGGATGAATGGAAACGATGATCACCCCTGCAGCGCCAACAAGGTGTTAATGGCCTTGCATTTATCACCCTTGATGGTGGACTCTGAGTCATCTGCAGACGTGCAGCTGCAGGTATGTGTGACTTGCCCTGTATGTTACGATTCAAAAACAACATCACTTTGTTCACAGTACTTGTAGCAGCACTTGTGTGCTGAGAGATTTGCTTTGTATTGTCACTGGTGGCAATGAACGCCTGGACTATCGCTGTGGCCTTACTCAAGGTTGGGGTCTCTACAGTCAAAAGTTTGAGGAGTATTGTTTCGTGGCCAATGCCAAGTACGAAAAAGTCTCTGAACATGTGCTCCAAATGTCTTTCAAATTTGTAGTGTCCTGCAAGGCGTCTTAGCTCAGCGACATAACTCACCACTTCCTGGCCTTCAGACCTTTTGTAGATGTAGAAACGGTACCTCGCCATCAGAACGTTTTCCTTCGGATTCAAATCCTCTCGGACCAGCGTGCACAAATCGTCGTATGATTTCTCCGTGGGTTTCGCTAGAGTGAGCAGATTTTTCATGAGGCCATACGTTGGTGCCCCACAGACGGTGAGGAGGATCGCCCTTCATTTGACAGCGCTCTCTTCCCCATCTAGCTCATTGGCCACGCAGTATTGGTCGAGTCGCTCGACAAAAGTTTCCCAATCATCTCCCTCCGAAAATTTCTCCAGGATGCTCACTGTCCTCTGCATCTTTGGATTTGCTATATGTATCTCATCGCCAGTTGTTGTGTATGGAAAAAGAGTCAGACTGTACACTGTGAGCTCAAAGTAAAGTGTGACCTTAGTCTTTTATTGCAGATCTCCAGAGTGCCTCTCCAACCTGTGAAGCCTCCTTAAATACCTGTGCTCCCAAGGGATTATGGGATCCCTTATGACTCCAGGGGATGAGCCCTCTGGTGGCTGTACAGAGTAAATACAAGTTCACATTTCTAACATATCTTTTTCGAAGAAGAGCAGGGAATTCTCCCCAGGGCCAATATTTATCCCTCAGCCAGCACCTAAAAAAAAATTAGCTGGTCATTACCTCATTGCTATTTGTGGGAGCTTGCTGTGCAGAGATTGGCTGCCACGTTTCATATATTGCAACAGTGACTACATGTCAAAAGTACTTCATTGGTTATAAAGCACTTTGGAATGTCTTGAGGATGTGAGAGGCGCGACAGAAATGCAAATTCTTACTTTTCATAAAGTTAATAGTGGTTATTTCAGCCAATCACGGGTTTTGGTGTACATTCGCTTTGAGATGTGATGTACATTTGGATTTGTGTTACATTATGCTTTAAGCAAGACATGGATATTATTATTAGATGGAAAATTAGGTGGAAAAGTTATCTGATGAAAGTGTAACATTACTAAAGCTGTAACATTTTGAGCAACAGTTAAAAGTACTGTATATTTCAGAGGATAACTGTAACTAGGATGTTCACTGTCAGTTTGAACTTCTTCCAGTACAATGGTCGCTCAATTTTTCCTCTGATTTACTGCTCATTTAATTTAAAAAAAACCTTGGATCTCGTTTGGAATTACTTACGGTGAGTGAGGGGACACGCTATTTAATAATAATAGATGTGTTCTAGACAGAATGCTGCAGGGCAAGTACCCTGTACTACAGAAGTAAGTGTGACATTTGCAGGAAGTGCATGCCAGAAGCAAGTGTTTTAAGATATTGTTTAATAAATAATCCCATCCTACTTAATATTGTCACTGAATAAAAGAAAAAAGAAAGATTTTATACGGTGCCTTTCATGACCACTGGACGCCTCAAAGAGCTTTACAACCATTGAAGTACTTTTAGAGTGTCATCACTGTTGTAATGTAGGAAACGCAGCAGCCAGTTTATGTACAGCAAGCTCCCAAAAACAGCAATGTGATAATGATCAGATAATCTGTTTTCATTATGTTGATTGAGAGATAATGTTGGCCTGTACAGCCATCTAAGAACTCATGTTAAGAGTGGAAGCAAGTCTTCCTCGACTCCAAGGGACTGCCTGTGATGATGAATGTTGGCCAGGACACTGGAGATAACTCCCCTGCTGTTCTTCGAAATATGGGATCTTTTACGTCCACCTGAGAGGGCAAACTGGGCCTCAGTTTAATGTCTCATCTGAAAGACAGTACCTTCGACAATACACCATTCCCTCAGCACTGCACTGGAATGTCAGCCTAGATTTTTGTGCTCAAGTCCCTGGATTGGGACTTGACCCCACAACCTTCTGACTCTGAGAGTATTACCCACTAAGCCATAGCTGACGCTGGGGGAAATAGTATTCTGGTGGACCTAGTTAGCACAATGCCTGATCTCAGATCACCTTCCATCACTAGGAACCAGCCCAAACTAAGTGGTCACTGCATTCTTATATTTAAAAGAGACTCTGTATTTTGGGGAAATGACCTCGGCTGAGCTGTAGATCATTAGATGGTTTAACAATTTCAAACCTTTGGGAGCTGCAAGAACATTTGAGGTCTTTCAATTCATAGTAGCAATTTTCATTCTTGAAACGTTGGTGGCAGATTTTGGGCTTGCCATGTCTAGTGATCCGATGGGCCAGTTAGCCAGAGCACGATGCTGGAATACTTGTGGTCTGCAGTGTGGATCGGCACTGCGGGGAGAGAGAGAGAGAGAGAGAGAGATGCAAGTGTTGATTAGGTGTGACATAGTAAACAAACAAGTACAAACAATTGCTGCGGCAGAGACTGCTCGAAAGCACTGCCGCTTGGTCCATGCAGTGTTATATTTATTATCTGCAAATGGGATTTACACATGCTGATGTGTATAAACTGGGAGAAATCAATGAAATCTGGCAGATACTCCATCCTTGACAGAACGTGGATCTTACCTTGTTCAGAGATGGATAGGCCTGACACTTTGAATCTTTGGCAGGCATTGTGCCACTTTCACTGCGGCTGAAACTAACTTGGCCCGAAAAATAGCAAATTAATTTGCATCCACTAATTAAACCATAATTCGTTCGGTTTTGTTGTCAGTCAGTAAAACAGCCTTTAATTAATGTAGCATTTCCATGCCTTTTTGTTTAAAAGCTTGGTTTGTTATATATTTTAACTCTTTAATGCACTGGGCTTGCTTTTGTTGGGCACATTTTATTGATTTTTTTCTCTGAGTAATGTACATTCCCCACCACTTATCGCGGATGAATTCGGGCGAACACGATTTGCCTGCTGTACGTAATTTAACAGATATGGAGAACATTTGACAGATATTATGGTGAGCATTATGTCACATGCTGATTAACCATTAAATTAAAACACTGAGGGGGGAGAAATTCATTATCGGCCTGTTTGGGGCGCTCATTTTTAAAGGTTTGAATAGTCAGCGCCAGGCTCTAACGATTTCAAACTTTTTAAAAGAATTGCTGTTTGCGCTCCAAGAAGGAAGTGGAGCGCTAACTCACGTGTTCCACTTCCTTCTTGAAGCGCAATCGGCAACAGGCGAGGCGGACACCTCAGCAGCGCTGCACACTGGGCCATGCAGCGTGGCTGCGTTCAAAAGGTCCTTCCCTCCCTTAAAGGGAAGGGCCACCGCTGCAGGCTCTGCCATATAACAAATACCTACCTGGACCACCATGGCAGCCGCCACCCCGCGCAATCAGCCCAGCACTCAAACAAAGTGCCGGGCTGGTCGATGGCGGGCAGGAACCTGCGAAAAAAACTGGAACGAGACAAGTACTTATCTCAGCCACCTCACCTTTAATCATGGCCCCAAAGCGGCCAGCCACCCGATACATGCCTCCTGCAGCTGTCAGTGTTTTCACATGGCGCTGCTGCAGGGGGCGGAAGTCAATTTCGGGTCCAGGGTGCTACCGGGCGACGCACAGGGCGATGACGTCACGATCTCCGGGCGAAGGAGGTCAGGGTGCAACGCCGAACGCTGCCGCAAAACTCCCACCGAATATGGCGGGGCCGCTGTTAGCCATTTACGCCCCATAAGCGCCTCCTGTAACTGCACCCAATTTCACCCCCTGATATATTTATAACAAAATAAGAGAATGTGAAACAATATAGAACATTTCGATAGGAGTAGTTTTCTGACCAAGTTGTGAAAATAATTAAATGGAACAAACACTCTGGGAGCGAAATTGTCCTGCGCCCCAATTGGGGGCCGTAACCAACTGGGGCCGGGACTTTTAGCGCCCGGTGCAGAAGTCCTGCCCCCACCGTGGAATTGCTCTTACCACCTCTCAAAGGAAGCGGAGCACATTCTCGTGTGCTCCACTTCTTTTGGAGGGGGGGGGGGGCGGGGGTTACTGGGGCACAACTGGGGTGCTGAGGGTAACGCTTCAATGCCCCTCTCTTTCGCTTAAAGGGGAAGGCTGCAGCGGACTCTGCAAGACCTCTGATGGTCACAGACGGCAAACAAGGAAGTTATTTTCAAAAGTTTCTTCAACATTTTTATTTTTTATTAAAATGGAAAAATTTCACACTGAACAACATTAAAATTCGTTTTCGAGGCCCTTCACATTTGTTTAGCAGTAATAACATCGTCAAAACTCCAGTTACACCTAATCTCTTTGGGTCTAACTTTTAGTGGGGAATTTAACAACATACTTACTCCCGAAGATCCGAAGTTTTTGTCGGTTTCAATGATTTGTCCGATTACACAGATTGCCTGCTCTGTGGAGGGCACATCGAGGCCTGTTTCGGAGCTGTCACTGACAGACCACAACTTTGGGATTTCCGCATGCGCATGTGCCATATCCTGCAGTTGCGGTCAGTTTCAAAGGTGGAATGATGGCGAAGTTGCCTGTTCACCGTCATCCCAACCACAAATTCCCGACCACTGTGTTATGGCTGATATAAGCGACTGCCCATTTTAAACGTAGAATTTTTAAGACTGCAATAGGACTTTTGCCGTAATAAAAACAGAAAATATTAGAAATGCGCAATGAGCCTGAGTAAGGTCTCAAACAGCAATGCGATAATGACTAGATAATCTGTTTCTTTTAGTGATGTTGATTGAGGGATAAGTATTGGCCAGGGATAGCAAAGAAGAGCATGGATAACTTCCCTGCTCTTCTTCCACATAGTGCCATGGGATTTTTTACGTCCACCTGAGAGAACAGATGGGGCCTCGGTCTAACGTTTCATCTGAAAGACAACACCTCCGACAGTGCAGCACTCCCTCAGCACTGCACTGAAATGCCAGCCTAGATTATGTGCTCAGGTCTCTGGAGTGGTGCTTGAACCCACAACGTTCTGATTCAGAGGGGACAGTGCTGCCAACTGAGCCACGGCTGAGTAGTAACCTGAAGTTAAAATTGAAAAGGAGAGATCACCAGAGCTTAACAGAATGCTTAGTCTTGCCCATTGCACATAAGGGACTGTAAAAGTTTGAATAAATTGTCTGGGCTCTGAATTATATATGATCCCTTCAATAATTATTGACAGGAACATGTACATAACCATGGCAGGTTGAGCCTTCTACATCTCCCCGAATCCAAGGCAGGCTGTCAGGCAGTATGTAGTAAAAGTCTTGGCAAAGGCCTTGCTGAACAGCCCAGTTTATGTTAAAGTGGCTATCCTAGGACTTCCGAAAGGCATAATTATTAACCAAATGATTCTGCTGCAAATTAAACTTATCTAACAAAACATAATAAAAATGAAGGAGCTTTCTGATTATTTGATGTACTGGTGCTATGCCAAATCGAGGCAATTTTCTGTTGACTTGCAGCCCAGCCTAGCCTCCATGGGAACCTGTGGTAGAGGGACTGATGCAGTCGGCTCACGAGCACATCTGTCACAGTGCTCAACTTCAGATGAATATGGAGTCTGACGAGAGTCATGAGTGAATGGTGTGCTTTGACAAAATTATATTTATAAAGTAAAGAGGTTAGAGGAAAGGTAATGTGGTATTTCATATTTTTAAAGAAAAAATTGTGCTTACGTGTGGCGCCTTACCCAATGGGCAATACGCCACATGTGTGCTGTTGAGCTATATAAACCCATAAGCTCACAGGTTCCGTGCTAAATCAGCCCATCCCAACCAGTGTAGCAGTGGCGGTGTTAGTTTGCCTTATGTTCCTAGGATAGGAAATGTAAAAATGGGTTTCACATTCCTGATTGCTATTCAGTTACTATTGCAGGAATGCTGTGTATATATATATGCGTGCACATATGTACATATGCACGTATGTGCGTGTTTGTGTGCATGTGCAAGTGTGTAATGAGGACACTCACTGTCTGGGCACACACATGAAGAAAGACCAATGGGACAAGGTATTAAAAGCATACTGGAATATAAACTCTACCATGAATCCTTTACCATCAGGAAAGGAACAGTAAGGGAAAACGTGGGATAAATTAGTACCAACAATGAACTAGATATACCAGACCCTTAATATATAAGGGAAAATAAGCAGATTCTGTGCCCTGGCAATTGGTGATAGGCCTGAGGAGGTGAATATTTTCCATTCATTAACTTCAGCAAAAATCGAGTTGTGAGTATAATGTAGTTCTTGGGTTGCCAACTTTGGTTAGAGGCACTCCTGGAGGTTTGATCAAGTGAATTTCTGGCCACAAGACATCTGACCATGTGATGTCTGATCACGTGACATCCGATCACATGTTATTGCATTTACCTTATAAAGATTGTATTTGCTCATTGCTTTGTGCCAGCAGCTGTTGTACGAGAAGTACCAAGAATCAGGAGACCACCTACGAGCAGGTGAAGAGGGGAAACCGAGGGTGGGGTTCATAGAATTATAGAAATGACAGCACAGGTGGAGGTCACACGACCCCCGGTTCTTGCTCTCTCTCCTGTAACCCATTCCCCCAGATCCATTTATATTCCTCCTTTTCAAATATTTATCCCCTTCCCTTTTAAATTATGTTTTTGTCACTGCCTCAATAGACACATGTGGTGAAGGATTCCACGATCTAATAGCCTTCAATTCAAGAACTTTGCTCCTCCCTTCCCCCTTGGTTCTCCCAGTGAGAATCCTTGATGTCCCATGTCCTTTCCCAGATTCCCTCTTCACCCACCAGTGGAAATAAGATCCCCAAGTTTCACTTACCTTTTACCGGCTGCTCACTTTCAGTGCTGCTCACAATCACCACCTTTCAGTGCTGGTTCTGGCTCTGGAGGAAATGCTGGCCTCATGCCCACCCCATTTTGCCCCCCTCGCTTAAGCCCCAATCTCCTGACCCCCTTCTCTTCCCTACAACTCCTCTTCCTTGCTCTCCAGCCCCATTCCCAAGTTTCCTTCTCCCCCCAGCCCTATTCCCCAGCCTACCGAGCCCCTATTCCCCAGTCTCCCTCTCCCCCGAGCCCCCATTCCCCAGTCTCTATCTCCCCTGAACCCCCATTCCCCAGTCTCTATCTCCCCTGAGCCCCCATTCCCCAGTCTCTATCTCCCCTGAACTCCCATTCCCCAGTCTCTATCTCCCCTGAACCCCCATTCCCCAGTCTCCCTCTCCCCTGGCACCCATTCCCCAGTCTCTATCTCCCCTGAGCCCCCATTCCCCTGTCTCCCTTTCCCCTGAGCCCCCATTCCCCAGTCTCCCTTTCCCCTGAGCCCCCATTCCCCAGTCTCCCTCTCCCCTGAGCCCCCATTCCCCAGTCTCCCTTTCCCCTGAGCCCCCATTCCCCAATCTCCCTCTCCCCTGAGCCCCCATTCCCCAGTCTCCCTCTCTCCTAAGCCCCTATTCCCCAGTCTCTATCTCCCCTGAGCCCCCATTCCCCAGTCTCTATCTCCCCTGAGCCACCATTCCCCAGTCTCCCTCTCCCCTGAGCCCCCATTCCCCAGTCTCTATCTCCCCTGAGCCTCCATTCCCCAGTCTCTATCTCCCCCGAGCCCCCATTCCCCAGTCTCCCTCTCCCCTGAGCCACCATTCCCCAGTCTCTATCTCCCCTGAGCCCCCATTCCCCAGTCTCTATCTCCCCTGAGCCCCCATTCCCCAGTCTCTATCTCCCCCGAGCCCCCATTCCCCAGTCTCCCTCTCCCCCGAGTCCTCATTCCCCAGTCTCTATCTCCCCCGAGTCCTCATTCCTCAGTCTCCCTCTCCCCTGAGCCCCCATTCCCCAGTCTCCCTCTCCCCTGAGCCACCATTCCCCAGTCTCTATCTCCCCTGAGCCTCCATTCCCCAGTCTCTATTTCCCCTGAGCCACCATTCCCCAGTCTCCCTCTCCCCGAGTCCTCATTCCCCAGTCTCTATCTCCCCCGAGTCCTCATTCCTCAGTCTCCCTCTCCCCTGAGCCCCCATTCCCCAGTCTCCCTCTCCCCTGAGCCACCATTCCCCAGTCTCTATCTCCCCTGAGCCCCCATTCCCCAGTCTCTATTTCCCCTGAGCCACCATTCCCCAGTCTCCCTCTCCCCGAGCCCCCATTCCCCAGTCTCTATCTCCCCTGAGCCTCCATTCCCCAGTCTCCCTCTCCCCTGAGCCCCCATTCCCCAGTCTCCCTCTCCCCTGAGCCACCATTCCCCAGTCTTTATCTCCCCTGAGCCCCCATTCCCCAGTCTCTATCTCCCCTGAGCCCCCATTCCCCAGTCTCTATCTCCCCCGAGCCCCCATTCCCCAGTCTCTATCTCCCCCGAGCCCCCATTCCCCAGTCTCCCTCTCCCCTGAGCCCCCATTCCCCAGTCTCTATCTCCCCCGAGCCCCCATTCCTCAGTCTCTATCTCCCCTGAGCCCCCATTCCCCAGTCTCTATCTCCCCCGAGTCCTCATTCCTCAGTCTCTATCTCCCCTGAGCCCCCATTCCCCAGTCTCTATCTCCCCCGAGTCCTCATTCCCCAGTCTCTATCTCCCCCGAGCCCCCATTCCTCAGTCTCCCTCTCCCCTGAGCCCCCATTCCCCAGTCTCTATCTCCCCCGAGTCCTCATTCCTCAGTCTCTATCTCCCCTGAGCCACCATTCCCCAGCCTCTCCTATCCCCTGGCACCTATTTCCCAATCTCCCTCTCTCCCCCAACTCCAGCGCCCCTGGTTTTAAAGACCCCAGATTTCAGAGCCCCCTCCCTGAATTTAGAGCCTTCCCCCCCGAATTTTCAATTCCCCCCTCCCCCCACAGCCGGTCACAGCTCTCTGCTGGAGACAGCACTGAGAAGCAGCCGGTGATGAGCTCCGTGGAAAAGGCTGGGAAATGATTCTGTTTAAAATGAATGCAGTATAATCTCATTCAGACTCCCGGCGCCAGGCTAATGGTAGGGAATTATTGACAGTACCCTCACATAAGTGTCTGTTTTCCATGTGGGCACACTGCGGCGGGAAATTTAAATTGCTGATCTCTTGAGCAGCTCGAGACAGCGCTCAGGATAGGAACCCCCAATTCTGGTAGACTTCCAGTTGTTCCGGGAGGGTTGGAAACCCTATGAATGACTCACCTATGTTTACTTTTTTTGCACAAATTAATTCTTGTAGGAATTTTCCCCCCTCCTATGTTTTGTTTCTTTTGCGCCGAGAAAGTAGTCTTGAAGATATTTAGCAATAAAAGACCCCGCACCCCCCACAGAGGCTCGTGTATAGAATTTTATAGAAAGGGGCCATTCAGCCAGTCGCACCTCTGCCCACTCTCTGAAATTTTCCTTATCCATATAATTCTTCTTCCCTTTTAGAAGCTGTATCTGGTGCTAATTACTATTATGACACAACTATATCTGGCTAAGCCACTTTTCTTTGTTGCATTCCAGCTGCCACTATCTCTGCTATTTCACCCAGCTGCTAAAAAAAGCTGCTTCAGGCTGAAGATGCCAACACATTCCTACCATGTGTTATACTGTACCAGATGCCATTCCCCACTTATCCCATCGTGAAAGCAAACAGCTAGGTTTCACAAGCAGGTAGTCACAGTTAATGCTTCACTGACACAGTGACCCAATCAAACCACCTGCAAATCCCCTGGGAGGACAGACGCACCAACATCAGTGTCCTCGACCAGGCTAACATCCCCAGTATTGAAGCACTGACCACACTCGATCAGCTTTGCTGGGCAGGCCACATAGTTCGCATGCCAGATACGAGGCTCCCTAAGCAAATGCTTTATGCGGAGCTCCTTCATGGTAAACGAGCCAAAGGAGGACAGCGGAAACGTTATGAGGACACCCTGAAAGCCTGCCTGGTAAAGGGCAACATCACCACTGACAGCTGGGAGACCCTGGCCGAAGACCGCCCGAGGTGGAGAAAGCGCATTCGGGAGGGCGTTGAGCTCTTCGAGTCTCAACGCAAAGAACGTGAAGAGGCCAAGCGCAGGCAGCGGAAGGAGCGTGCGGCAAACCAGCCCCACCGACCCCTTCCCTCGACAAATGTCTGTCCCACCTGTAACAGGATCTGTGGCTCTCGTATCGGACTGTTCAGCCATCAAAGAACTCACTTTGGGAGTGGAAGCAATTCCGAGGGACTGCCTATGATGATGATGACTGCAATGATCTGCCTAAGTTGTCTGAATGCCATTTTAGAAGAGGAAACTAGCATTAAGAAATGGGATGAGTGATAAGGACCAATTTCTCTGAGTTAGGGTTGCCAACTCTGATTGGATATATTCCTGGAGGTTTCGTCAGACAACTTCCTGCCTCCAACTGTTCTGCCCCCACGCTCTCGCCATTGAGCCATTGACCTTCCACCGCATCCACTCCTTGCAACAGCCTTTTTAATCCCATCTGCAATATTTTTATAACTAATAAATGTTCAAAGAAAATGAAGGACACAGTTTTTTTTAATGTCCCTATGATGTTTTTCCTGGATTGCTCGTGGCAGAATCCTGAAGACTAATCTTCAATTCTTGGAGACTCCAGGGCAATCCTAGCGGGTTGGCAACTCTATTCTGAGTACACGGTGTGGTTGGGGGGAGGGGAGGATCTTTGGTAAGTGGCTGCACGTGGTCCATTTGGTTGAAGAATCAAGGGTCAGTTCACTCGCGATTCCCCACTATTTGTGTGGGCAAAGATTATCTCCTGGCAGTTTGTAGTCAGAAAGCTGCCTTTTACCCTTTTGATCATCCTAAGGTCGTTTCTGGTGTGGCAGTTCTGAGGTTTACACCATAAATTGATGTCATTCATATGATCAGTCGGCCCTAAATTTCCTTAAGGGTTGCACTGGACTCCTCTCATAACTCCAACAGAACCCACTGGCAAATGGCAGGGACAAGGTTGGGCCAGCTCTCCACCGATTCCAGGATTTTCTGGACAGCTTATACAGGGTGGCGCCTCCATCCACATGCAAAGGAAATTACATTAAGGGATGGCCCTGGGCTGGAAGGGGACTTCCTATGCCAGCAGTTCCCACTTCCCCTGCTCAGTTTAAACCCAGCATACAACTGCAGCCTGGTAAACTGAGCAAGATGAGGCATATCAGATGGGCAGTACTGGGCTCTATTGGGGGAGAGGAAGGGGGAGTGAGTTCCAGGCTAGGGTCGTGACTGGAGTTTTTTGAAAATCAGGATCAGCCCCCTTCCTTAGAAGCTGTGGAGGACTCTTTGGGATGCTGGGGGCTGTCTGGGAAAACCCCTCCCCAAAGGCGGCTGATAACCAGGTGCCCATAATGGCCCCATGCGTATTAGATGGTCTTCCACTAATTCCACAAACCCCAGTAGGGTCAGCACTGGAGGACACTGTGAGAGCAATCCCAGCACAACCTCTGGGATTATGGCCTGGGGATTTTAGACCCCAATATTTACCGAATGTTAACTTATGGGATGTTTGTTTTGTTTTCAAACTCCCCAATTCTCCCACCTCTGTTGAGGACACAGATCTATGAAAGGGGATTCCATCAATATCAGCAGTCCGCGATTGTAATAAAACTGTAAATGTTGAAAATCTGAAGAACATTGGATGTGAATCTAATTGTTGTGCCTCAAATGACAGCTTCAATGTTGGTTCCATAATGTGCAGGCGGCCCAAAATTGATTCATAATGTGCTGGTGGTTCAATATTGGTTTCTTATTTTATTGGTTTTAGAATAATTATTTGTAATATTAGAAAAAAATAGGTAAGAGATCAAGGGGAATGATCAAGGGCTCACAATGCCAAACACCACCAAATGTTGACACAAAGAGATGAGGCAAATCTGTGGAGCTTAGAGGACAGGCACATAGAAACATAGAAACATAGAAAATAGGTGCAGGAGTAGGCCATTCGGCCCTTCGGGCCTGCACCACCATTCAATTAGATCATGGCTGATCATTCCTTCAGTACTTCTTTCCTGCTTTCTCTCCATACCCCTTGATCCCTTTAGCCGTAAGAGCCATATCTAACTCCCTCTTGAATATATCCAATGAACTGGCATCAACAACTCTCTGCGGCAGGGAATTTCACTCTCTGAGTGAAGAAGTTTCTCCTCATCTCAGTCCTAAATGGCCTACCCCTTATACTAAGACTGTGTCCTCTGGTTCTGGACTTCTCCAACATCGGGAACATTCTTCCCGCATCTAGCCTGTCCAGTCCAGTCAGAATCTTATATGTTTCTATGAGATCCCCTCTCATCCTTCTAAACTCCAGTGAATAAAGGCCCAGTTGATCCAGTCTCTCCTCATATGTCAGTCCAGCCATCCCTGGAATCAGTCTGGTGAACCTTTACTGCACTCCCTCAATAGCAAGAACGTCCTTCCTCAGATTAGGAGACCAAAACTGAACACAATATTCCAGGTGGGGCCTCACCAAGGCCCTGTACAACTGCAGCAAGACTTCCCTGCTCCTATACTCAAATCCCCTTGTTATGAAGGCCAACATACCATTTGCCTTCTTCACCGCCTGCTGTACCTGCATGCCAACTTTCAATGACTGATGAACCATGACCCCCCAGGTCTCGCTGCGCCTCCCCTTTTCCTAATCTGCCGCCATTCAGATAATATTCTGCCTTCGTGTTTTTGCCCCCAAAGTGGATAACCTCACATTTATCCACATTATACTGCATTTGCCATGTATTTGCCCACTCGCCTAACCTGTCCAAGTCACCCTGCAGCCTCTTAGTGTCCTCCTCACAGCTCACACCACCACCAAGTTTAGTGTCATCTGCAAACTTGGAGATATTACACTCAATTCCTTCATCTAAATCATTAATATATAATGTAAAGAGCTGCGATCCCAGCACTGAGCCCTGCGACACTGCACTAGTCACTGCCTGCCATTCTGAAAAGGACTCGTTTATCCCGACTCTCTGCTTCCTGTCTGCCAACCAGTTCTCTATCCACGTCAGTACATTACCCCCAATACCATGTGCTTTGATTTTGCACACCAATCTCCTGTGTGGAACCTTGTCAAAAGCCTTTTGAAAGTCCAAATACACCACATCTACTGGTTCTCTCTTGTCCACTCTACTAGTTACATCCTCAAAAAATTCCAGAAGATTTGTCAAGCATGATTTCCCTTTCATAAATCCATGCTGACTTGGACCAATCCTATCACTGCTCTCCAAATGCGCTGCTATTTCATTCTTAATGGTTGATTCCAACATTTTCCCCACCATTGATGTCACGCTAACTGGTCTATAATTACCCGTTTTCTCTCTCCCTCCTTTTTTAAAAAGTGGTGTTACATTAGCAACCCTCCAGTCCATAGGAACTGATCCAGAGTCGATAGACTGTTGGAAAATGATCACCAATGCATCCACTATTTCTAGGGCCACTTCCTTAAGTATTCTGGGATGTAGACTATCAGGCCCTGGGGATTTATCGGCCTTCAAGCCCGTCAATTTCCCTAACATAATTTCCTTCCTTAATAAGCATATCCTTCAATTCCTCCTTCTCACTAGACCCTTGATCCCCTAGTACATCCGGAAGGTTATTTGTGTCTTCCTTTGTGAAGACAGAACCAAAGTATTTATTCAATTGGTCTGCCATTTCTTTGTTCCCCATTATAAATTCACCTGAATCCGACTGCAAGGGACCTACGTTTGACTTCACTAATCTTTTTCTCTTCACATATCTATCGAAGCTTTTGCAGTCAGTTTTTATGTTTCCGGCAAGCTTCCTCTCATACTCTTATTTTCCCCCTCCTAATTAAACCCTTTGTCCTCCTCTGCTGAATTCTACAATTCTCCCAGTTCTCCGGTTTGCTGCTCTTTCTAGCTAATTTGTATGCCCCTTCCTTGGAATTAATACTATCCTTAATTTCCTTTGTTAGCCACGGTTGAGCCAGGGATGTACAATTGCTGAAGTTCGTCCATATGATCTTTAAAGGTTTGCCATTGCCTATCCACCGTCAACCCTTTCAGTATCATTTGCCAGTCTAATCTAGCCAATTCGTGCCTCATACCATCAAAGTTACCTTTCCTTAAGTTAAGGACCCTAGTTTCTGAATTAACTTTGTCACTCTCCATCTTAATAAGAAATTCTACCATATTATGGTCACTCTTCCCCAAGGGGCCTCGCACACCAAGATTGCTAATTAGTCCCTTCTCATTAAACAATCTAGGATGGCCAGCTCTCTGGTTGGTTCCACGACATATTGGTCTAGAAAACCATCCCTAATACACTCCAGGAAATCCTCCTCCACTGCATTGCTACCAGTTAGGTTAGCCCAATCAATATGTAGATTAAAGTCGCCCATGATTACTGCTTTATTGCACACATCCCTTATTTCTTGTTTGATGCTGTCCCCAACCTCACGACTACTATTTGGTGGTCTGTACACAACTCCCACTAGTGTTTTCTGCCCTTTGGTATTCCGTAGTTCCACCCATACCGATTCCACATCATCCAAGCTAATACATAGGTAAAAAGAGGGATGAGGTCCTACGAAACGAATTTAAGGAGCTAGGAGCTAAATTAAAAAGTAGGACCTCAAAAGTAGTAATCTCGGGATTGCTACCAGTGCCACGTGATAGTCAGAGTAGGAATCACAGGATAGCGCAGATGAATACGTGGCTTGAGCAGTGGTGCAACAGGGAGGGATTCAAATTCCTGGGGCATTGGAACCGGTTCTGGGGGAGGTGGGACCAGTACAAACCGGACGGTCTGTACCTGGGCAGGACCGGAACCAATGTCCTAGGGGGAGTGTTTGCTAGTGCTGTTGGGGAGGATTTAAACTGATATGGCAGGGGGATGGGAACCAATGCAGGGAGACAGAGGGAAACAAAAAGGAGGCAAAAGCAAAAGACAGAAAGGAGATGAGGAAAAGTGGAGGGCAGAGAAACCCAAGGCAAAGAACAAAAAGGGCCACTGTACAGCAAAATTCTAAAAGGACAAAGGGTGTTAAAAGAACAAGCCTGAAGGCTTTGTGTCTTAATGCAAGGAGTATCTGCAATAAAGTGGATGAATTAACTGTGCAAATAGATGTTAACAAATATGATGTGATTGGGATTACGGAGACGTGGCTCCAGGATGATCAGGGCTGGGAACTCAACATCCAGGGGTATTCAACATTCAGGAAAGATAGAATAAAAGGAAAAGGAGGTGGGGTAGCATTGCTGGTTAAGGAGCAAATTAAGGCAATAGTTCGGAAGGACATTAGCTTGGATGATGTGGAATCTATATGGGTAGAGCTGCAGAATACCAAAGGACAAAAAACGTTAGTGGGAGTTGTGTACAGACCTCCAAACAGTAGTAGTGATGTTGGGGAGGGCATCAAACATGAAATTAGGGGTGCGTGCAATAAAGGTGCAGCAGTTATAATGGGTGACTTTAATATGCACATAGATTGGGTTAACCAAACTGGAAGTAATACGGTAGAGGAGGATTTCCTGGAGTGCATAAGGGATGGTTTTTTAGACCAATATGTCGAGGAACCAACTAGGGGGGAGGCCATCTTAGACTGGGTGTTGTGTAATGAGAGAGGATTAATTAGCAATCTCGTTGTGCGAGGCCCCTTGGGGAAGAGTGACCATAATATGGTGGAATTCTGCATTAGGATGGAGAATGAAACAGTTAATTCAGAGACCATGGTCCAGAACTTAAAGAAGGGTAACTTTGAAGGTATGAGGCATGAATTGGCTAGGATAGATTGGCGAATGATACTGAAGGGGTTGACTGTGGATGGGCAATGGCAGACATTTAGAGACCGCATGGATGAACTACAACAATTGTACATTCCTGTCTGTCGTAAAAATAAAAAAGGGAAGGTGGCTCAACCGTGGCTATCAAGGGAAATCAGGGATAGCATTAAAGCCAAGGAAGTGGCATACAAATTGGCCAGAAATAGCAGAGAACCCGGGGACTGGGAGAAATTTAGAACTCAGCAGAGGAGGACAAAGGGTTTGATTAGGGCAGGGAAAATGGAGTACGAGAAGAAGCTTGCAGGGAACATTAAGACGGATTGCAAAAGTTTCTATAGATATGTAAAGAGAAAAAGGTTAGTAAAGACAAACGTAGGTCCCCTGCAGTCAGAATCAGGGGAAGTCATAACGGGGAACAAACAAATGGCGGACCAATTGAACAAGTACTTTGGTTCGGTATTCACTGAGGAGGACACAAACAACCTTCCGGATATAAAAGGGGTCGGAGGGTCTAGTAAGGAGGAGGAACTGAGGGAAATCCTTATTAGTCGGGAAATTGTGTTGGGGAAATTGATGGGATTGAAGGCCGATAAATCCCCAGGGCCTGATGGACTGCATCCCAGAGTACTTAAGGAGGTGGCCCTGGAAATAATGGATGCATTGACAGTCATTTTCCAACATTCCATTGACTCTGGATCAGTTCCTATGGAGTGGAGGGTAGCCAATGTAACCCCACTTTTTAAAAAAGGAGGGAGAGAGAAAACAGGGAATTACAGACCGGTCAGCCTGACATCGGTAGTGTGTAAAATGATGGAATCAATTATTAAGGATGTCATCGCAGTGCATTTGGAAAGAGGTAATATGATAGGTCCAAGTCAGCATGTAAAAGGGAAATCATGCTTGACAAATCTTCTGGAATTTTTTGAGAATGTTTCCAGTAGAGTGGACAAGGGAGAACCAGTTGATGTGGTATATTTGGACTTTCAGAAGGCTTTCGACAAGGTCCCACACAAGAGATTAATGTGCAAAGTTAAAGCACATGGGATTGGGGGTAGTGTGCTGACATGGATTGAGAACTGGTTGTCAGACAGGAAGCAAAGAGTAGGAGTAAATGGGGACTTTTCAGAATGGCAGGCAGTGACTAGTGGGGTACCGCAAGGTTCTGTGTTGGGGCCCCAGCTGTTTACACTGTACATTAATGATTTAGACGAGGGGATTAAATGTAGTATCTCCAAATTTGCGGATGACACTAAGTTGGGTGGCAGTGTGAGCTGCAAGGAGGATTCTATGAGGCTGCAGAGCGACTTGGATAGGTTAGGTGAGTGGGCAAATGCATGGCAGATGAAGTATAATGTGGATAAATGTGAGGTTATCCACTTTGGTGGTAAAAACAGAGAGACAGACTATTATCTGAATGGTGACAGATTAGGAAAAGGTCAGGTGCAAAGAGACCTGGGTGTCATGGTACATCAGTCATTGAAGGTTGGCATGCAGGTACAGCAGGCGGTTAAGAAAGCAAATGGCATGTTGGCCTTCATAGCGAGGGGATTTGAGTATAAGGGCAGGGAGGTGTTGCTACAATTGTACAGGGCCTTGGTGAGGCCACACCTGGAGTATTGTGTACAGTTTTGGTCTCCTAACTTGAGGAAGGACATTCTTGCTATTGAGGGAGTGCAGCGAAGGTTCACCAGACTGATTCCCGGGATGGCGGGACTGACCTATCAAGAAAGACTGGATCAACTGGGCTTGTATTCACTGGAGTTCAGAAGAATGAGAGGGGACCTCATAGAAACGTTTAAAATTCTGACGGGGTTAGACAGGTTCGATGCAGGAAGAATGTTCCCAATGTTGGGGAAGTCCAGAACCAGGGGACACAGTCTAAGGATAAGGGGTAAGCCATTTAGGACCGAGATGAGGAGGAATTTCTTCACCCAGAGAGTGGTGAACCTGTGGAATTCTCTACCACAGAAAGTTGTTGAGGCCAATTCACTAAATATATTCAAAAAGGAGTTAGATGAAGTCCTTACTACTAGGGGGATCAAGGGGTATGGTGAGAAAGCAGGAATGGGGTACTGAAGTTGCATGTTCAGCCATGAACTCATTGAATGGCGGTGCAGGCTAGAAGGGCCGAATGGCCTACTCCTGCACCTATTTTCTATGTTTCTATGTTTCTATGTCCTTTCTTACAATTGCATTAATTTCCTCTTTAACCAGCAACGCCACCCCGCCTCCTTTTCCTTTCTGTCTGTCCTTCCTAAATGCTGAATACCCTTGTATGTTGAGTTCCCAGCCTTGGTCACCCTGGAGCCCTGTCTCCGTGATGCCAATCACATCGTATCCGTTAACTGCTATCTTGCGCAGTTAATTCATCCACCTTATTCCGAATACTCCTTGCATTGAGGCACAGAGCCTTCAGGCTTGTCTTTTTAACACACTTTGACCATTGGCACAAAGGTTAGAGCTCAAGGAAATTATTATAAACAGTAGGAGAGAAGGTAAAAGATGCCAGCAGTCCCCCCAAGGCATTGAAATGCTCTATTGCGGGTAGGGGGTGGACAAAGCCGCATCTATCAGAGGTAGAAGATTCTGTCCTTTTTAGGACAGGAACAAGGATAGCTCAATGCCAGCAGTCAGGTGGCAGACTTCCAGTATTAATAAAAATGTTAAGAAAATCTGAACAGGGAAGAGTTATGGGAGGCCGACAGCTCACAACAGCAGCGAAGGCTTGATCGGAGTTGGGCCCACTGTGACTGATAACCTTTGTCTTAACTCAGTCACAGATATTGCCACTCGTATTACGTAAAGGAAGTCTTTTCCAGATCAACTTGCTTCTCCTAGTGGTTAAAATGAAAACATTATCGTACACGTTTGGGGGAAAGATCGTGTTTACCCAAGCACCAAAATGCTTTAACAAAGCAATTGTATTTGTGTGCAGGGTTGGGAGGAAGGGACTGAGCAAAGCACGAGAACAGAAATGCCATAATAGATCCTCCTGCTAACAGCGTGCGTTTGCGCATTTATAAGTCCAATATTAAAACCCATTGTTCACAATGGGGTGTGGTAGCTTTGCGGTTATGTCACTGGACTAGTAATCCAGAGGCCTGGACTAATGATCCAGAAACATGAGTTCAAATCCCACCACAACAGCTGGGGAATTTAAATTTAATTTAATAAATCTGGAAGAAAACGCTAGTATCAGTAATGGTAATGATGAAAATACCGGTTTGTCATAAAACCCATCTGGTTCACTGGAAAGGAAATCTGCCGTCCTTACCTGGTCTGACCGATATGTGACTCCAGACCCACAGCAATGTGGTTGACTCTTAACTGCCCTCCGAAATGGCCAAACAATCCGTTCAGCTGTATCAAACAGAATCATACCTTTCAGCCAACATTCCAGACTCCATTACCATCTCTGGGAATCTCCTGTCCCACCGGCTGGCCAGACCTACCAGAGGTGGTGGCACTGTGGTATGCAGTCAAGAGGGAGTGGCCCTCGCCATTAATTGACATGGGCAAGGGAAGCCCCTGCTGATTACCATTGACCCTCAGCTGATGAATCCATGTTGAACACCGCTTGGAAGAAGTAACATGGGTACAGGATGTACTCTGGGTGGGGGTCTTAAATATCCATCACCAATGCTTGGTAGGACCACTGCTGGCTGAGCCCTGAAAAACATAGCTGCCAAACTGGGCCTGCAGCAGGTGGTGACATAACCAACATGAGGGGGAAAAACTCGGTCTCACCTGTCGCAGATGCACGGTCCCTGACAGTATTGGTAGGAGTGACCATCACACAGTCCTTGTGGAGACTGAGTCCCTTCTTCACACTGAGGACTCCCTCCATCGTGTTGTGTGGTACTACCACGTACTAAATGGGAGAGATTCAGAACAGATCTAGCAACAAAAAATGAGCATCCATGAGGCGATGTGGCCGTCAGCAGCAGCAAAATTGTATTCCACCACAATCTGTAACCTCATGGCCCACCATACTCCTTACTCTACCATTATCATCAAGCCAGGGATCAACCCTGGTGCAATGAAGAGTGCAGAAGAGTATGCCAGGAGCAGCACCAGGCATACCTAAAATGAGATGCCAACCTGGGGAAGCTACAACACAGGATTACATGTGTCATGTATGTAACCACAATGTAACACCACTGTATTACTGTATATACTCAACCTAGATGCACACCTTGACCACAAGGGGTGAACTTGTGGGAGACACTCCTTACATGATTACACAGGTATAAAAAGGGAGGTCCCACGCAGGGTCAGCATCTTTGGAGTCCTGTGAATAAAGAGTTATGGTCACAGAGGGACCTTGTCCCCAGAATGTGCCTCGTGTGGTTTCATACTGTAGAGTAAGGACTTTACATTGGCGACGAGAAACGGGAATTCACGACCCACGAGAATGGCCAGCGGTAGCACAGAGGAACGGTACTGTGTTGGGGAAGACTGGGACGATTTTGTCGCAGCAAAACTTCATTACGAAAGAATGGCTGGGGGATGCAGCGGCCGACAAGCGACGGGCTCATCTTTTGACCAGCTGCGGACCAAAGATTACGCGTTCATGAAGGACTTACTAACACCCGAAAAGCCGGTGGACAAAACCTTTGAAGAACTTAGCAAATTGATCGGGGAGCACCTCAAACCGGCGAGTAGCATACATATGGCCCGACACAGATTCTACACCCACCGACGTCGTGAAGGACAGAGCATACCAGATTTCGTTGCGGACCTCCGGCGTTTGGCCAGCCTCTGTAAGTTCACAGATGCCTGCAGGGGGGAGATGCTAAGGGACTTCTTTATCGAGGGCATCAGTCATGCGGGAATTTTCCACAAATTAATTGAGACCAAAGATTTGATCTTGAAAGCGGCGACGTTGATAGCTCAAACCTTCATGGCAGGGGAGGAAGAGACGAAAATAATATACGCGCGCAATTCTGCCTCTAACGCGGCGATGGATCAGGGAGTCAACATCATCAATGCGACTCAGAGCCCCGCAGGCAGGCAGGGGCAGTCCGACACTCCCCAGGCAGCAATAGACCCCAGAGTAGGACTTCAACAGAGACAATGGCAGGCTGAACGGACATTTACGCCATCACAGTGGACAATGTGGCCCGGAATGGGGCCATTGACACCCACTAATAGGGTACTTAAGAGCAGTCAAAGGGACAGTCAGCGCGGAATGCCTGGCCATAGTCCCTTTGTTCTCAACAATGGAAATTTTAACTCATGCTGGAGGTGTGGGGGAAAACACTCAGCTAGATCTTACAGATTTCAACAGTTTGTCTGCAGGAACTGCAATCTCAGTGGCCACTTAGCTCGAATGTGCAGGAAGTCTGCAACCAGACTAATATATGAGGTGGATGGACCAGAAGAGGGTTCTTTGAGGCAGGATGACTTTTGGGGCAAATCGATGGACGCCGAGGTTCAGCGGGTCCATGTGGCGAATATTCACAGTTCATACACCAAAACGCCACCAATGATGATGAGGGTTTTATTAAATGACATCCCAGTGCGCATGGAGCTGGACACTGGGGCCAGCCAGTCACTCATGGGCGTTCAGCAATTTGAGAAGCTATGGCCACTTAAAGCTAGTAGACCCAAATTAGCACGTATTGAGACACAATTACAGACTTACACTAAAAAAATCATTCCGGTGCTAGGCAGTGCAATGATGGCTGTCACACACAATGGATTAGTGAATCGGCTGCCGCTCTGGATTGTCCCGGGCAATGGTCCCGCACTGTTGGGGAGGAGCTGGTTAGCCGAGATGAACTGGAAATGGGGGGATGTTCATGCAATGTCAATAAAAAAAGTCACAGAAAGTAATGATTAACACAACTTCTACAATTATATATAAAATAAATTCTCTCACAGAACACGCTTAGGAAAACTGGGTGGTGTACCAGTACGGGAACACGAAGTCCTGAAGGAATGAGATGACCGTGTTGGAACTGTTCGAGGGAACAGAGCAAAGTTCATGCTCACAAGTCCTACAACAATTCGATTCATGATTCCAACCTGGTGTCAGGACTTTCAAAGGCACTAAAGTAGTGATGCACATCACCCCGGACACCAGGCCAGTGCACCACAAACCCAGAGCGGTGCCGTATGTGATGTATGTAAAAGATCGAGAGCGAATTGGACCGGCTGTTGAGAGAGGGCATCATCTCGCCTGTTGAATTCAGCGACTGGGCGAGCCCCATCATTCCCGTCCTAAAAGCGGATGGCTCTGTCAGGATCTGTGACGACTACAAGGCCACCATCAATCGGGTGTCCCTACAAGATCAATACCCGCTCCCGAGAGTGGAGGACCTCTTCGCCACGCAAGCTGTTCACCAAGTTCGACCTCACTTCAGCCCATATGACCCAGGAACTGGCCGATGAATCTAAACTACTGACCACCATCACCACGCACGGTGGGATGGTCGAGAAGGAAGCGCTTGCATGTGTCTATGGTGTAAAAAAAATGCATCAATACCTCTTTGGTAGGAAGTTTGAATTAGAGACGGACCACAAGCCATTAATATCCCTGTTGTCAGACAGCAAGGCCATCAATGCCAGCGCATCAGCTCGCATACAGCGATGGGCTCTCATGCTGGCTGCTTATGACTACTCCATCCGGCACCGACCCGGCACTGAAATTTGCTCCACTGGCCACCTCTGAGGGGACAGCGGAGCAAAGCGCCGAGATGGTCATGGCTGTCGATGCCTTTGACAGCGCAGGCTCCCTCATCACAGGCCCGCCAGATCAAAATCTGGACTAACAGAGATCCCCTCCTATCCCTGATTAAGAAATGTGTCCTGACTGGGGATTGGGCGCCCGCACACGGAGCATGCCCTATGGAGGTCAGACCATTCCACAGACGGATGGATGAGCTCTCCATTCAAGCCGACTGCCTACTATGGGGCAGCCGGGTAGTTATGCCCCAGAAGGGCAGGGAGGTATTCATCAGGGAGCTCCACAGCGAGCACCCAGGCATTGTGCTGATGAAGGCCATTGCCCGGTCACACGTTTGGTGGCCTGGAATTGATTCAGACCTGGAATATTGTGTTCGCAGGTGCACGACGTGTGCCCAGCTGGGTAATGCCCCCAGTGAGGCCCCGCTCAGCCCGTGGCCTTGGCCCACCAGGCCCTGGTCACGCATTCATGTTGACTATGCGGGCCTGATCATGGGAAAGATGTTCCTTATTGTGGTAGATGCGTACTCGAAATGGATCGAGTGCATCATTCTGAACTCATGCACGTCATCCACCACTGTGGAAAGCCTACGTGCAATCTTTGCAACCCATGGCTTGCCAGACATCCTGGTTAGTGATAATGGCCCATGTTTCACAAGCTATGAATTCCGAGAGTTTATGTCGGGCAATGGCATCAACCACATCAGGACTGCGCCGTTCAAGCCGACCTCCAATGGCCAGGCGGAACGTGCGGTCCAAATCATTAAGCAAGGTATGCTCAGGATTCAAGGACCCTCCCTACAATGCCGCCTATCGCGCCTCCTGCTGGCCTATAAATCCCGACTGCACTCGCTCACGGGGGTCCCGCCCGCAGAGCTACTAATGAAACGGTCACTCAAAACTCTGTTGTCCCTCATTCACCCAGTCCTGACCGACATAGTTGAGGGCAAGCGCAAGTCACAAAACGAGTACCATGACCGTAATTCGAGGGGAAGATGTATAGAAATAAATGATCCAATATTCGTCCTCAATCACGCCATGGGGCCCAAATGGCTTGAGGGTACTGTAATTGACAAAGAGGGGAATAGGGTCATCGTGCTAAAACTCAACAATGGTCAGATATGCCGTAAGCATCTGGACCAAGTAAAAAAAAGGTTCAGCATCGACACGGAGGAACCTGAAGAAGACTATGAGATAGAGCTCACAACACCGCCAGTGAACGAACAACAAGAGCAATCCAAAGAATGCACAGTCCCTGCGGTCAGCCTGGACAGGTGGAATCACCACAGGTGACAGACACTCACGTCAGTGTCCAACAACCAGAGCCCCAACAGCGGTGCTCCACGAGGGAGCGTAGACCACCTGAAAGACTAAACCTATGATCCCAATAAGACTTTGGTGGGGGGAGGTGATGTCATGTATGTAACCACAATGTAACACCACTGTATTACTGTATACACTCAACCTAGATGCACACTTTGCCCACAAGGGGTGAACTTGTGGGAGACACGCCTTACCTGATCACACAGGTATAAAAAGGGAGGTCCCACGCAGGGTCATCGTCTTTGGAGTCCTGTGAATAAAGAGTTAAGGGCACAGAGTGACCTTGTCTCCAGAATGTGCCTCATGTGGTTTCATACTGTAGAGTAAGGACTTTACAACATGTATGGTAAACAGCGGAAGCAGCATGCTATACACAGAGCTAAGCAATCCGACAACCAACAAATCGGATCGAAGTTCTGCAGTCCTGCCACATTGAGTCATGAATGGTGGTGGGCAATTAAACAACAAACAGGGAGGAGGTGCTTCTATGAACATCCCCATCCTCAATGATGGGGGAGCCCAGCACGTGAGTGCAAAAGATGAGACTGAAGCGTTTGTAACTAACTTCAGCCAGAAGTGTCAAGAGGATGATCCATCTTGGCCTCCTCCTGAAGTTCTCACCATCACAGATGTCTTCAGCCAATTCGATTCACTCCATTTGATACTAAGAAATGCTGAGCGCACTGGATACAGCAAAGGTATTGCTCCAAAACATCCTGGCTGTCGTGCTGATGACTTGTGCTCCAAGACTAGCCGTGTCTCTAGCCAAGGGGATCAACCCTGGTTCAATGAGGAGTGTAGAAGAGCACGCCAGGAGCAGCACTAGGCGAACCGAAAATGAGGTGCCAACCTGGGGAAGCTGCAGTACAGGATTACATGCATTCTAAACAGTGGAAGCAGCATGCTTTAGACAGAACTAAGCAATCCGACAACCAACAAATCAGATCAAAGTTCTGCAGTCCTGCCACATCGAGTTATGAATGGTGGTGGGCATTTAAACAACAAACAGGATGAGGTAGTGTTCCAGCACAACTACAACACTGGCATCTACCCGACAATGTGGAAAACTGCCCAGGTATGTGCTGTCTAGCCACATACTGTGACTACAAGAGCAGCTTAGAGGCTGGATATTCTGCAGCGAGTGACTCACCTCTTGTCTTCCCAGAACCTTTCCACTATCTACAGGGCATAAGTCAGGAGTGTGATGGGATACTCTCCACTTGCCTGGATGAGTGCAGCTCCAGCAACACGCAAGAAGCTTGACACCACCTAGGACAAAGCAGCCCACTTGATTGGCACCCCATCCACCACCTTCAACCTTCGTTCCCTCCACCATCGGCGCACCGTGGCTCTGGTGTGTGTCATCTTCAAGATGCACTGCCGCAACTCCCCATGGCTTCTTCGATAGCACCTCCCAAATCTGCGATCTCTACCACCTAGAAGTCCAGGGGTAGCAGGTGCATGGGAACACCATGAGCTGCAAGTTCCTTTCCAAGTTACACACCATCCTGACTTGGAAGTACATTGCCATTTCTTCATCATTGCTGGGTCAAAATCCTGGAAAGCAAGTGGCTTCTCAAGGGCAATTAGGAACGGGCAATAAATGATGACCTTGTCACCGATTCTCACGTCCCGTGATTTCCGCTTCATTTTTGGATCAGAAAATAGAGGAATTGTTGATGTTACCAGACAAGCAGAAGTATCATTCTTTCTAATATCAGAGAAACTGACAGTGAAGAAAGGGTTTACAGGAAGGTCTTTAAAGAAGAGTGGATCTGTAAAACTGCTGCTACAATCTCATCTTTCACTCCTCCTCAAGGAGCATCACAGTGTCTAACTGTACAGAGTCTAGCATCGTCTACTAGTTAATGTGACATTGAGGCTGGGGGCTGCTTTGAAAGCAATTCTACTGCAATATGTCATTTTGAAGTGGCACAAGATGAAAGAAGGCATATCCTGGAACCCATGCGGCCATCCAAACCCCTGGAGACATTGCCAGGTTCACACTGTTTGTGAACCACACTCCATCAATGTCCAGTTGGTCAGTGACCAGCAACACAGGTTAATGATCACTCTCTTAGTAGCAGTCACAATGCTTTTCTTTGCAGGCTGTCCTCTGTGCTTGGGTTCTTGAAGGAGAAGGCTGACTTGAAGGCTGCTTCCCATGAGACCTGGTTAATGAAATCATCACGTAAGGTCTGAAAGTGAATGCAGAGGCTCATCTATCTTCCAGGAGGATAAGACAATCTGTGCTTCAGATGCTTAGACACATCAAGGGGAGTCTTACACGACCACATTCTCAAACATCACCATTGTCTGCAGCACAGTGTTGGCATCCAAAGAGGCCCAACCGTGGAAGAGGAGAAGCAGTAGGCCCATTTGCAGCTAACAGCAGATAATATTTTCTACAGCTACAAAGAGTAGTATGCCATGGTGTGATAGTGGAGATACTTATCAACATATAACAGTAGTTCACCTGTAACAGGGTGACAGTTCTTATTAGAACTAGGGGGCACAGCCTCAAAATACGGGGGAGCCAATTTAAAACCGAGCTGAGAAGGAATTTCTTCTCCCAGAGGGTTGTGAGTCTGTGGAATTCTCTGCCCAAGGAAGCAGTTGAGGCTAGCTCATTGAATGTATTCAAGTCACAGATAGATAGATTTTTAACCAATAAGGGAATTAGAGTTACGGGGAGCGGGCGGGTAAGTGGAGCTGAGTCCACGGCCAGATCAGCCATGATCTTGTTGAATGGCGGAGCAGACTCGAGGGGCTAGATGGCCTACTCCTGTTCCTAATTCTTATGTTCTTATGTTCTTATGAGAGTAAATACTTTGTGGCATGTATACTTTGTCCACCTAAATTGTGGTGAGGTAGCTACTCCAGGGCATCTTTCCACAACAGAACCTGGAAGCAGGTGACCCTTGCAACTCAATTCTATGTCCAACATCCAGAAGACCTGATGGAATGAGGTTTGGCGCCAAGGTAAAGTACCCGCAGAAAATGATGGGCACACTTAGTTGGTCAGCCAGCATCTGTGGAGTGATGAAGGTAGGGTTAATATTTTAGGTTGATCTGTGCAGTCATGAAGGTAGGGTTAATATTTCAGGTTGATGAAGAAAAGTCCTTCCTCTCTCAACAGTTATTGTCTGATGTGCACTTTTTGTTTTTACATTTGTTAATAAAAACTATGGGGCCAAGATTCTATTGAGGACTTTAAGCTATTATATCACTCAGGCGTTAATTGCTTCCAATAGGTCTAATTAGCTTGTAAAGTGTCCTGCATTAACTTACTAGAAATGAAGCAAAATTATGAACAGTAATATTGGATGTGTGTGGCCTGATGACACTTCACAAAAAATTGAACTGAAAACAAACAAATACTTGGCAAAGTTTCACATGCTGAAATCTTGGCAGGGTTTCTTTTTTGGATGCCCTGTGTGCTGCCGCTGATGCTTTGAAACCTGGATTTCTACCTTTAATCTGAAGTGAACCATGTGGCTGTGCCAATGGCTCAGTCTGTAGAAAAAACAAATCTGAAGAAACTCTTCTTCACTTTCAACCTAATCTCTCAACCAAAACATCAAGGGCAGTGACAAACTGTTAGAATATGGATTGTGTTGCCCACCTATCAGTGTCAAATGCGGCTCAGTGGGTCAGAGGGTTCCAGTCCCACTCCAGAAACTTGAGCAGAAAAATGTAGGCTAACACTGGGAGTGCTGCACTGTCGGAGATGCCGTCTTTTGGATGAGACGTTAAACCGATGCCCCGTCTGCTCTCTCAGGTGGAAGTTAAAGATCCCATGGCACTATTTCGAAGCAGAGCAGGGCAGTTGTCCCCAGTGTCCTGGAAATATTTATTCCTCAACCAACATCACAAAACAGATTATCTGATAATTATCACATTGTTGTTTGTGGGGGTCTGCTGTATGCAAATTGGCTGCCGCGTTTCCTACATTACAACACTGACTACACTTCAAAAAGTACTTCATTGGCTGTAGACCACTTTGGGACGTCCAATGGTTATGTAACGCACTATATAAATGTAAGTCTTTCTTTCTTATCTTACCTGTAGAATGGCCTAAATTACTGGAGGACTTTATTTAATGCTTAATTCACATAAGTGGTAGCTTTAGCCCAGAGCTTCCCATCCAAGATCAATGGCATACAGTGTAATTAAACTAATTGTGTTTGTGAACAATATTATAATGTTGGAAACACATGAATCATGTTTTACTGAAAATATCTGCTATTAAAGCACAAAAATGGAGAACATTGTGCAATTTTGTTTTTCCAGCTCCTTACTGTAATAAATATCGCCCAGTCACGAACATAAAGTAACCTCAAAGAGTCCTTGTTAAACCCTGTGAGCTAATGCCAGCTTGCGTACGTTCGTGGAGTACAAGGCTGTACATGAGAATTGCCACTCATCTGGTTTGCATTGGTAAAATTTCCTGTGCGTAGGAAAGGAAGTGTTCTGAATGTTTCCATAATAGACAGCAGCCAATCTTCAGTGTAATGTTTATCTGGACAGAATGGAAAACCGTATGGAGCATGGTTAGACAGTCAGTTATACTTCAGCTTCACCTGCAGCCTTACTGCGTATTGCATTTAAAAGGGTCAATAGTACTATAATGTGTTTGCTCTTTTTCAATCCTTTATGAATAACCTCGCTCTCTCTGTCTCTCTCTCTCTGAATCTCTCTTTCTCTGTTCCTTTGTCTGTCTCTCTCTCTCTCTCTCTTTCTCTCTCTGTGAAACAATCTATATTAATGACTTGGATGAAGGAACCAAGTGTAATGAATGTAGCAAAGTTTGCCGATGATACAAAGATGGGTGGGAAAGCAAGTTATGAGGAGGACACAAAAAATCTGCAAAGGGATATAGACAGGCTAAGTGAGTGGGCAAAAATTTGACAGATGTAGTATAATGTGGGAAAGTGTGAGGCAGATAAAATAAAAAAGAAAATTATTATTTAAATGGAGAAAAATTATAAAATGCTGCAGTACAGAGGGACCTGGGGATCCTTGTGCATGAAACACAAAAGGTTAGCATGCAGGTACAGCAAGTAATCAGGAAGGCAAATGGAATGTTGACCTTTATTGCAAGAGTATAAAAGCAGGGAAGTCCTGCTACAACTGTACAGAGTATTGGTGAGACCACACCTGAAGTACTGTGTACAGTTTCGGTCTCCATATTTAAGGAGGGAGATACTTGCATTGGAGGCAGTTCAGAGAAGGTTCACTCAGTTGATTCCTGAGATGAAGGGGTTGACTTATGAAGAAAGGTTGAGCAGGTTGGACCTGTACGCATTGAGTTCAGAAGAATGAGAGGTGATCTTATTGAGACATATAAGATAATGAGGGGGCTTGACAAGGTAGATGCAGGGAGGATGTTTCCACTCATGGGGGAATCTAGAACTAGGGGGCATAGTTTTAGAATAAGGGGTCGCCCATTTAAAACTAAGATGAGGAGGAATTTCTTCTCTCAGAGGGTTGTAAATCTGTGGAATTCTCTGCCCCAGAAAGCTGTGGAGGCTGAGTCATTGAATATATTTAAGGCGAAGATAGACAGATTTTTGAGCGATAAGGGAGTGAAGGGTTATGGGGAGCGGGCAGGGAAGTGGATCTGCTCCCATGATCAGATCAGCCATGATCTTATTAAATGACGGAGCAGGCTCAGGGGGCCAAATGGCCTACTCCTGCTCTTATTTCTTATGTTCTTATGTTCTGTTCTTAAACTCTATATCTCTCCATCTCTATCTCTCTCTCTCTGTCTCTCTCTCTCTGTCTGTCTCTTCCTTTGTCTCTGTCTCTCTCTGCATCTCTCTCTCTCGTATCAGTTTTTCACTCCTCCTTGTTCTATAGACCAGCAGCACCATGACCCCTTGCCTAACAGGCCAATCTTCACATGTGGACCTAGACAATAAATGCTGGTAAGCGCAAGCTCCGCCCATTTGTATCTGAATTTTGCTTCAGGGTCCTAGGCATAGGACCCCAATTCGCAGAATACGGCACCAGTTCCGGGCAGACAGGATGCTCGCCCATTTACAGGGTTGGCTGAACAAAGCATCAGGCAGGTCTCAAGTGGCAATGTGGTGGCGAAGAGGCCTTGAAATATCTTGCGGCCACCGAGTGGTGCCCCCGACAGTTTCTCCTGCCGGTGCACTGTGTTTGCAGTGTGTGCAAAATGAGGGTGCGGCCGGCACCTTATTTCTTTTTTTGTCTGCCGTCAGCCAGGTCGGCCCGATAATTACGCCTCCTGGTTTGGCCGGGCCCCTTCTTGGGTGCCAGGCCGCTGGTCCAGCCGAAACCCTCCCTGGTGGCCCAGTGGATCTAACTAAAAGAATCGCAGAGCTCGCAGCGGCTCTCCCCGTTAAGTGAATGGGAGAGACACGGTGACGCGCCAGCATGATGATGTAATCGGCGCCACGCTGATGACTGACAGCAGCGGACACTGCCCCTGCCCCCACTTCCGCCCCCATTATGACCGACTTTCACCTCGCTGGAAAAAAAAGTCAAAGTGCTGAAATTCGCGCAAGAGGCCACCGCATCCACCGTGGCGGTGAAAACAGCTGAGCCACGGTAAATGCGCCCTGCTTCCGGCAGGGGTGAATTTCAGCCGCTAGATCTCTTACACCCATCTGAGAGGGCAGACAGGGCCTCGGTTCAATGCCTCATCTGAAAGACGGCGCGGCCGAAATTCAGCCTCCCGATAAGACCTGTTACTGCCGGAGGGCAGCGGCCACGCAGCAGCGCCGAATGGCTGCCAATTATTTGTTGAATGGCCGCCGCTCGCGAAATTCGCCTCGGTGGTTTTTCCGGCAGTCCCCACTTCTGCCTCGCTATTGCCAAACCCTCCTAAGTGCATCATCAAAGAATGCACTGCCGATCTCACGCCCCAAAGCAAAATTTACCTCACAAAATCTTCAAGTGAAGGGGAGAGAGGTGGTGACATGGCAGCGTGATGACGCCATCAGCGCTACGCTGATGAGTGATAGCGACGGACACTCTGCCCGCCCCCATTTCCGCCACTCTGATGACCGATCTTCAGCTCGCCGCTCCACTTCAGCCCCCATTATGACCGACTTCTGGCCCGCTCGAAAATAAAAGACAAAGAGCTGAATTTCGCACAAGAGGCCACCACATCCACCGCCGCAATGAAAACATCAAACACGGTAGGTGCGCCCCGTTTTTGGTGGGAGGTGAATTTCGGCCCCGGTATCTCCAACAGTGTAGCACTCTCAGTACTGTACTGGAGTGTCAGCCAAGATTTTGTGCTCAAATTGCTGGAGTGGGACTTGAACCCACAAAATTTTCATCCTTGTTTTCACATCCCAACATGGCCTCTTGCGCATTTCTCATTTTCATCACTCCACCAATGCCTTCCGCTGCATAGGACCTAATCTCTGGAATTCTCTCCCTAAACCTCTCTGCCTTTCTACCTCTTCTCTACCTTTAAGACGCTCCTTATAGCCTACCTCTTTTACTAAGATTTTGGTCATCTGTCCTAATATCACATGATGTGGTCCATTGTCTTATTTTGGCTGATAGCGATCCTATGAAGTGCTTAGTGATGTTTTACTATGTTAAAGGCATTATATAAGTGCAGGTTGTTGCTGTTCTGATTCAGAGGCGAGAGTGCTAGCCATGAGCCACAGCTAACACCAATTAAATATAGATTTAATCAGAGGTTACAGGGATGAGATGTTATAATTACGCAGAGAGACCTAAGAAACAGCGACTTTTTCACAATAGATGAGAAACTTAGGGATGACTTAATAGAGGTCTTCAAGATTATGAAGAGTTATGATAAGGTCAGTAGTAATGAATTGCTACCAGCAGGCAACAACATTTTTCCAAGAGGTCACCAATTTAAAATAACTTAAAAAAAAATTAAAGGGGAGATTTAAAACATTTACGGGCCAAAATTGACCCTTTTTGCACATGTTAGCGCCGCCGGTAGGCGCTAATGGGGCGCAAATCTATTATCGCCTGGGGGCGGGCGGTGGTGGTACCTCGACTGAAATTGCCCCTGAGATTTTGGGGGCGATTGGCAGTTATCGTCATGTGCTCCGACCCCTCACTGTCCCGCGCCGACCCCTTTGCGCATCGTGGGGGAAATTGTCCCACGGGACGCCAGGCTGGAGCGGGCCAATGTTAGTACCAGCTTCACCGGGTGCTGCCATCCACCTGGGGCGCCCCTTAAAGGTGAGGGCGTATGCGCCCTGGGAAGCCATGTTGTATTGTCGGCTGCCTTCATTTCGACCAGGCCGCAATCATTGACCCCTCTGCAATAAAGTGTAGCGCTGACCTGTTCAGCATGGTGCTGACCTCAGCAGCATGCTACCGCCCCGGGAGCAGCCCCGAAATAAGTCGTAATGTCCGAGACAGTGCTCAGCCTCGTTTCCGGATCACAAAGGGACAATGTCATGGCGTGTCGGGACATCCGCCCCGGGCTTTAACGACCCGAGCCGGGAAGGTTAGCACCGCCGGATGGGCCATGGGGCAATTTCGCCCCCTGAGACACAACTCATTACTGAAAGAGAAACCATAATTTCTTTTAAAACGGAAATTAGATAGTTGCTTGAAAAAGACATATTAAAGGTTATTGGGGCGAGCAGGTAAGTCGGATTAGAGTAGGTAACTCATGTGGAAAAAAGACACTGGCACAATTGATGGGCTGAAGGACCTGTCTCTGTGCTGTAATATTCTGTGTTCTTACAGCTGAGTGCCAACTTAATGCCAACATATTTTTGTGTTGTTAACATTGTGCTCACAAAGAACTGGGTCCTTGCTTCCTCGACGATGAAAAATTAATCAGGAATGGATTTAAATCCAGGTCGCAGAACAAGCGAGTGAGTGACAAAATCTATCGATCTGTTAAGTCCCCATGCACTTAAGGTTCAGAAAATGTACTTCCTTTGCGTTTATTCATGGGCTCGGTGGTGCCTGGGGAAAGGCAAACAGTAGCAATATAATTAACAATAAGTTATACAGATCAGTCATGATGCAACTGAATGGTGGAACAGGCTTGAGCGGCTGAATGGCCTATTCCTGTTCCTATGTAATAAATGCTTGTTTATTTTGTTCGCTGAAAAAAATTTTACTACTTTGATGAAGTTCATGGATAGTTCAGATTAAAATATTTGAACTGAGGGTTTGAATGTACTTGATAATGCATGTGAAAAATTCATGAAGATGTACAGTAATGGCCAGTCACCAGTTGCACCTTAAGAATGCATCACTGTGGCTTCAGATTTCATTCCGAGGGTGAGGTCACAAATAATAGATTAAAGTTGATCTGAGGTACTCTCAGACTTGCTGATGCATTGCATTATGGGTCACCTTCCACTACTCAATAATGCAATAATGGCACACGGGGGACTTTGTGATAGAAGCAGGGCATTGGTACTGCAGCAGGACCACAAACAAAATTAAGATAGGCTTTAAAGGAAACAAGACAAACTAGGCCCCAAAATTCTGAGGGAGTTACTTTGGGTGACGAGTAGAAACCAATCGATCTCCAATTATACAGCAGCACTCTTTTTATTTTCTCGAGATATATAAGTGAGAATTTTGCATACAGCCAGCGCATAGCAGAAATTCTTGAACCGCTGCAGTCTATGTGGTGAAGGTACTCCCATTGTGCTGTTAGCGAGGAAGTCCCATGATCCAGCGACAATGAAGGAACGGCAATATCAAAGAATCATAGAATCATAGAAACTTACAGCACGGCCCATTGTGTCTGCGCCGGCCAACCAAGAGCTATCCAGCTTAATCCCATTTTCCAGCTCTTGGTCCATAACCCTGTAGGTTACGGCACTTTAAGTGCACATTCAAGTATGTTGTAAATGTGGTGAGAGTTTCTGCCTCTACCACCATTTCAGGCAGTGAGTTCCAGACCCCCACCACCCTCTGGGTGAAGAAATTTCCCCTCAAATCTCTTCTATACCTCTCCCCAATTACTTTAAATCTATGCCCCCTGGTTGTTGACTCCTCTGCCAAGGGAAACAGGTCCTTCCTATCCACTCGATCCAGGCCTCTCATAATTTTATACACCCCAATCAGGTCTCTCCTTAGCCTCTGTTCCAGAGAAAACGGACCCAGCATCTCCAATCTTTCCTCATAGGCAAAATTCTCCAGTCCAGGCAACATTCTTGTAAATCTCCTCTGCACCCTTTCTCGTGCAATCACATCTTTTCTGTAATGTGGTGACCAGAACTGCACACCGTACTCTAGCTGCGGCCTAACCAGTGTTTTATACAGTTCAAGCATAATGTCCTTGCTCTTGTATTCAAAGCTTCAGCTAATAAAGGCAAGTATTCCATATGCCTTCTTAACGACCTTATCTACCTGGCCTGCTACCTTCAGGGATCTATGGACCTGCACTCCAAGGTCCCTTTGTTCCTCTACACTTTTCAGTGTCATACCAGTTAATGTGTATTCCCTTGCTTTGTTAGACCTCCCCAAATGCATTACCTCACACTTAGTTATTTCCAAGTTAGTCTCAGCAGCATGCTCACTTTTGTTTGAGGTGGTGGATGAGATGCCAATCAAGCGGCTGCTTTGTCCTGGATGATGTTGAGCTTCTTGAGTGTTGTTAGTGCCACACTCAACCAGGCAAGTGGAGAGTATTCCATCACACGCTTGACTTGGGCCTTGCTATGCGCTGGCTGCATGCTGTTGAATCAACAACAAATTGTATCTATATAGCGCCGATAACGTAGAAAAAACGTCCCAAGACGCTTCACCGGATTTTACACCGGTGCATCAGGAAATATTAGGACAGTTGACCAAAAGCTTTGTCGAAGAGGTAGATTCTAAGGAGCAACTTAAAGGTAGAGAAATGGAGAGGTTTAGAGAGGGAATTTCAGTACTTTGGGCCTAGGCAGTTAAAGGCACTAAAAGGTCAATGGTGGAGCGATGAAACTCGGGGATGCACAAGAGGCTGATTGGGTAGTTTGGAGGAACCAGCTCCTTTCACTTCTAACACATGTGCAGTTTGGTGCTTTTTGCTTGTACAACAAGAAAGATAACAACCTTTCTGACTGCACAGTGCAAATTGCCTGGGAGGTCAACTGAACTTTCACCTAATTTAGGGTCCGCTCTATTGCAAAACAAAATTGGGCCAAATAAATTACTATTTTGCTTCATTATCAACGTGTGCTGGGTGAACCTGAATTAAGGCAACTATTTCTGCTCAGTGCCCTAAGGTTGAACCTGGCATGCATTAATCAGCAGTTGCAGCATACTTTGATGCTCACCATTAAGTTGTCCCACTAACTTTATTGTCAGCTCAGCTTGCACTTTGAATGAACTTCCCAGCAAGAAAATAAATCAGGTTCTCAATGCACAGTAACAGCCAAAGGGAATATAGAGCACTCTTGGGGCCCAAATTTGGCCCACCTTTTTTTTCGGCGCACTCACCGGAGATGCACCGACTTCCTAGGTGAAAACAGCGCCGAAAAGATCTCCCCGGATTCTGGCCGCTCTATGACCTCACCCATGGCTTGGTGCAGCATGGTCTGTCCATTAGGGGGTGGAGCTAGGGCCCTGCACGAAATCCAGTGCTGGCAGCTCAACTGCACATGCGCACTGGAGGTTTCGCGCATGCGCAGTAGCTCCTGCCCCCAGCCATGCTGCAGCATGAGGCCCGAATTGTCCCGCCCCTATCCCCGGCCGAGTGGCCTCACGACACTGTAATAGTCAGAGAGAGAGAGAGTCAGATCGCTGGAATAGTCAGAGAGAGTCAGAAAGAGTCAGTCAGAGAGAGAGTCAGTTCCTTGTGATCTCCCACCTGGTCGTCCCGCCTGCACCTATCCCCGGCCGGGTGGCCTCTCGCACCAGCCGGCCCGCTGATTTCCCGGGCTCGAGTTAGGAAGGTAGGACTTAAGTTTCATTTTTCATTTCTTCTTGATGGTTTTTATGCTTTGTGCTTTGTTCAGTGCTTTGTAAGGTTCTCTCCGCTTCCCTTCCCGCCCCTATCTCTGGCTACTTGCGCTGATTTCTTAACTCTTCGCAAGGGTTTTCTGTGCAGCCACAAGTGGCCACATACGCTGGCCTAATTTAATTTGGAGCAACTATTAGCTGTCCAAAGAGGCTTAAATGGCCAAAACTGACGTAGGTGGCTGGTAATGCCCCCTTTTGAAAAAAACTAAACTAAACTAAAAAAATCCTAACTAACTCACTTACACTGGCGCAAATTGAATGTGCAAGATGAGGACTTTTAAGATACTCCAGAAAAATCAAGTTGCTCCAAAAAAAACGGAGCAACTCCTGGCCAATTTTGGGTCCTTGGAGAGGCGAGAAGGTCGAAATTACACAAAAACTGTATTTATCTGTATGGGACACATTGCGAATTTTCAAGGAAATGAAGCAAACCTTTCTACATGTGATAGCTGTAAAGAACAGGTAAATCTGGGACAAACAACAACAACTTGCATTTATATAGCAGATTTAAAGTTGCAAAACGTCCCAAGGCAACTTCATCATCATCATAGGCAGTCCCTCGGAATCGAGGAAGACTTGCTTCCACTCTTAAAATGAGTCCTTAGATGGATGAACAGTTCAATAGGAGAACCACAGTCCCTGTCACAGGAGGGACAGACAGGCGTTGAGGGAAAGGGTGGTTGGAACAGGTTTGCCGCACGCTCTTTCCGCTGCCTGCGCTTGATTTCTGCACGCTCTCGGCAATGAGACTCGAGGTGCTCAGCACCCTCCCGAATGCACTTCCTCCACTTAGGGCGGTATTTGGCCAGGGACTCCCAGATGTCAGTGGGGATGTTGCACTTTTTCAGGGAGGCTTTGAGGGTGTCCTTGTAACGTTTCCTCTGCCCATCTTTGGCTCATTTGCCATGAAGGAGTTTCAAGTTGAGCGCTTTCTTTGGGAATCTCATGTCTGGCATGCGAATGATGTGGCTTGCCCAGCGGAGCTGATCAAGTGTGGTCAGTGCTTCAATGTGTCCCTGGTGACTACATGTGCAGGAAGTGTATCCTGCTGCAGCACCTGACAGACCGCATTGCGGCACTGGAGCTGCGCATAGATTCACTCTGGAGCATCCGGAATGCTGAGGATATCGTGGATAGCACGTTTAGTGAGTTGGTCACACCGCAGCTAAAGGTTACCCAGGTAGATAGGGAATGGGTGACCATCAGGAAGAGCAGTGGAAGGAAGGTAGTGCAGGGGTCCCCTGTGGTCATCCCCCTCCAAAACAGATACACCGCATTGGGTGCTGTTGGGGGGGATGACTCACCAGGGGAGGGCAGCAGCAGCCAAGTTCATGGCACCGTGGGTGGCTCTGCTGCACAGGAGGGCAGGAAAAGGAGTGGGAGAGCTATAGCGGTAGGGGATTCTATTGTCAGGGGAATAGATAAACGTTTCTGTGGCTGCAATCGAGACTCCAGGATGATATGTTGCCTCCCTGGTGCAAGGGTCAAGGATGTCTCGGAGCAGCTGCAGGACATTTTGGAGGGGGAGGGTGAACAGCCAGTTGTCGTGGTGCATATAGGTACCAACGATATAGGTAAAAAAAATGGGATGAGGTCCTACAAGCTGAATTTAGGGGGCTAGGAGTTAAATTTAAAAAGTAGGACCTCAAAGATAGTAATATCAGGATTGCTACCAATGCCACGTGCTAGTCAGAGCAGGAATCGCAGGATAGCTCAGATGAATATGTGGCTTGAGGAATGGTGCAAGGGGGAGGGATTCAAATTCCTGGGACATTGGAACCAGTTCTGGGGGAGGTGTGACCAGTACAAACTGGATGGTCTGCACCTGGGCAGGACCGGAACCAATGTCCTAGGGGGAGTGTTTGCTAGTGCTGTTGAGGAGGGGTTAAACTAATATGGCAGGGGGATGGGAAGCTATACAGGGAGACAGAGGGAAGTAGAATGGGGGCAGAAGCAAAAGATAGAAAGGAGAAAAGTAAAAGTGGAGGGCAGAGAAACCCAAGGCAAAAATCAAAAAGGGACACATTACAGCAAAATTCTAAAGGGGCAATGTATGTTAAAAAGACAAGTCTGAAGGCTCTGTGCCTCAATGTGAGGAGTATTCGTAATAAGGTGGATGAATTAATTGCGCAAGCAGCTATTAACAAATATGATATAATTGGCATTACGGAGACATGGCTCCAGGGTGACCAAGGCTGGGAACTCAACATCCAGGGGTATTCAACATTCAGGAAGGATAGACAGAAAGGAAAAGGAGGTGGAGTAGCGTTGCTGGTTAAAGAGGAAATTAACTCAACAGTAAGGAAGGACATTAGCTTGGATGATGTGGAATCTGTATGGGTAGAGCTGCAGAATACCAAAGGGCAGAAAACACTAGTGGGAGTTGTGTACAGACCACTAAACAATAGTAGTGAGGTTGGGGACAGCATCAAACAAGAAATTAGGGATGCATGCAATAAGGGTACAGCAGTTATCATTGGCGACTTTAATCTACATATAGATTGGGCTAACCAAATTGGTGGCAATACGGTGGAGGAGGATTTCCCGGAGTGTATTAGGGATGGTTTTCTAGACTAATATGTCGAGGAGCCAACTCGAGAGCTGGTCATCCTCGACTGGGTGATGTTTAATGAGAAAGGACTAATTAGCAATCTTGTTGTGCGAGGCCCCTTGGGAAAGAGTGACCATAATATGGTCGAATTCTTTATTAAGGTGGAGAGTGACACAGTTAATTCAGAGACTAGGATTCTGAACTTAGGGAAAGATAACTTCGATGGTATGAGACGTGAACTGGCTAGAATGGACTGGCGAATGATACTTAAAGGGTTGACGGTGGATAGGCAATGGCAAACATTTAAAGATCACATGGATGAACTTCAGCAATTGTACAACCCGGTCAGGAGTAAAAATAAAACGGGGAAGGTGGCTCAACCATGGCTAACAAGGGAAATTAAGGATAGTGTTAAATCCAAGGAAGAGGCATATAAATTGGCCAGAAAAAAGCAGCAAACCTGAGGACTGGGAGAAACTTAGAACTTAGCAGAGGAGGACAAAGGGTTTAATTAGGAGGGGGGAAAATAGAATATGAGAGGAAGCTTGCTGGGAACATAAAAAACTGACTGCAAAAGCTTCCATAGATAGGTGAAGAGAAAAAGATTAGTGAAGACAAACGTAGGTCCCTTGCAGTCAGAATCAGGTGAATTTATAATGAGGAACAAAGAAATGGCAGGCCAATTGAACAAATACTTTGGTTCTGTCTTCACGAAGGAAGATACAAATAACCTTCCAGAAATACTAGGGGACAGAGGGTCTAGTGAGAAGGAGGAATTGAAGGAAATCCTTATTAGTCAGGAAATTGTGTAAGGGAAATTGATGGGATTGAAGGCCGATAAATCCCCAGGGCCTGATAGTCTGCATCCCAGAGTACTTAAGGAAGTGGCCCTAGAAATAGTGGATGCATTGGTGATCATTTTCCAGCAGTCTATCGACTCTGGATCAGTTCCTATGGACTGGAGAGTAGCTAATGTAACACCACTTTTTAAGAAAGGAGGGAGAGAGAAAACGGGGAATTATAGACCGGTTAGCCTGACATCAGTAGTGGGGAAAATGTTGGAATCAATTATTAAAGATGAAATAGCAGCGCATTTGGAAAGCAGTGACAGGATCGGTCCAAGTCAGCATGGATTTATGAAAGGGAAATCATGCTTGACAAATCTTCTAGATGTAAGTAGAAGAGTGGAGAGGGGAGAACCAGTGGATGTGGCGTATTTGGACTTTCAAAAGGCTTTTGACAAGGTTCCACACAAGAAATTGGTGTGCAAAATTAAAGCACATGGTACTGGGGATAATGTATTGAAGTGCATATAGAACTGGTTGGCAGACAGGAAGCAGAGAGTCGGGATAAACGGGTCCTTTTCAGAATGGCAAGCAGTGACAAGTGGGGTGCCGCAGGGCTCAGTGCTGGGACACCAGCTATTTACAATATATATCAATGATTTAGATGAAGAAGGAATTGAGTGTAATATCTCCAAGTTTGCAGATGACACTACACTGAGTGGTGGTGTGAGCTGCGTGGAGGATGCTAAGAGGCTGCAGGGTGACTTGGACAGGTTTGGTGCATGGGCAAATGCATGGCAGATGCAGTATAATATGGATAATTGTGAGGTTATCCACTTTCGTGGCAAAAACACGAGGGCAAAATATTATCTGAATGGCGGCAGGATATGGAGAGAAAGGTGCAACGAGACCTGGGTGTCATGGTACATCAGTCATTGAAAGTTGGCATGCAGGTGCAGCAGGTGGTGAAGAAGGCAAATGGCATGTTGGCCTTCATAGCTAGGGGATTTGAGTATAGGAGCAGGGAGGTCTTACTGTAGTTGCACAGGGCCTTGTTGAGGCCTCACCTGGGATATTGTGTTCAGTTTTGGTCTCCTAATCTGAGGAAGGACGTTCTTGCTATTGAGGAAGTGCAGCGAAGGTTCACCAGACTGATTCCTGGGATGGCAGGACTGACATATAAGGAGAGACTGGATTGACTGGGCCTGTATTCACTGGAGTTTAGAAGAATGAGAGGGGATCTCATAGAAACATATAAAATACTGACGGGACTGGACAGGTTAGATGCAGGAAGAATGTTCCTGATGTTGGGGAAGTCCAGAACCAGGGGACACAGTCTAATGATAAGGGGTAAGCCATTTAGGACCGAGATGAGGAGAAACTTCTTCACTCAGAGAGTTGTTAACCTGTGGAATTCTCTACCGCAGAGAGTTGTTGATGCCAGTTCGTTGGATATATTCAAGAGGGAATTAGATATGGCCTTATGGCTGAAGGGATCAAGAGGTATGGAGAGAAAGCAGGAATTGGGTACTGAGGTGATGATCAGCCATGATCTTATTGAATGGTGGTGCAGGATCAAAGGGCCGAATGGCCTACTCATGCACCTCTTTTCTATGTTTCTATGTTAGCCTGGTCGAGGACGCTAATGTTTGCGTCTGTTCTCCCAGGGGATTTGTAGTATCTTGCGGAGACATCGTTGGTGGCATTTCTCCAGTGACTTGAGGTGTCTACTGTACATGGTCTATGTCTTTGAGCCATACAGGAGGGCAGGTATTACTACAGCCCTGTAGACCATGAGCTTGGTGGCAGTTTTGAGGGCCTGGTCTTCTAATACTCTTTTCCTCAGGAGGCCGAAGGCTGCACTGACGCACTGGAGGTGGTGTTGAATCTCGTCGTTAATGTCTGCTCTTGTTGATAAGAGGCTCCCGAGGTATGGGAAATGGTCCATGTTGTCCAGGGTCGCGCCGTGGATCTTGATGACTGGGGGGCAGTGCTTTGCGGTGAGCACAGGCTGGTGGAGGACCTTTGTAGAGGACCAAGGCACTTCATCGGAGCGTTATCACACAAACATTGACACTGAGCCACATAGTGAGATATTAAAAGAAAGAAAGGAACTTGGAATCATACAGCGTCTTTCACGATCTTCACGTCCCAAAGCACCATACAGCTAATAAAGTACTTTTGAAATGAAATGCTATCAACCGCCATTTACTCACCAATAACCTGCTCACTGATGCTCAGTTTCGGTTCTGCGAGGACCACTCAGATCCAGATCTCATTACAGGCCTGGTCCAAACATGGACAAACGAGCTGAATTCCAGAGGTAAGGTGAGAGTGACTGCCCTTGACATCAAGGCAGTATTTGACCGAGTGTAGCATAAAGGAGTACTTGTAAAACTGAAGTCAATGGAAATCAGGGGGAAACTCTGCGCTGGCTGGGGTCATACTGAGCACAAAGGAAGATGGTTGTGGTTGTTGGAGGCCAATCATCAAAGCCCCAGAACATTGCTACAGGAGTTCCTCAGGGCAGTATCCTAGACCCAACCATCTTCAGCTGCTTCATCAATGACCCTCCCTCCATCATAAGGTCAGATGTGGGGATGTTCACTGAATATTGCAGTTTTCAGTTCCGTTCGGAACTCCTCAGATAATGAGGCAGTGCATGCCCACCTGCAACAAGATCTGAATGACATTCATGATAAGTGGTAAGCCACATTCGTGCCACAAAAGTGCCAGGCAATGACTATCTAAAACATGAGAGAGTCTAACCAAAGCCCCTTGACATTCAATGGCATTAAATTGTCGAATCCCCCCCATCAACATCTTTGGGGGTCACCATTGACCAGAAACTTAACTGGACCAGCCATATACTGTGGTTACAAGAACAGGTCAGTGTGGCGAGTGTCTCACCTCCTGACTCCTTAAAGCCTTGTCACTATCTACAAGGCACAGGTCAGGAGTGTGATGGAATACTCTCCACTTGCCTAGATGTGTGCAGCTCCAACAACACTCAAGAAGCTCAACACCATTCAGGACAAATCAGCCCGCTTGATTGGCACCCCATCCACCACCTTAAACATTCACTCCCTCCACCACCCGTGTACTGTGGCTGCAGTGTATAGCATCTCCAAGATGCACTGCAGCAACTCGTCAAGGCTTCTTCGACAGATCTCCCAAACCCCCGACCTCTACCACCTAGAAGGACAAGAGCAGCAGACACATAAGAACACCACCACATCCAAATTCCAGTCCAAGTCACACACCATTCTAAGTTGGAAATATATCACCGTTCCTTCATTGGCGCTGGGTCAAAATCCTGGAACTCCTTCGCTGACAGCACTGTCGGAGTACCTTTACCATATAGACTGCATCAGTTCAAGAAGGCGGCTCACCGCCACCTTCTCAGGGGCATTTAAGGATGGACAATAAATGCTGGCCTTGCCAGTGGCACCCACATCCCAGGAACGAATAAAAAAAACTGTTGTAATTTACACACAGCAAGACCCCACAAACAGCATTGAGATAATGATGAGATAATCTGTTTTAATGATGTTGGTTGATGGATAAATATTGGCCAGGACCCCTTTGCTCTTCTTCAAACAGTGGCATGGGATCTTTTACGTCGCGCTGAGAGGGCAGACAACGTCTCATCCGAAAGATGGCATCTCTGACAGTGCATGACTCCCTCAGTGCTGCAGGGGAGTGTCATTAGGACAGGTAACCAAAAGTTCGGTCTTAAAGAGCATCTGAAGGAAGGAGAGAGAGATACAGAGGAGAGGTTTAGGGAGGGAATTACAGAGCTTAGGGCCTAAACACCTAAAGGCACAGCCACCAATGGTGGGGTGAAGGAATTGGGGGATGCATTGGGGGAACGCAGAGTAACACGATGACAGTGACGACTGCACAGATCTTTGCAACAGCTGCATCACTGAACAGTTTCAAATTTTTAACGGGAATATCACAATGGCGTCTATGCTGTTCATGGGGGAGAACCTCGGGTTTACTTGTCACTTGCAAATCCCAAAACACATATCTTCAAGAGGTCTGAATGTACGGGTACATGGTGCCACCACTGAGCTGCTAAATGTCAAAGAGGCCCCTCCACTAAAGTCTCATTTCGTCCCCTTGCATGTGTACTGTGATAAACCGTACTGAACTGGGTAAAGTCTGGGCGCTCCTGAAATGGAGTTGAACTTCTGAGTCCTGGATTTAATTTGGTGCATCTCTCTAATTGCTATACAGACGCCACGAATATAGCTGGCGCATTGGTGTGAACGCGATTTACCCGCTATACGCGATGGATGGCTAAACCAAAAAGTGAAGTAACCAACATATTTTAAAACTGGAAAGCTCCACTAAGCAACTTCCTCTCCTAATTGTTCGCTTTTTACATCCAGAATCTCATCACTGAGGTAATCACACTTTAACGAGGTGCGATCAGCTGATTGAACCTGCTTGAAGACCCAAATTTGCCTGAAATCAACAGAATGTTTTAAATCGTAAAGTACAGGGTAAGTACTTACTGAACTACACAAAATAGTCAGCAAACTTAATAAGAAGTACCTTGGTGATTGGCACCTATAGTAATGGTGCTAACTATTTGCCCGATATAGGCGGTTGCCCGGAGGGTTGAAATTGCCCCTTCCCTTAAGGCCTGTTATCGCTGGAAATCAGCGGCCAGGCAACGGAGTGGAATGGCCACCAATTTTTTGTGCAATTGCTGCCATTTTGAAAATTGCCCTTCTGCAGTATCCCGGTGGCTCCCCCCACTGCTGCCCCACTGCTGCCAATCCGTCATAAGTGCTTCATCAGAGCGCACACTGCCGATGTTCCCTCCCAAAAGAAAAATTCCGCCGAGAAATTGTTGCTCCGCAGCTCGGTGCCACCGACAGCATTTTCTGTCAGTGCACTGTGTTTACAGTGTGTTCAAAATGGCGGTGCGGCCACTATTAAAGGGGAGGGCGCATTGCCATGGCCGCCATCTTATTTTCTTGTCGGCTGTCTGCCAGGTCAGCCCTTCTTGGGTGCCAGGCCACTGGCGCGGCCGAAACCCTCCCTGGTGGCCCAGTGGACCTAACTAAAAGAATCACAGAGCTCGCAGCGGCTCTCCCCTTTAAGTGAAGGGGATGTTCCATGCTGATGACTGACAGCGGCGGACACTCTGTCCGCCCCCAATTTCGCCCCATTATGACTAATTTCCGGTGGCTCGATAAAAAAGCCAAAGAATGAAATTTCACGCCAGAGGCCACCACATCCACCGCGGTGGAGAAAACAGCTCAAACACGGTAAGTTCACCGTGTTTCTGGCGGGGGGCAATTTCGGCCCCACAGGTGGAGACTATAGCGAAGGCTATGGAATGTCTTGACATCCATGGCTCAGATTGTACGTGTTGCAATTTCTTTTCAATTATGATACTTTAGACAAATTTATAGCAGTGAGTGGTAAAACTGCTAGACCTGAACATCAGGTGTATAATGCAGGGAATGTGATCCCACCAGACTTGCATCAACCATCCTCCATCGTTCTGGTAGGATCTCCTTTCAGAACATAGATGCTGAGATGAAAGGACTGTGGCACAGAACTTACTCCTTTTGTCTCTGGATTTGAATGCAGCCCAAAATAGATGAGATGAAGACCACCTTTCTCTGATAGTTAAATGTTCTCGGTGAAATTAGTTTCTGTGGTTTCCCAGTGGACTTAAGCCCACAGAACACAACTGACACTAATTAGGGACTCTCCCTGAGAAAGGCTATCGGGATCCAAAGTGGGAAATGGGAAAAGTCACCTTGGTGCCTTAGGAAGTGTTCTCCTCATGTTCAAGTCAAATGTAGGCACATTGTCAGAGCAAGCTGGAGAGGGGGACATATGCTGAACTGAGTCAGAACCATCAGGTACAAAGCTGATATCTGTGCTGTTGGGTCTGCCGAATTCAAACAAACAAGCCCAGCGACATTAAGAAAGCAGCGCAGACCGCTCTCATACCAATTCTCATGTTGACTGTTCCGTGTGCTGACTGGGAGTCAGGGGGAGCAGAGCAGCACTGGATATAATGCGGGGAGGCCATCATACTCTCAATAACGGGAGATCTGGGCCAGTCCTAAACAGGCTACAGGCACATCATTAGCAGCCTGGGAAGGTGGAAGACCAAGATTATTCTTGATGTATTCGAATCTTGATATAGTGAAGATTTTTCGCCAGTCCATTACACTTTGATATATAGGGTTAGATTTTACACTTTTGTGCAGATTGCCCAAAAATGTGCGTTATTTCTGGCGTGGGCGGTAAAAATGGGTTTTCAGATCGCTGGCTTATCATCCATTCTCAAAGCCCCTTGTCTCCATTTTTTAAATTGGGCGTTACCACGAGCGATATGAAATGGGCGGTAGTGTTAAATCTCTCTGACCATCAGCCATAAAGTGTCACTGTCCTTAGCAACGGCATGGCGACGCTCGATTCCCACGATTCAGGAGGTTAAGGGTCATCATGACATGCGCAGAAGAGGAGACAGTGAGAGAGGGAGCTGAGAGGGACTGAAGGCATGTGTGGGTGTGGTGTGGCTGCTTTGGGAGGAAGGAGGGAGAATTTAGAGCTTTAGAGCAACTAGGGAAACAAAAATTAGCTGTTACCAGCCAAATATTTGCCTGAATTTGGCCTATAATGGAGGGAGAGGAGGAGGTGTCACAGCACGCTGTGGAGACTGATGCTGGAGAGAGCAGTGAGCTGGGAGAGGAGCACAATGGAGGATGCAAAAGAGCGAGGTGGTTCTCGGACGAGGCAAATGCCTCCGTCCTGCAGGAGGTCGAGTCACGTTGGGGTGATTTGACACAGGGAGGTCGTGGGAAGCCCACCCCAAAGGCCTACCAGAAGATATGGACCGAGATAGCAGAGGTGGTCTCGTCGGCGACCAACGAGGTGCGTGAGGGCAACCAATGCCGCAAACAATGGAACGACCTTGTGGGATCCGCAAGAGTAAGTATTACATTGATTTACATGTACTTATGTATTTATATAATTTGATTTGCAACAGTCATAAATGACTATTAGCAGATGTGAGGTCTTGCACTTTTACCGGGAATGTTGTACTCAAAGCCTGCGGTCACGGTGCACGCCTTTAGGTAAAGAATGATAATTATCATAATAATCATGATTACATCTGTCGGTTATGTGTTGTATCAGTCTCTGTGACAGTACCTAGCAATGATATCACGCAATGCTCTCATGCCATGATGTCCTGTCACCTTTTACAGAAGAAACTCTCAACGATGAGGTCCGTGCAAAGGCGAACGGGTGGGGGGGCCAGCGACATCACTGAGATGGAGGAGCGGGTGCTCGCACTCGTGGGGAAGCACAGCCACGCAAGCATCTGCAGAACCTGAGATGATGCCACGTGAGTAAAGCTTACACCATTGCGTGATGCAAAGTCAATAGATGCCACACCCACTCATATCCAAACAATCATTTATGACACATGATTTCTAAAATTGTCCTAGAAATAATGCTGGCCTCATGAAAATCATTGCAATGCACAATGTGTTGAGGGTCATGAAATGTGATGTCTGTGATGATTTTGATAGCGGTGGTGCTTTTGTCGTGCATATGCTGTGTGTAGCGCTGGACTCACCTTGTGACCCTAGCACCCCCTCCTCCTCTAATAACCTCATTTGTGTTTTGCAGCTCAGCCAGCAGTGTGGTCCCAGGCAAGACCACAGAGGCCAGAAGGTGGGGGCGAGGAGCCGGACTTGCCAGACGATCCTACATCTGGTGCTGAGGAGCTCCGATTCTCTGCTGGGAATGTTCTCTACGGATGAGAGCGCGGACTTCGAGGAACCATCATCACCACACTCCAGAAGCCATTCCACCCCAAGGCAATCTCGTGCTCCTCTGGTCATTTCTGCCTCCACTCTGGAGGTACTGGCCCCAAGCAACTCGCCGCAGGGCACCCTATTTGTCTCCAGGACGGCTCCGACCTGTAGAGGTTTTGTGGACGTGGCAGATCTGGTCCACAAGCGCGACATGAGAGCGGCGAGATAGTACTGTTGTCCAGGAGGACTGTAAAATTTGGTGACCAGCTCCGCAATGCATTGGGGGGCATATCCCGACAGCTGGGGGTCACCATGACTGAGTACGTTCCGCGGATGGCAGAGGCCCTGGAGGCGATAGCCAGGAACACTGCTGGCACAGGCCTCCCTGTGGTCCTGGAACGCAGCACTCCACCCCTAGGTTCTGCACCACCACTGCGAATGACAGATGAGAGGCAGGACCAAGATCCTGCTTCTGGATCAGAGAATGTTCCCCCCTCGGCACCCCCCACTCCCGTACCCGTGCAACACCGCCTCTGCCTTCATCCCCCCCAATGAGGCACCGCCTGAGGCGCTCTTTGGCCAGGTGGCGTGGAGCGAGGAGGGGAAAGGGTAGAGGTGGGGAGAAGGAGAGCGGGGGAAAGAAAGTGAGGTGCATGTGCGCAGGTGTTATATCTCCAACTGGGTGTATGCAATTTGTTGTAATGTATGGAGGGAGGGGACCACCCTCCTGCTTTGCATTTGTATTCTGTGTTGCTGGACATGTTGACCATTTGATTGATGTCAATGGTGGAAAAAGTGAGGTGTGGGCGGGGGTGGGGTATTTTTGCCCTTGATACTAATGATTTCAGACCAATGTTGGTATAAAAATGTTTTTATTGAACATAACCTTCTTGCGCATTGTCTCAGATAGCTGGACTGTTACACACTGGTGATTCCTTAACATGAAAGGGTTAAATAAAACTTAACTTCAATCAACGTAAACTTTAACTGGCACCAAGGTGAGGGCCACCATTGATGTCTGAGCTGCACACACACAGCAGTGTGTCAGCGTTCTCACTCACAACAACGTTCTTTCAGGCAAATCGTTGAGATATCAGCTCCTCACGTGAGAGTCTAGCGGCTCTGTAGTCACCACAGGCCCTTTCCTGGAGAGGGGCGTGGGCATGGTTGCATAGCCAGCCTGATTGTCTGGCCCTAGGTCAGCGTCCAGCCCCTCATCCTCCTCTTCCTCTCTCTCCTGAGGTGGAGCATCAGTCCCTTCTGGCAATTCTTGTCCCCTCCTGATAGCCAGTTTGTGCAACATGGAGCATGTTAAGTATCGAATAACTCCATGAGGCTAAGTACGGTGAGCTAGTTCAGGCATGACCTTACTCCAGTTTATTTATTGTCAAAATGAGGATTCAACATGGCTGGTAACATTATATACCCGGCTTGCACGTGTCTGCCAGTGACCATTAGGACTCAGACAGTTGCACCCTCCGGTGGCAGGTAAAACCCAGTTAACATACATAACATCATTCCCCCTAAAGTCCTTGGTACAGGTTGTATTTACAAGTTGAGATGGTCTGGGGCCTTCCGCTCCCTGGTTGATCTTCTCAGTTCGAACCCAAGCTTGGGTGAGTTAGTAGGACCATTGCTGCATTGCGGAGCAGTCGATCTGACAGGACTGTCGGGGATGGTAGGTTTGTCTTTGTGAATGACACAAGGGTCAACTGATGGTTGGATGTGTGTTGGTTGGTCGATGATGATATCATCTTCAATTTGTTCTGGGTTGTCTGTGAATCGCAGTTTTATTTGGTCGATGTGCCTCGTGCACGTTTGGCCATTTAACAGTTTGACTACAAACAACCTGTTCCCCTCCTTGGCTAAAACCGTGCCAGCAACCCACTTTGGACCATGACCATAATTCAGGACAAACTCAGGGTCATGAACAGCAATGTCACGTGATACGTCCACGTGATCGTGGTACCATTGCTGCCGTTGCCTTCTGGTTTCTACATGATCATTGAGGTCCGGGTGTACAAGAGAGAGCCTGGTTTTGTGGCCCCTCTTCATTAACAACTCAGCAGGAGGGACCCATGTGAGCGAGTGGGGTCTTGTCCGGTAACTGAGCAGAATGCAGGACAAGCAGGTCTGTAGGGAGCCGTGAGTCACGCGTTTTAGGCTTTGCTTAATGGTTTGGACAGCCTGCTACGCTTGACCATTAGACGCGGGTTTGAAAGGGGCACACCTGACATGTTTGATGCCATTACGGGTCATAAACTTGTGGAACTCAGAACTGATGAAACACGGTCCGTTGTCGCTGACATGGACATCGGGCAGGCCATGGATGGCGAACATGGCCCGGAGGCTTTCAATAGTGGCTGTAGACGTGCTGGATGACTTGATTACACATTCAATCCACTTGGAGTAAGCGTCCACTAAAAGCATTTCACCGAGTAAGGGGCCGGCAAAGTCTATGTGGATCCTTGACCACGGTTTGGATGGCCATGACCACAGACTCAGCGGAGCCTCCACAGGTGCGTTACCCAGTTGTATGCAAGTGTTGCACTGATGCACGCATGACTCCAAGTCCGAGTCAATGCCGGGCCACCAAACGTGAGACCTGGCAATGGCCTTCATCATGACAATGCCTGGGTGAGTACTGTGTAAATCTCGCACAAAAGTTTCCCTGCCTTTTTTTGGCATAACAACATGATTACCCCATAACAGACAATCAGACTGAATAGACAATTCATCTTTGCGGCGGCTATAAAGCTTAATTTCATCCTGCATTTCCTTGGGAATGGCAGATCAATTTCCATTTAGGACACACCTTTTTACGTTCGACACAGTACAGGATCCTGGCTGATCCAGGTCCTAATTTGGCGGGCCGTGATGGGTGACCCCCTTGCTCTCGAAGGCATCCATGTCCAGCAGCAAGTCTGCGGGCTGCGGCATTTCCACCCCGGTTGTGGGCAGTGGTAGCCGGCTAAGCGCATCAGCACCGTTTTCAGTGTCTGGTCTGTGGCAGATGACATAATCATAAGCAGATAATGTCAGTGCCCATCTTTGGATGTGGGACGAGGCATTGGTGTTTATACCTTTGCTCTCAGAAAACAATGAAATGAGCGGCTTGTGGTCTGTGTCAAGCTCAAACCGAAGCCCAAAGGTATTGGTGCATTTTCCTAACCCCATTTACGCATGCTAAAGCCTCTTTCTCGACCATACTATAGGCTCTTTCAGCCTTAGACAGACTTCTGGATGCGTATGCAACTGGTTGGAGTTTGCCTGATACATTGGCTTGCTGGAGCACACAACCAACCCCATATGGTGAGGCGTCGCAAGCCAGCACTAACTGCTTTCATGGGTCATAGTGTAACAGTAATTTATTGGAACATAGAAACATAGAAGCATAGAAAATAGGTGCAGGAGCAGGCCATTCAGCCCTTCTAGCCTGCACCGCCATTCAATGAGTTCATGGCTGAACATGAAACTTCAGTACCCCCTTCCTGCTTTCTCGCCATAACCCTTGATCCCCCGAGTAGTAAGGACTTCATCTAACTCCCTTTTGAATATATTTAGTGAATTGGCCTCAACAACTTTCTGTGGTAGAGAATTCCACAGGTTCACCACTCTCTGGGTGAAGAAGTTTCTCCTCATCTCAGTCCTAAATGGCTTACCCCTTATCCTCAGACTGTGACCCCTGGTTCTGGACTTCTCCAACATTGGGAACATTCTTCCTGCATCTAACCTGTCTAAACCCGTCAGAATTTTAAACGTTTCCATGAGGTCCCCTCTCATTCTTCTGAACTCCAGTGAATACAAGCCCAGTTGATCCAGTCTTTCTTGATAGGTCAGTCCAGCCATCCCGGGAATCAGTCTGGTGAATCTTCGCTGCACTCCCTCAATAGCAAGAATGTCCTTCCTCAAGTTAGGAGACCAAAACTGTACACAATACTCCAGGTGTGGCCTCACCAAGGCCCTGTACAACTGTAGCAACACCTCCCTGCCCCTGTATTCAAATCCCCTCGCTATGAAGGCCAACATGCCATTTGCTTTCTTAACCGCCTGCTGTACCTGCATGGTAACCTTCAATGACTGATGTACCATGACACCCAGGTCTCGTTGCACCTTCCTTTTCCTAATCTGTCACCATTCAGATAATAGTCTGTCTCTCTGTTTTTACCACCAAAGTGGATAACCTCACATTTATCCACATTATACTTCATCTGCCATGCATTTGCCCACTCACCTAACCTATCCAAGTCACTCTGCAGCCTCATAGCATCCTCCTCGTAGCTCACACTGCCACCCAACTTAGTGTCATCCGCAAATTTGGAGATACTGCATTTAATCCCCTCGTCTAAATCATTAATGTACAATGGAAACAGCTGGGGCCCCAGCACAGAACCTTGCGGCACCCCACTAGTCACTGCCTGCCATTCTGAAAAGTACCCGTTTACTCCTACTCTTTGCTTCCTGTCTGACAACCAGTTCTCAATCCACATCAGCACACTACCCCCAATCCCATGTGCTTTAACTTTGCACATTAATCTCTTGTGTGGGACCTTGTCGAAAGTCTTCTGAAAGTCCAAATATACCACATCAACTGGTTCTCCTTTGTCCACTTTACTGGAAACATCCTCAAAAAATTCCAGAAGATTTGTCAAGCATGATTTCCCTTTCACAAATCCATGCTGACTTGGACCTATCATGTCACCATTTTCCAGATGCACTGCTATGACATCCTTAATAATTGATTCCATCATTTTACCCACTACTGAGGTCAGGCTGACCGGTCTATAATTCCCTGTTTTCTCTCTCCCTCCTTTTTTAAAAAGTGGGGTTACATTGGCTACCCTCCACTCCATAGGAACTGATCCAGAGTCAATGGAATGTTGGAAAATGACTGTCAATGCATCCGCTATTTCCAAGGCCACCTCCTTAAGTACTCTGGGATGCAGTCCATCAGGCCCTGGGGATTTATCGGCCTTCAATCCCATCAATTTCCCCAACACAATTTCCCGACTAATAAAAATTTCCCTCAGTTCCCCCTCCTTACTAGACCCTCTGACCCCTTTTATATCCGGAAGGTTGTTTGTATCCTCCTTAGTGAATACCGAACCAAAGTCCTTGTTCAATTGGTCTGCCATTTCTTTGTTCCCCGTTATGACTTCCCCTGATTCTGACTGCAGGGGACCTACGTTTGTCTTTACTAACCTTTTTCTCTTTACATACCTATAGAAACTTTTGCAATCCGCCTTAATGTTCCCTGCAAGCTTCTTCTCGTACTCCATTTTCCCTGCCCTAATCAAACCCTTTGTCCTCCTCTGCTGAGTTCTAAATTTCTCCCAGTCCCCAGGTTCGCTGCTATTTCTGGCCAATTTGTATGCCACTTCCTTGGCTTTAATACTATCCCTGATTTCCCTAGATAGCCACGGTTGAGCCACCTTCCCTTTTTTATTTTTACGCCAGACAGGAATGTACAATTGTTGTAATTCATCCATGTGGTCTCTAAATGTCTGCCATTGCCCATCCACAGTCAACCCCCTAAGTATCATTCGCCAATCTATCCTGGCCAATTGACGCCTCATACCTTCAAAGTTACCCTTCTTTAAGTTCTGGACCATGGTCTCTGAATTTACTGTTTCATTTTCCATCCTAATGCAGAATTCCACCATATTATGGTCACTCTTCCCCAAGGGGCCTCGCACAATGAGATTGCTAATTAATCCTCTCTCATTACACAACACCCAGTCTAAGATGGCCTCCCCCCTAGTTGGTTCCTCAACATATTGGTCTAGAAAACCATCCCTTATGCACTCCAGGAAATCCTCCTCCACCGTATTGCTTCCAGTTTGGCTAGCCCAATCTATGTGCATATTAAAGTCACCCATTATAACTGCTACACCTTTATTGCATGCACCCCTAATTTCCTGTTTGATGCCCTCCCCAACATCATTATTACTGTTTGGAGGTCTGTACACAACTCCTACTAACGTTTTTTGCCCTTTGGTGTTCTGCAGCTCTACCCATATAGATTCCACATCATCCAAGCTAATGTCTTTCCTAACTATTGCATTAATCTCCTCTTTAACCAGCAATGCTACCCCACCTCCTTTTCCTTTTATTCTATCCTTCCTGAATGTTGAATACCCCTGAATGTTGAGTTCCCAACCCTGATCATCCTGGAGCCACGTCTCCGTAATCCCAATCACATCATATTTGTTAACATCGATTTGCACAATTAATTCATCCACCTTATTGCGGATACTCCTTGCATTAAGGCACAAAGCCTTCAGGCTTGTTTTTTTAACACCCTTTGTCCTTTTAGAATTTTGCTGTACAGTGGTCCTTTTTGTTCTTTGCCTTGGGTTTCTCTGCCCTCCACTTTTCCTCATCTCCTTTCTGTCTTTTGCGTTTGCCTCCTTTTTGTTTCCCTCTGTCTCCCTGCATTGGTTCCCATCCCCCTGCCATATTAGTTTAAATCCTCCCCAACAGCACTAGCAAACAGTCCCCCTAGGACATTGGTTCCGGTCCTGCCCAGGTGCAGACCGTCCGGTTTGTACTGGTCCCACCTCCCCCAGAACCGGTCCCAATGCCCCAGGAATTTGAATCCCTCCCTGCTGCACCACTGCTCAAGCCACATAGCAGGTTCCTGGCCTTCTCAAAGGCTCTGTCTTGAGATTTGCCCCAAACCCAATCATTACCCTTTCTCAGCAACATGTGCAGGGGCTCTAGCAATGTGCTCAAACTAGGTAGAAAGTTACCGAAATAGTTGAGAAGACCCAGGAACGAATGCAGCTCCGTCACACTCTGGGGTCTGGGTGCATTCTTGATGGCCTCTGTCTTCGAGTCCGTAGGCCTGATGCCTCATCACATACGGAACCGCCCAAGCCTTGTGATGGACGGGTATTGCATCCGGGCCTAGGTGGATCTGCACTTTGGCTCCCGTGAAGTTGCCGATGCCTGGTTCGAACAACGAGGGAAACTTGCTCAGCACTTGAGCACACGAAGCGTCATCCACTGGTGATAAGGTTTTAATATCGTTCCAGTTCCATTTAATTTTCTCAAGCCAACTCCTGCCGAACAGCGTTGGGCCATTGCCTGGAACGATCCACAATGATAAATTATGCACAGCTCCATCGTACGATACCTTTACTGCCGCGCTGCCAATGACTGGTATGAGCTCTTTGGTGTAGATACGTAGCTTCGCATTGATTGGGCTCAGTTTGGGTCTTTTTGCCTTAGTGTCCCACAGCTTTTCGAAAGCCCTCTGGCTCATTATTGACTGACTCGCACCCTTGTTCAATTCCATGGATATTTGAACCCCATTTAATTTAACTTCCAGCATTATCGGAGGACTTTTGGGAAAAGAATGTACCCCATACACTTCTTCATCCTGTACCTCTGGTTGTGTTGCCTGTGCCGCTTGATCCACGCTGGATCGATCATCCTCAGCCACATGGTGTGTCGCAGCACGCTTGCTCATTTGCGGACACATTCGCTGAAGGTGCCCCATTGTTGCCTAGCCTTTGCATACGTATTGCTTGAATCATTATTGATGGACCTGATGAGAGCCCTCACAATGCCAACAAGGCAAGATTTGATTCACCCCCGTTGGTGGACTTTAAGCAGTTACAGGTCATACGAACGCGAACGAGTAGGCCCTGTCATATGCAGCTCTGCCTGCCGATGATATTATTTTATGCACAGTACTTGCTGGTGAGTTTCGATGCTGGGAAGATATCTGTTTCAAGTTTTCGTCCGTGGACATGCATGGGGCGATTGTGATAGCCCTGCTCAGGTCTAGAGATTCAGCAGCCAGCAGCTTTTGAAGCATAACCTCGTCTCCAATGCCAAGCACGAAAAAGTCCCGTAGCATTTCCTCCATCGCAGCTCCGAAGTTGCACGGCCCAGCGAGACGTCTCAGGTCGGCGACAAATTCTGCCACGTCCTGGCCCTCGGAGCGATTGTGTGTATAGAAACGATACTTCGCCAGGATGATGCTTTCCTTCAGCTTAAAGTGGTTCCAAACCAGCGTACACAATTCATCATAAGTCTTATCCATTGGTCGGGTCAGTGAGAGTAGATTCTTGATAAGGGCATAAATATTTGACTCACAAACGATCAGGAGAATCGCCCTGCGCTTAATTACGTTATCGGTTCCTTCCAATCCGTTGGCTACGAAGTACTGGTCGAGGCGATCAGTGAAATCCTCCCAGTCTTCCCCTTCCACGAATCTCTCCAAAATTCCAACATACATGGTTGCGTGAAAGTTCGTATTTTTAATTTGTCGGCAACTGTTAAGTATAGAATAACTCCACGAGGCTAAGTACGGTGAGCTAGTTCAGGCATGACCTTACTCCAGTATATTTATTCTCAAAGTGAGGATTCAACATGGCTGCCAACATTATATACCCGGCTTGCACGTGTCTGCCAGTGACCATTAGGACTCCGACAGTTGCGCCCTCCGGTGGCAGGTAAAACCCAGTTAACATACATAACAGAGCACAGGACCATGAATTTAGCTACTTACTCAGGGTTGTATTGTAGGTCCCCTCCTGAGTGGTCCAGGTATCGGAAGTGCTGCTTAAGCACAGTTATTGTTTTCTGGACCATATTGCGTGTGTTTCTGTGGTTCTAGTTGTATCGCTTCTCGGCCTCGGTGTGGGTGTCACGCAGAGGGGTCATCAGCCAAGTGTCTAGGCCATATCAGTTATTACCAAGGATCCAGCATTTTCCTTGTGGCTGACTTTTAAACATGTCAGAGACAGCGCTCTCACGCAGGCTGTGAGCCTCATCGAAGCTGCCCGGACATTTGGCATTCACTGCCAGTATGATCTGGTTGTGGTCGACAACTAGTTGGACCTTCAGGGAGTGAAATCCTTTTATGTTACGAAAAAGCTCTGGGTCCTGGGAAGATGCTCGCATGGTGAGTGCACTGTATTGCTCCCTGCACCCTGGGGAACTTAGCAATGCGGTAGAATGCTCCGGCCCTGTCAGTCTGAGCCTCCATGGTCATGGGGAAGCTGATAAAGACCATCCTTCATGCATACAGGGCCTCCGTGACTTGTCTAATGCAACGATGGGTGGCATGGTGAGACAGAGGGGAAATCTCGACCGCAGAGGCCTGAAAGGAACTGGACGTATAGAAAGACAGTGCCGTGGTGACCTTGACCTCAACCGACACTGATGTCCTGATGGCAAGCTGCATATGTGGCCTGATGAGCTCACATATTTCATTGATCACCACCTTGTGGAAGTGCAGTCTCCGAAGGCAGATGTGCTTGGACACGTCGAGCTAAGACCTCTTTTCCCTGTAAGTGCGAGGTGTGTATGGTCTGGACCTCCTCCTCATTCTGGCAGGTCTTAAATTGGGCACATAATGATGTGCACCATACATTGAGCCATTTGCACTCTGCAGCATCTGCGTATTAATCGATGCAGGTTGAGAAATGGCTGGCCCATTGCAATGAAATTATAATAGCGATTGATCAGAAGCAATAATTTCCTCACTAAAATACACCTATAGTAAACCCCCTAGTTCAGAGTCTGAAAATATGTCTGTTGAGATGGTCACTTCACCTGAGAAGAATCCAGAGTCAATGCAAACTCCCCCGAAGTTGAAGCAGCCTTTTGAAAGAAGCGACCTACGATTTATAAATGGCGCCCACACCGCTGTGATTCGTTCAGAACAGTTCTGCTTTTTCTGAGGGTGTTTTGGGCAAGCGATATTGTGGGCGAGGTATCTGCGAGGTGGTGAAAGTGATGCTGGGCGATCTCCTGGGCGTTAGTTTCGGCAAATGCGATCTTTACGACAAAAAAAAGTGGGCGGGCAGTATTATTGAATCTTGGCGTTAATTACATGTGGAAACTAACTCTGGGCGATATTATGGGCATTGATTTCACCCATTCTGATGATTCCGCCCAAAAAAAGTGGGCGGGCGGTTATTTTTTCCTGGCATTACGCACATGGGGAAAGTAACGCTCGGCGATAAGTGTCTGATAAACGGGCGTCAGTTTCCATTTTGTGGTTAAATGGGCGATATATGAGCATTATACGTCATTTCAGCGGTAAAATGGGTGTTAAATGTGCGTTATGCTTGCAAAAAAAGTGGAAAATCTAGCCCTATATAAAGTCTCCACTGTATTGTGTGGCTATAAACTCCCATTATGGGATGATAGGGTATTGTAGCTCCAGAAAGCGATACCATGATTTCAAGGAGACACAAGTTAAATTTCTCATCTCACTAATCCAGAGGCCATTGATCCCTCCCACAGGCTAGAGTGAACAAACAGTAAGTAGAGTGATCTGTTTGTCACCTCTTAGATGTAGCTTTTGTGAGGCCCTGGATGTAGCTCTATTGCCTAATCATTTTGGCCTTTGGAGTTGCAAGATCCTGTTAAACAATTCTGGTCAGTTGATTGCTAATTCTATTTTCCTGTTTATCAAAATGGTGTTTTATTGAATCATAGAATCTTACAGTGCAGAAGCAGGCCATTCAGCCATCGTGTCATTAAAGAGCTATCCAATGAGTGCCACTTTTCCCACTGCCCTATAAAGGTTTTCTTTTCCAAGTATGTATCCAGTTCTCTTTTGAAAGTCACTATTGAATCATAGTCCATTCCACACGAGCAACAGGAAGCTCTGATTAAGCCTCCCTGCCTGTTTCTTCCTAAAATTAGGAAAATCTGTTGCAGATCATCGCCCCGTCCCCACAGTAGGCTCCCTGTGGATTTAGAAGCAGACATCAATCTCCACGTCCCTCCTCCATTGGATCCTGGGGGGGAAATTGCTTCTTTTTATAAAAGTCCCGGGCCCAGAAGGTTACTGCCCCTAATTGTGGTGCAGGGCAATTTCGCTTCCTGGTCTCAATAGCTCCGTGTGCCGCTCATTTTATTCCAGCGGAAATGTCTCGAATGTGCAGAAGGGACAAATTGACAATTTATTTCCCAAGCAACCCTGGTGCTGTTTTGTTGCACGTAATAGACAGAGCATTTTGAATCGAAGTAACATTCATAGTCTACCATAATACCTATATTTTGGGTCAATTTGGGCCAATTTGGATTTGGAAATTGCTTCAATACCTAATCCCTGGTCCTTTCCATAAACGTTCTGGTCGTTCTTTTTACAGCTGTCAAAATGTTCTCCCAAATACTCAGACCTGCTTGGAATATTTGTATATGCGTTCCTTTCACTTTGCAGTGTTGCTTCAGCTTGTCTGGGTGGCAGAAGTTCAAAGCGAAGAGGCATGGCTGGAAATTGCAGGAATTGATTTGTTTTCATAGCAATTCAGGCTCATTCCTCCATGCAGTCCCTACACCCTTGTGTCATTGCAGTAGCTTCACATCCAGGTCCTGTTCACACATTGTAAAGAAATTAGGCCTAATAGGAAAGCTAGCATGAGAGGAAAGCGAGCGATGACTGGCCATTGACTGACTTTGCTGGCAGCAATGGAACTGATGGTGAGCAGTCGGCCAGAAGGCTGGAGCTCCTACGCTCTGTGCCGTGGATACTCTATCACAAACCATAATTTCTCACATGGTGTGCATGTCGTCTCGATCGTAACAATGGGTGGTTCTCCCCCAAATCATTCCAGTCAATTATAAAGCAGCATTGCCAACATTCTCACTGTCTAGGTTTGTATGTGAAGACTGAGGTAGCAGAGGATGGTCAGTGTCCATGGATCTACACAGCAGAATTAGGCTGTGCCTTGGGAGGGGCGGGGGCGAGGAAGAAAAATAGATGTGAATTATTCAACTTTCTTTTTATCCCCATTTTCTTCAGGTTTTTCTCCCTTTGCTCGACCAGGTCTCCCAGCAATGTCCTCCGCCAAGAGCGTGGGTTAATAACCTGCTCCCAGGCTTCTACCACTGCTGCTCGGAGTCGAGGAGGTATGTGGAATGACTCCGTCTGACTCCTCTATCTGATTTCCCTCTCAACTCACAGCTATCCCATAATGACATGACTGAGATTGTGAGATTTTAAAGTCAGTAACGCAAAGTCATTAGGCACAAGCCCCCATCCCACCATTTTTTGTGTCACACGTTGGTCCTCCAAAATACATCCCATTGGCTGTGGAGTGATTTGGAATGTCCTGAGGTCATGACAGGCAATGGTATAAATGCAAGTTCTTTCTTTACAGTCTGCTTTTGGTGGAAAAATATTTTCTCTCCGTTATCTCTTCCCATGGTTTGAAGCCTTATTTAAACTTGTGGAAATATGTGAACTTTCATTTGCTTCAGTTACCAAATCTTTGCGACGTTAATCCCCTGAATTAAGGAGCCAGGAACAAGTGTCACAGGATTAAAGTCAGCTCCCTTTGTATGTGACAGCACAGCGGCAATTTACCATCAGAGGTGAAAATTTAATTCATCTTCAAAATTAAATGCATGGGAGATACATTTTGAGCATATGTGTACTGCCTCAATTCAGATCTTTTGGAGGGACTTATTGGATTCAAGAGGCAATGAGGCTTTGAAGTCTATAGTTTATTTTTCTCCTAAAGGTGCTCGATTCATAGTGGGAATTGCACATTTGCCTTATTAAAGGGACCATTCAGCAGCTTCAGTACCTGCACAATAGCATTCTTGTGTATGGAGAAAGAGTCAGACTGAACACTGTGAGCTCAAAGTAAAGTGTGACCGTAGTCTTTTATTGCAGGTCTCCAGAGTCCTCTCCAGCCTGTGAAGCCTCCTTAAATACTTGTGCTCCCAAGGGATTATGGGATCCCTTGGGACTCCAGGGAATGAGCCCTCTGGTGGCTGTACAGAGTAAATACAAGTTTACATATATAACAATACTAATCTCTGAGAGACAGTGTTGCCGATTTTTGCGAGACACATTATTAATCAGATGAAATGTTAAATGAGCAATGTCAGGATATTGAGTGTGTAAGTCACAGAGTTGTTTACACAACACTACAGTGTTGTGTCGATAGTGTTATCACATCAGCTATATATTGGCTGAGGGAGAAGCTATTTCCTCTCAGACCAATAACTTCTAACATGGTTGTTATTTGTTTTCGCTTCTGCGCTCGTCAGCCCATCATTTTCCATCCTTTAAAGTGAATGGCAGAAAATGACAGGCTGGCAGGCACCAGAAAAGGGAAACGCCCTGGTCACTTAATGAGGTCAGTCCTCTCTGACTGGTAGTCTTAAACATGGTCACTCAGTGAGAAGGCTCTCTCAGAACATGGTCTCTCAGAACAGTAACCTGAAGTACAATGGATTCAAAAATCCATAGCCATGTGATCCCGGCAATGACGTTGGAATCACACCCACTCTTTGCCATTCATTCTGACAAGAGTATGAATAGTCAGTAGGAAGTCAATCTTTAATACGATTGCCTCTCAGCACATGCCTGTCCTAAATGGCTGGGCATCCCAACAGATGGTGTTCTGTTTTGGAAGGGAGGAGGGTGCTCCCCTTCCCTCGAAACTAAATATCAGCTGACTACCAGTCTCCTTTGTAAGGAGGTTGAAATAAATTCATGCTTCCAACAAAGATTTCAAACTTACAGATCAAGACCCAGGCCTGGACTCACAGGGTGGGCCCCAATACTGCTGATCTTGATGGCTGGTACGTCTTTTCCTTCTCACCATACTGGCCTCTACAGATGCCCAGACCTTCCACGAGGCTGAGGTCATGGGGTCACCTAATGTAGAGGGTCCCTACCTCCAGATCCTATCTGCCTCAACCCCTTTTGGTTGTCTGCCCCAACATCTCCTTAGATTAAAAGTTCTCCCTTCTCAGGTACTGTTCTCCTCTCCTTCAAATCTGCTGTCTTCACCCCTCCTCAAAAAAAAATCCTTGACTCCTCTGTCCTTGTAAATTTTTGCCCCATATCTAACTTCTCTTTAATCTTGAAAGTCCTTGAACATTTCTTTTAAGCTGCGCAGCCGTGTGGCAGTCTGGAGCTCTTGCGTAGCTGGCACAGCGGCTTTTAAATAGCAAAAAACCCACTTGCACGGGAATTTGAATGGGCCACACAGCCTCTAGTAAACCTCTATTTTAAAATTCTCATCCTTGTTTTCAAATCCCTCCAGGGCCTGGCCCCTCCCTATATCTGTAATCTGCTCCAGCCTTACAATCACCTGAGATCTCTGCACTCCACCAATTCTGGCCTCTGGAACATCCCAAATTTTAATTGCTCCATCATTAGCAGCCGTGCCTTCTGCTACATAGGTCCTAAGCTGTGGAATTCCCTCCTTAAACCTCTCCGACTCTCTATTTTTCTTTTGTCCTTTAAGATGTTCCTTAAAACCTACCTCTTTGACCAAGCTTTTGGTCATCTGCCCTAACAGCTCCTTAGACGGCTCGGCATCGAATTTTGTTGTTCCTGTGAATCGCCTTGGGACATTTTACTATGTTGAAGGTGCCATATAAATGTAAGTTGTTGTTGTAGTAAATTGAATGGATGACTCAATAAGAAGCCAGTCATCTCAGGCTGGTAATTGCAAAAATAGTAGCTGGAAATCCAATTACTATGGCAGTGAGACTAACCTGAGGCTATTACAGACAATGAACAACCCCCTCCACGTGTAAAATACAATCTCCTTTCTAACCTTTTTTAATGGGTGGTGCACATACCTACAATTACAATTCTTCAACACCTATTGGTCACGTCAGAGAACAATGGCTGTGAAATTTATCTTGGGCAGTAGCACAAAAACGGGCAATAGTGAATCAGCAGCCCATTTCACACCTTCCTCGATTTTCATTTCCATTGAAGCTAACCCCCCCCCGCCCCGCCCCTTCAGAGATACAAGTACAAAATCTAGTACTGAAGGAGTGCTGCAATGCTGGAGGTGCCATCTTTTGGATGAGATGTTAAACTGAGGCTCCGTCTGCCCTCTCAGGTGGACATTAAAAATCCCACAGCACTATTTGAAGAAGCGCGGGAGAGTTTTCCTGATGTCCTGACCAACATCCACAGTCAACCAACACAACTAAAAACAGATTTAACGGTCATTCGCGTCACTGCAGTTTGTCAGGCCTTCATTGACTGTAAAGCACTTAAGCGTGTTCTGAGGCCATGAAAGTAACTATAAAGCCAAGATCTTTCTTTCTAATCTTTACTAATCACCAGCCTATAAATATTGTTTGTCAACATTCGAATAAGCCACGCACAACGCTGCTGAGTGGCTGGAATTTCGAGGACTGCACTGCAGATAACTTTAAAGAGCTTGCTGCATTTGACTGGCAGCCAAGATGGAGGGAAAACAAAAAGAACATTTGTCTGGTTGCATGTAAGCAGACTGTTGGATTAGCGAGCGATATATATTCTATTTTTGCTTGAGGGAGGATGTTTGCTCTGGATTATCCTTTTCATTGACATCCAAGTTCAGGGATAATTCTTGGCGATTGCTGACCGCTGATATGGCCAGTGTTGTGCTGATGTTATTATTTCGCCACATCATTGGCATTCTTGGAAAGAAACACATTGAAAACAAGTGTATGTTTTTATTACAACTGTAACTCTGTTAACAATAATCACAGAATAGAATCTTACAGCACAGAAGGCGTCCCATTGTGGTCTGTGTGGCTCCAATTAGTCCCACTCCCCTGCTCTATCCCCATAGCCCAGTAATTTTTGCCCCTTCAAGTCTATATCCAATTCCCTTTTGAAAGTTACTATTGAAGCTTCTTCCACTTTCCTTTTAGGTAGTACATTCCAAATCAGAACAACTTGCTGTGTAAAAGAAATTGGGCTAGAACCTCCACATTTTGCCTGCTTAATGTCTACTTAACGCCCATTTTACCGCTGAATGACATATAATGCCCATATATCGCCCATTTTGGCACAAAATGGAAACTGGTGGACATTTTTTGGAAACTTATTGCCGAGCGTCACTTTCCCCATGTGCTTAACGCTGAGAAAAAATATTACCACCCGCCCACTTTTTGGGGCGGAATCAGCAGGATGGGCAAATTCGACACCCATTATATTGCCCAGTGTTACTTTCCACACGGAATTAATGCCGAGATTCAATATTAATATCACTGAGGTATGCCAGCTGATAAGGGCAGACCTGCAGTCTGCCAGCACCATCAGAACTGCACTGTCCGTCGAGGTTAAAGTCACCGCAGCACTGTCGTTCTATGCCTTGGGTTCTTTTCAGGCCACAGCTGGCGACATTTGTAGACTTTTTCAGCATGCCACACATCGCTGCATTAGACAGGTCACTGAAGCTCTGTACGCATACAGGAGGGACTGGATCAGCTTCCCTATGACCAGGGAGGCACAGAATGAGAGGGCTCTAGGTTTCTCCAGAATTGCAAACTTTCCCAAGGTGCAGGGAGCATTGCGATGCGGGCACCTTTTCAAGATGCTGAGGTTTTCAGGAACCGCAAGCGATTCCACTTCCTGAATGTCCAGCTGGTTGTCGACCACCAGCAAATTATACTAGCAATTTCCGGGCAGCATCCATCATGCGCACATCGTGCGTGAGAGCACTGTATCTGACTTGTTTAACAATGAGCCACAAGATCAATGCTTGATGCTTGGGGCCAAAGGATATGGCCTCGCCACCTGGCTGATGACCCCCCCTGTGTGACACCCACGCCGAGGCCAAGAGGCAATACACCGAGAGACACTGAACAACTTGCAATATCATGGAGAAAACCATTGGAGTGCTGAAGCAGCCCTTTAGATGCCTGGACCACTCAGAAGGTGAGCTCCAATATCACCCTGAGCAGGTAGCTCAATTCATGGTGGTCTGCTCCATGCTACACAACTTGGCTATCAGGAGGGGACAAGAATTGCCTGATGAGTCTGACAGTCCACCTCACCAGAGAGAGGAAGAGGAGGATGAGGAGGCGGATGTTGGCATCAGGCCAGAGAATCAGGCTGACGCTGAAGCCATGCTCCTGCCCCCCTGTAGACCGCATGAAAGTGCCCATGATGGCATGATAGCTGCAAGAGCCTTAGGACAGGAGCTCATCAATGATCGCTTTGCCTGAAAGAACGTTGGTGTTAGCAAGGCTGACACACTGCTGGCTGTGCAGGTCATACAAAAATGATTGGCATCACCTTGGTGACAGTTAAAGTTTACGTTGATTGAAGTTAAGTGTGATTGTAACCTTTGATGTTAAGGAATCATTATTGTGTAATGGTGCAGCTATCTGAGGCAATGTGCTGCAAGGATTTAAACCGAACATTTGTCTGAAATCATCAGTATTTCTGTACAGACCAACCCTTTCCCTTTCCCCCGCCCCCCCGCTTCTCCTCCCCCCACTTCTTCTACCCCTTCCCCTCCTGACTCCAAGCCGTCTGGTCGAGGAGGTCCTCAGGCGATGCTTCATGGGGGGGGGGGTGGTGCGGATGACGGCCAAAGCGCTGCTTGGACAGATATGGGAGAGGACAGTCCCGAGGTGGGAGCGTGCTCTGAGCCATAAGCAAGATGTTGCTGCTGGCTCTCGTGTGGTTGGTAATGGGAGTGCGCCACCTTGGGTGCAATGCGGCGCTCCGGGACCACTGGGAGCCCTCTGCCACCAGTGTTCCTGGCTACCAGCTCCAGGGCCTCCTCCATCCCTTCCATTTTATGTGTTATTTGTTGGACATAAACTCGGTGCCAACTATGTTCTTGGTGCTTAGTGGGCATTTTGCTGCTGGTGAATCTCCGTCGTTCCTCCCACAACAGCCGAACAAGCACACACCACAGCCACACACGCTTTCAGTGCCTCTGAGCTCCCTCTCTCTCTCTGTCTCCTCTTCGGCGCATGTCATGATGACCTTTGACCTCCTGAATCACGAGAATCGAGGGTTGCTAAGGACAGCCACACTTTACGGCAGAAGGTCAGAAAAATTTAACGCTACCACCCATTTGATATCGCTCGCGGTAACGCCCATCTTCAGCAATGTAAACTCGGTGTCTTGAGAATGAGCGAGAAACCGGCAATCTGAAACCCCTTTTTTAACGCCCAAGCCAGAAATAATGCCCATTTTTGGGTGATAAGCTCAAAAGTGGAGGTTCTAGCCCATGCTCCCTATCTCACCTCTGGCTCTTTTGCCAATTACCTTCAATCTGTGTCCTCTTGTTATTGACCCTTCGGTCAGTGGAAACAAGTTCTCCTTATTTACTCTATCAAAACTCTTTATGATTTTGAATGCCTCAATTAAATCTCCCCTTAAACTTCCCTGTTTTAAGGAGAACAATCCCAGCTTTGCTAGTCTATTCACATGACTCAAGTCCCTCATCCATGTTATCATTCTTGTTAAGCTCCTTTGCACCTTTTTTAAGGCCTTGACATCTTCCTAAAGTGTGGTGACCAGAATTGGACATAAAGATCAATCAGCTCAACTGGAGACCCAAATATTGCTTTGCAATGCCTACTATTGATGAGAGGATTTATTCCTAATTAAATGTTATTGGTGTAATTCCTGCAGGAGACAGAATACCAATCAAAAAACTTGCAATGATTCATGTGCAGAATTAACTCTGCAAGCCACTCCTTTTTTTATTTCCTATTCATTCTCGGGATGAACCAGCATTTATTGCCCATCCCTAGTTGCCCTTGAGAAGGTGGTGGTGAGCCACCTTCTTGATACCGCTGTAGTCTGTGAAGTGAAGATGCTCCCACAGTGCTGTTGGGGATGGAGTTCCAGGATTTTGACCCAGCGACGATGCACCTGCTGCCTTTGTCCTTCTAGGTGGTGGAGGCCACATGTTTGGGAGGTGCTGCCGTGCATCCTATAGATAGTACACACAACAGTAACAGTGCACTGATGGTGGAGGGAGTGTATGTTTAAGGTGGTGGATGGGCTGCCGATTAAACAGACTGCTTTGTCCTGGATAATGTCAAGCTTCTTGAATATTGTTGGAGTTCGACTCATCCAGGCAAGCAGAGAGTCTGTCGTAGACTGCTCCTTGCTAACTGATGGTGCTGAGATTGCTTTCTGAATCCTAACCATCTCTCCTTACGAATATCATCCATTTAATAAAAAACATTCAATTTAAAATAGTTACCTTCCAGATCAATTGGTAAATGACAGTTGCTACAGGTAAATGTATTAAATAAATCCGCACCTCTCCCACACCAAAAAGAAAATTAACATGTTTCTGAAAATAAAGGTGATGTCTCTGCAACAGAGAAAAAGAAAACAAGAAATTCCATAATCATAATCTTGGCGAACAGCAAACTCAGAAGGTGTGCGATTATCTCGGTTTCAAAGCATCATTAGTCCTTGCTTAGGTCTGTACCCAAATGAGATCTGCCCCAGTTACCCATTCCCCACCTCTCGCTTCCCACTCCGTCCCACCTCCGCTTTAATTCGCCATGAGCAACTCCACAGGAGATTGGTTAGTTTCTACACAATTCTGAGAGTGTCTGTCACACTTCATACATCATATATCAGAATTCACACTTTGTATTAAACACTGGCAAATCCCAACTGAACAATTGTTAAAAATATATACAAGAAAAAAAAATGCAGATATTATTTCCTGCTTTTTAAAAAAATTCTCTGACCTTGATACAATCTGGCGAAGTTGAGATAACATGGATAGGAGCCAAACAGCTGCCAATCTACAGGAATATCCAACATCAGCAATAGTGAGCCTATAATTGACTTCTGAACCTATTTGAGAATACTTCCCAGAAGGGGTACCAGAGTGATGCCTTTAAAGGGGCAGGCCAAATTAGCCACTAAATGTTGAGCGTGCTCTGGACCAACTCTTACAGGAGATCAGTGTGTGTGTGTGTGTGTGTATGTGTGAAATGTTTACCTCATTGTCTCTGAGCAGATTCTCAAAAACTTTTTTCCAAAGCCTTTCAGCAACCAAGAGCACCCCATTCCCCACTCGAACACGTTGGGACTGTGGGATTTTTTGAATTCATCCCCAGAATAGTAATCAACAAAATCAAAATAACATCAGGTGACAGGATTACTTGACAAAGATTATCCAATTTTTCTAGAGGTGTATAGGTATTCATAGAATTGACAATGTACTAATTCCAGGCTTCAAGTGCTAATACTACCACATCACCTTGTTTTCCAATTAGTTATTTGCTACTAACATCAGACTTCATTTACAATCTTATATGGAGTCTCACTTCAGAGACTTGATCACATAATCCAGGCTGACACTTCCATATAGTACTGAGTGCTGCACTGTCTTCCATATGAGAAGTTAATCCGAGATGTCTGCCCTCTCAGGTGGGCGTAAGAGATCTCACGGCATTATTGCGAAGAAGAGCAGGGGAGTTCTCCCCAGTGTCCTGGCCAATATTTATCTCTCAACCAACATCACTAAAAACAGATTATCTGGTTATTTATTTCAGTACTGTTAACTGGACCTTGCTGTGCACAGTTGGCTGCCATGTTTCCCTACATTACAACAGTAACTCCATTTTGAAAGTGATTGATTGGCTCTGAAGCTCTTATGTAATGTGACACAGATAGACTAGGATGGTCCGATATTTGACTCCTGACCTGGGCTAAGTTAGCAGATCTCAGCAGGGTGGCAGTTGGGGGTGCAACAAGTCTTTGTCCTCAGTGCTCAGGAGAGCTAAAATCACTCTGGGTCCCTGCTCTTGATCTCTGTTGGAAAATTCCAGTGCATGAAAACAAGGATCTTCTAGCCTTGATGAAGAACCTTAAAACACACTTCAAAACATATCCCTTCAAAAGTGTTCTCATTCCCTCCCCCCGCAATGCATCCACATCCTGCTTGACGTTCTCTCCCCACCTCATCTGTAAAGCACTCCATGGCATTTAGTACTGCCTCTAAGAGGTATTGGGATTGGTTGAGGTGCCTGTTGACTGACTGGGATTGGTGATGTAACTGTTGAAGGACGGGATTGGTTGAGGTACCTGTTGGATGACTGGAATTGATTGAAGGATCTGTTAAATGACTGGGATTGGTTGATGTGTCTGTTGAAGGACGGGATTGGTTGATGTGTCTGTTGATGGACTAGGATTGGTTGATGTGTCTGTTGAAGGACTGGGATTGGTTGCGGTATCTGTAGAAGGACTGGGATTAGTTGAAGTGTCTGTTGATTGTCTGGGATTGGTTGCTTTCTCATGAATTCTACAGGAATTTCAAACATAAGGAAGGCTGGAGTGCTGAATTTGATTTTAAAAAGATAAGAGATGTGGCTACAGACACCATTAACTATAATGGAAGCCAAGGTTAATAGAGCCTTCTTATTGATGACTAGTGGTACCACCTCCCCTTAGCATTTCTTTGCTTCTTTCACTCAAGGATAAAAGGGAGCAATGTTGAACCTATGGCTGTGAATGATTACAATCTCCCTTACTTATTGAAAGGCAAGCTCAAAGATTTTTTTACTTGCATGGAGCTCTATAACTCATTACATTATACAATCTTTCATAAACTCCTGGTAGCCCCTCAATTTTTGGAAGGTATTTTCAGGAAGAAAAGCCTTGTTGCACATACTTTAATGGGTGTGATTTTTATTTATAACAGCAACATGCAGATGAGGAACTTTTAAGTGGCACTATTTGACAAATGGCCCATAAACCTAAACTAATAAAAGACCCGAAGCGGATTACTGAGTAAATTAAAGCTGGTCACTCATGGGTTTGCAATGAACACTGTCACTTAATATTTCAGTCAGGAAAGCAGGGGGTGGGGTGTTATACTTAAGATCATTATAGCAGTGCAATTGAAAAAAGAATGAAGCAGAGCAATTTAGCTTCTTGACAGCACTGCACTATTTCAGAAATGGTCTTAGGTTGGCAATGATGCACATCAGCGGAGTGATGAAAATCTCACGTCAAGGTAATAATGACATCGATATTTCAGCTATGCAGTGAAATTATTGAGCAATAAAGAGCATTTGAATGCGTGTGCTTACTAACATGCATTTAAATGAATACAGTGCCCATGATTTTTTAAGCCGGTTAAGCAACAATAGTTGTCATGCTTGCTATTTTTCTCATCCTCCCCGCATCCCAGCCTGTGATTCGTATCTTTGGATGTGACAGGTGCAGTAGGCTTTGGTCTGACCACATAAATTTCCACAGGGCTCTGTAATAAGTGCATGCATCATAATGTAATATAGCATGAGTTGGGGGAAGTGGACATGTGAAGTCATAGTATTGTTGTAGAGTCAAGGAAACCAACATAATTCTCTGCATTCATCACCTGTGATAATTTGACAGTGCATTAACGAACCAAGACTTGTAGGCATGTGCTGATAGCAAGTTAATGTGCTGCCTCTATATTCCTTAATAAGAAGTAATAACGCACAGTCAGACTTTCTTCAGTAAATTGAATCATTTTTCAGGCCTCTGGCTTGAAGATTAGAATCTACTTCAGTGCGTCCTGGCTGCAGATTTTGGGCGAGGTGAGAAGCCATTTGCTCCCAATCTTTTGACCTAGGATTCTGGATTGCACTAATTTGGAGTCTGGGTAGTTTCAAGTGAATTGCATGGGTTCTAATTGTGTCACTGTCACCCCACTTTCTGGGAGGAATAAGAAATTAGCAGCGTCAAATAGTACAAGAAGAATTAGAGCTTAGCAGGAGGATGTTTATTGGTTTGGTGCCATATTGGGAAGATGTATTAGATAGCAGATATCAGGGAGGATTTTTCCATGTGCTAGGTGTAACAGAATCACCATCAGGTTTACAATCTCATTACACATTGCACCCTGAGGAGATTCTCCCAATTGTGTGGTGGGAGGCAGTTTAACAAAATATAGGGGACAAAATTCCCCTGTTGTGCACCTCCCGTTAGCACCTCCAGGAGGGGCGCGAACCTGTTTTCATCCGGGTGCGGCACTACCGACTCCCACAAAATTGTGTGGGAGTTAGCGGAGGTGCGAACATGGTAGCGCTGTGCCCCGCTAGTAGTGCCCCACTTGTAGTGCTCCGGGCAGCCATGCAACCAGCGATAATGTCATCGCCGTGCGCGCCGACCCCGTGGCACCCACTTTCTGCCCCGCGGCGGAAATTGGTCAGTGCCCCACGAAGCTGCCGCATGCGGTGTCAGTGCCAGCCTCGCGGGTCGCGAGCTGGGCTGAACTCCGCTTCCGGGACGGAAGTTAAAGGAGGGGTGCGCTGCACTGCGCGCTAGCATTTTGTCGCTTTGGCAGACTCACTGGTCGGCTAGTCTTAGTGCTCCATGGCGTGGTCCGGGTCACCATCGTGGAGTGTGGCATTCCGTCTCAGTGCCGGGCTGCGGCCATGGCACCACACCGTCCTGATGGCCCAGTGGAGACCTTCAGAGGGCCTGCAGAGTGCGTAGCGGCTCTCTTTAAGGGAAGTGAAGGGGCGTTGAAACGCATCAGCGCTACGTGGAGAAGCCGGGTAGTGCTGCCGATCCCGCCTGAGTAGCACCCCGGATACTGCACCAACAGGAGGTGGTGTGCCGGGCACAGGAAGTCCCTCCCTGACTGGGTTACCACCCCCAATCTGGGCTTTAGGGAATTTCTCCCCCGTAGACTCTTGAACAATATCCCCCATATCCATGAACCTCGTTGATCTGAATTCTTCAACATCACTTGCAGCTCTCCGAGTTACAGTCACATGCATGGACTTTGGGTGAGGGCAATGTAGAACTCAGCTGTAATGGACCTCATGATGGAATAGACTGTTCAGCTCACACTTGACATATGGATTTGGTGGAGGTATTACAGGATTGCCGGTGCCTATGGATGCATCATTTATTGTTCGAAGGAGAAAAGTGGGCAGCAAATGAAATTTGGAGAAAATTAGACCTTCAAAAAAGCTATGAATGAACACAAAAAAATGTCAGAATCATTGAATTTTAAAGTATAGCTGAAAGAGCAACCCACTTAGTGCCAATCCCCTGCTCTATATCCGTTAAAATTTTTATTTTTCAAATATTTATCCACCTCCCTTTTAAAAGCTATGATGGATTCTGCTTCCACCACTGGTTCAGGTAGGGACACTCCAAGGGAGAAATCCAACCTTGTTTCACTTGCATTTTCAGCAGAAAACAAGGGAAAATACCCTACCAAAATCAGGCCGAGATCTCTTATCCTCGATCTGCACCTGAAGTTCGGTGGTAGCCAAATCAGATTGGGTGACTTACCCAAACTGGTCGCCTGAAACAGGTGTTCGGCTGATTGGTTATGCTAATGGGGGGCCTGGCTGTAACACCGCTGAAGGCCGCAGAAAAAATGGCCCCCAAACTGTGGAAAGATTTTTTTTTATGAAGTCAGTAGGGGCAGGATTTCTGGACTCAACATCGAGTTCAACAACTTCAGAGCATAACCGCTGCCCATCTTTGGGTCCCTTTCTTCCACCCGCCCCCCCGCCCACCCCCGAGCCTATGTTTCTCCAATGGCAAATGGTCATTATTCCGCCATTCACACCCTATCTCGACTAATCTTTTTATAACTCCTGACATTACCATTTCAATTCGGCCCATCATCCCTTTTGTCTCTCTAATCTCTCCTGCCTTCCACCCTATCACAGACTTTCCCCTTGCTTCCCTTCCCCCCTTTCAGCACTTCTTAAGAATGTGTTCTTTTCGAACATGAGCCAGTTCTGACAAAGGATCGTTGACCCGAAACGTTAACTCTGCTTTTCTCCCCACAACTGCTGCCTGACCCGCTGAGATGTCCAGCACTTTCTGTTTTTATTTCAGATTCCAGCATCCGCAGTATTTTGCTTTTGTATTGGGGCAGGATTTCTCCCGGTTCCACAGAACTGTGGGTATCGGCACCAACTGGCGCTCTGATCGAGTGCTTTGCCTGACTTTTAGCCACAGGTCCGATTTCTCCATGGCCTAACAATCACTCTGCATATATTGTTTTTAATTCTCCTAATCTCTCCCTTCATTCTTTTATAATTCACAATAACAAAGGCGGAAAATGCACAGTGTGAGTTCAGATTAGCTGGAGAGTGCTCTGAAGGAGTAGGGTTACAACTGCAAGCAAAATACAGCAACCACGAGCTTCTTCCTTGGAAGTGATAACTATCGCTGAAAATAGTGCCCAAATCCTACAATGCTGATTGTAACAAGCTAGTGAGATGCAATGATGAGAGCTCATTTACTGTAGTTGTAAAGAACCCTTGAATTCATGAGCCTATTAAAATTCCTGTAAATGAATAGGGCTACTTATGATATTTCAAGTTGATATACTGTGCCCCTTTCATATTTATGCTGCAGTCAAGTCAACCAACAATGATTACTGGTCAGGGATAACTGATTATAGACTTCCATAACTCCATTCCTAATAAAGACCTACTTTTACATTATAGTGCTTTAATAATTCAGCGCAAAAAACTAGCTAAGCTGCAGAATTCTGTGGGAGACATTCTTTTAATTAAAGCTGCACTGCTTGATAGTATTGGAAATTGTAATTCTGCTGCTTAGTGTCAGCAATAATAGGATAACATTTGCTGCATTTCTTTTCATAAAGAAAGAAAATGAGCTTAGTATTTGTGCCTCATCAAGGGGAATGTTATCTGTGGAGAGAACGGTTGCAGCCAGCAATTCTCTCCTGGCATCAAAAGACAGGCAGCTCCATTCCCCCTTCTGCAGCTGACCTTGTTTTCTTGGCAACTGGTATTTCAATGTCAAGACAAGATAGGCTGACTACCGTGTTTGACACGGAACAGGGCCGTCATTGACCTCGGAATGAAGAGTTCGGTAATGCTGCTAAATGTTTCAAGGTGGGGCCCACAGGGAAACAATGAGATGATGGACAGATTGGTATCTTCATAAAGTATTTGGGAGGAAAATTGAATGAGAAGGAAACTTTTTTCTTTAAACTGAAGGATTATTGATTGTCTGAAGAGGTGACTGTTTCACCCCCATTGTGTCTTGAAGCTATGTGTAACACACATATTGCAGTCAGCTTTGTGCCTTCAGTACACAATTTAGACCGGCCTAGAAATTCGGGAATTCAGCACCGGCCGTTAAGGTCCATTTTGAAGAAAAAATGGCGGCCAATGTATTTCCGCCCACTTCCGACGGGGCCCGTGGTGACCACCATTTTGAGGAGTTCGGCAGCACTGCCATTGCCAGAGTTCGCAGAAGAAATGGAAATGAGGCAGATCGTGATGTGCAACGTTGATCTGACGCACGATCTGCTATTTTCGACGTCACTGCTTCCCTTACCACCCTCTCTCTTAATCACGAGCAGCTGACCAAGTGTTCTGCAGCAGTAAGGAGCTCCTAGCAGCGCTCTTTACAGGGATCATCAGCAATATCTTGCAGCTGACATGGTTTGTCAGTTTTACTGGCTCTTTCTAAGTTTCTGAAACTCTAGCAGCCTTCTGAACAGAGAGGAGGACAAGTGCGCATGTGGCTTTGCGGGATGTTGAGAGGTTCCGTAACCGCAAAAGCTACCACTCATTTAATATGCAGTTGTGGTACGACCACGCCCAGCGCATCTTAATGATGAATGCCCGCTATCCAGGCAGCAGTCATGATGCCTTCATCATGCGCCAGTCCAGTATGCCAGCAATCTTCCAGCCATCACGTCAAACCCAAGGGTGGCTGCTGGAAGGCACGTGCGATCCACTCTACACCTGACTGATGACTCCTCTCTGGAAAGCACTCGTATAATGAGAGCCATGCTGCTATAAGGAATGTCATCGAGCAGAGCATTGGGGTGCTCAAGCAACGGTTCTGCTGCCTTGACTGCTCAGGAGGAGCCCTCCAGTATTTGCCGGAGCGGTTGTCCCATTTTATGGCGGTCTGTCTCATGCTCCATAACTTGGTCATCATGAAGGCGCAGCCTTGCCACCAGGGGTTGCAGGACCACCTCAGGAAGAGGAGGAGGGAGGGAGTAGACAGGCAGCAAATCCTCATTTTGGATGGGCCCGAATGCCTCATCAGAATCCGATTCCAGTGAATGAAACCCCAGACAACACACAAGCAAAATACTGCAGATGCTGGAAATCTGAAATAAAAACAGAAAACGCTGGAAATACTCAGCAAGTCAAGCAGCATCTGTGGAGAGAGAAACAGATTTAATGTTCCAGGTCTGTGACCTTTCCCAGATCCCCGTTGTTCACCATTTCCCCATCATTGCTTCCCTCTGTCACACAACATCAGTCTCCTCCTGGGCTGAAATGAGAGCCACCCCAAAACACACATTCCAAACAAAATTCATATCCAAATCCAATCAAAATGACACTATCAACTATTCAGCCGTGTGCATTCCCTTTGAGTCTGTCTTTGTGTGCCTTTATCTACTCTAGTACTCCTACACAGTGCTCCCCAGTGACTCAGCATGACAGGTGGAAAACTGTTGACTTTCAGTGGGGGAGATGGGCTTGCACAATAACCTCGACCAGCTGTGGACCTAGAAGGCCCGGCTGTAGATTGCACCACCTTGGCATGGGCAGCAGCAGTCTTGGGTTGGCTGGCTGAGAGGCAGCAGCAAGGGCAATGGTGGAGTGGCATTGCTGGGAGTAGGAATGCTGTCATCCTGAGAGAGGACAGCAGGTTCTTGTTCCACAGACACACTGCCACTCCCCCCGGGGTGGCGCCTCAGCATTCGTAGCAACCTGTTGAAGGACAGATGGCTAGCCTGCTGCAACACCCTGCAAGCCCCTTTCGGGACTCATAAACCCAGTGATGGCGGCAGCAGTCTGAGCTTCCACTACAGCATTGGGTCGCTTCCGCTTGTGCTGCAACGGAAGCTGAAAGATCGGCCATCACATGCAGCATCATCTGTGGGTCCACAAAGCCTCTTCCAGAGTTGTCCATCATTTCGATCCAGGAAATCGTGGGCTTCAAGCTCTGCGGAAAGCCCCGTGCAATATTGGAGCCGGACTGCTCCATGCTTCTTGACACTGACAAGAGGCTCTCTGTCCGGCTTGTCATTGCACCGAACATTTCTGTGTGCATGTCCATCACCCTTCTTCTGAAGACCGCCCCATCGAGGTTATCATGAGTCCTGGACAGCAGAACTCGTGCACGACCGTGCCCTCCGGGGATCGAGCATCCGAGCTACCCTTACCCCCTGGCCTGGCTGCAGCCCACTCGTGCCCAGTGACTCACCACATGCAGACCCCACCTCTACACTACCTTCTAAAGTCCATGCACTGCTATTTTATGAGCTAGCGTCTGTGAGTGTCAAAGCAGTGCTGCGTTCGCTTCTTCCTTGTCTCCTCCTTCAGTTTGCTGATGGTGAGGGACCGGTTGGTCTGCCAGCAGTTCTTGGGTATCAGAAAGCAGAAAGGTACAAGGGTCGGGTTGTGATGAGGTGAGTGGGTGAAGCAAGATATCCATGCGTATAAAATCAGCAGCTTGTAAGTGAGAATAGACTGTGGGATGAGAGGAAAATGGGATGTGAGCCGAAGGATTAGATTTGACTATACCATCAGCAGCAGCAGCAAAGGTTTCAATGTCTCCGCTGGTTACAGACTCCGTCGCTGTCTCTCCAATGATTTCAAGCACGGATTCCTCCAGGTCTGTCAGATTCTCTATTGTGGCTTGGCCGCCTCCCGACTGTTGTTGCTCCCGCCTGTTATGTGCCACCTTTGTCTGCCAGAAAAAGGGAAGTGTGTCAGTGAATGCAGTGCAATGTGTATGGGTGATGTGCCTGTCATAGTTGAATAGCCGTCAGTGTGTGTAATGTGTGAGATGTGGGTGTGAGTGTTGCGGTAAGTGTGTGAGGGTGAAGTGAAGCCATGGTTGTGATGTATGAGTCGTGATAGCTAGAGATTGTTGAGAGAGAGAGAGAGTGTAGGGTTTGGTACAATTAGTAGTGTATGAGGCTTGTGGTGCAGATAGAAACATAGAAACAAATAAAATAGATGCAGGAGTAGGCCATTCGGCCCTTCGAGCCTGCACCACCATTCAATAAGATCATGGCTGATCATTCCCTCAGTACCCCTTTCCTGCTTTCTCTCCATACGCCTTGATCCCCTAAGCCGTATGGGCTATATCTAACTCCCTCTTGAATATATCCAATGAACTGGCATCAACAACTCTCTGCGGCAGGGAATTCCACAGGTTAACAATTCTCTGAGTGAAGAAGTTTCTCCTCATCTCAGTCCTAAATGGCCAACTCCTTATCCTAAGACTGTGTCCCCTGGTTCTGGACTTCCCCAACATCGGGAACAATCTAACCGCATCTAACCTGTCCAGTCCAGTTAGAATCTTATATGTTTCTATGAGATCCCCTCTCATCCTTCTAAACTCCAGTGTATAAAGGCCAAGTTGATCCAGTCTCTCCTCATATGTCAGTCCAGCCATCCCGGGAATCAATCTGGTGAACCTTTGCTGCACTCCCTCAATAGCAAGAACATCCTTCCTCAGATTAGGAGACCAAAACTGAACACAATATTCCAGGTGAGGTCTCACCAAGGCCCTGTACAACTGCAGTAAGACCTCCCTGCTCCTATACTCAAATCCCCTAGCTATGAAGGCCAACATACCATTTTGCCTTCTTCACTGCCTGCAGTACCTGCATGCCAACTTTCAATGACTGATGAACCATGACACCCAGGTCTCATTCCAGCTCCCCTTTTCCTAATCTGCCGCCATTCAGATAATAGTCTGCCTTTGTGTTTTTGCCCCCAAAGTGGATAACCTCACATTTATCCACATTACACTGCATCTGCCATGCATTTGGCCACTCACCTAACCTGTCCAAGTCATCCTGCAGCCTCTTAGCGTCCTCCTCACGGCTCACACTGCCACTTAGTTTAGTGTCATCTGCAAACTTGGAGATATTACACTCAATTCCTTCATCCAAATCATTAATGTATATTGTAAAGAATTGGGGTCCCAGCACTGAGCTCTGCAGCACTCCACTTGTTACTGCCTGCCATTCTGAAAAGGACCCGTTTATCCCTACTCTCTGCTTTCTGTTTGCCAACCAGTTCTCTATTCACGTCAGTACATTACCCCCAATACCTTTGTGCTTTGATTTTGCACAACATTCTCTTGTTTGGGACCTTGTCAAAAGCCTTTTGAAAGTCCAAATACACCACATCCAGTGGTTCTCCCTTGTCCACTCTGCTAGTTACATCCTCAAAAAATTCCAGAAGATTCGTCAAGCATGATTTCCCTTTCATAAATCCATGCTGACTTGGACCGATCCTGTCACTGCTTTCCAAATGCGCTGCTATTTCATCCTTAATGATTGATTCCAACATTTTCCTCACTACTGATGTCAGGCTAACCAGTCTATAATTACCCGTTTTCTCTCTCCCTCCTTTTTTAAAAAGTGGTGTTACATTAGCTACCCTCCAGTCCTTGGGAACGGATCCAGAGTCGTTAGACTGTTGGAAAATGATCACCAATGCATCCACTATTCTAGGGCCACTTCCTTAAGTACTCTGGGATGCAAACTATCAGGCCCAGGGGATTTATCGGCCTTCAATCCCATCAATTTCCTTAACACAATTTCCCGCCTAATAAGGATATCCTTCAGTTCCTACTTCTCACGAGACCCTCGGTCCCCTAGTACATTCGGAAGGTCATTTGTGTTTTCCTTCGTGAAGACAGAACCAAAGTATTTATTCAATTGGGCTGCCACTTTTTTCCCCATTATAAATTCACCTGAATCCGACTGCAAGGGAGCTACATTTGTCTTCACTAATCTTTTTCTCTTCATATATCTCTCAAAGATTTTGCAGTCAGTTTTTATGTTCCCTGCAAGCTTCCTCTCATACTCTATTATCCCCCTCTTAATTAAACCCTTAGTCCTCCTCTGCTGAATTCCAAATTTCTCCCAGTCCTCTGGTTTGCTGCTTTTTCTGGCCAATTTATATGCCTCTTCCTTGGATTTAACACTATCCTTAATTTCCTTTGTTAGCCATGGTTGAGCCACCTTCCCCGTTTTACTTTTACTCCTGACAGGGATGTACAATTGTTGAAGTTCATCCATGTGATCTTTAAATGTTTGCCATTGCCTATCCACCTTCAATCCTTTAAATATCATTTGCCAGTCTATTCTAGCCAATTCAGTCCTCATACCATCGAAGTTACCTTTCCTTAAGTTCAGGACCCTAGTTTCTGAATTAACTGTGTCAATCTCCATCTTAATAAAGAATTCTACCATATTATGGTCACTCTTCCCCAAGGGGCCTCGCACAACAACATTACCAATTAGTCCCTTCTCATTACACATCATCTAGGATGGCCAGCTCTCTAGTTGGTTCCTCGACACATTGGTCTAGAAAACCATCCCTAATACACTCCAGGAAATCCTTCTCCACCACATTGCTACCAGTTTGGTTAGCCCAATCAATATGTCGATTAAAGTCGCACATGATAACTGCTGTACCTTTATTGCACACATCCCTTATTTCTTGTTTGATGCTGTCCCTAACCTCACTACTACTGTTTGGTGGTCTGTACACAACTCCCACTAACGTCTTCTGCCCTTTGGTATTCTGCAGCTCCACCCATACCGATTCCACATCATCCAAGCTCATGTCCCTCCTTATTATTGCATTAATTTCCTTTTTAACCAGCAACGTCACCTCCTTTTCCTTTCTGTCTATCCTTCCTAAATGTTGAATACCCCTGGATGTTGAGTTCCCAGCCTTGGTCACCCTGGAGCCATGTCTCCGTGATGCCAATTACATCATATCCGTTAACTGCTTTTTGCGCAGTTAATTTGTCCACCTTATTCTGAATACTCCTCATATTGAGGCACAGAGCCTTCAGGCTTGTCTTTTTGAACACACTTTGCCCCTTTAGAATTTTGCTGTAATGTGGCCCTCTTTTTTTTGCCTTGGGTTTCTCTGCCCTCCACTTTTACTATTCTCCTTTCTATCTTTTGCTTCTGCCTTCATTTTATTTCCCTCTGTCTCCCTGCATAGGTTCCCATCCCCCTGCCATATTAGTTTAACTCCTCCCCAACAGCACTAGCAAACACTCCCCCTAGGACATTGGTTCCGGTCCTGCCCAGGTGCAGACCATCTGGTTTGTACTGGTCCCAGAACCGATTCCAATGCCCCAGGAATTTGAATTCCTCCCTTTTGCACCACTCCTCAAGCCACATATTCACCTGAACTATCCTGCGATTCCTACTCTGACGAGCATGTGGCACTGGTAGCAACCTGAGATTACTACTTTTGAGGTCCTACTTTTTAATTTAGCTTCTAGCTCCCTAAATTCTTCTCGTAGGACCTCATCCCGTTTTTTTTACCAATATTAGTATCTATATGCACCACGACAACTGCCTGTTGACCCTCCCTTTTCAGAATGTCCTGCACCCGTTCCAAGACATCCTTGACACTTGCACCAGGGAGGCAACATACCATCCTGGAGTCTCGGTTGCAGCCGTAGAAATGCCTATCTATTCCCCTTACAATCGAATCCCCTCTCACTATAGCTCCTCTACTCTTTTTCCTGCCCTCCTTAGCAGCAGAGCCAGCCACGGTGACATGAACTTGGCTGCTGCTGCTCTCCCCTGATGAGTCATCCACCTCAACAGTACCCAAAGCGGTGTATCTGTTTTGCAGGGGGATGACCACAGGGGACCCCTGTACTACCTTCCTTGCACTGCTCTTCCTGTTGGTCACCCATTCCCTATCTGGCTGTGTACCCTTTACCTGCGGTAAGACCAACTCGCTAAACATGCTATTCACGTAATTCTCAGCATCGTGGATGCTCCAGAGTAAATCCACCCGCAGCTCCAGTGCCGCAATGCGGTCCATCAGGAGCTGCAGGCGGATACACTTCCCGCACACGTAGTCGTCAGGGACACCAGAAGCGTCCCGGAGTTCCCACATAGTACAGGAGGAGCATAACACGTGTCCGAGTTTTCCTGCCATGATTTATCCCCTAGATTAAATTAATTTGGCAACAACAATGCTAAAGGTTACTTACTGATGAAAAAAAAGAAAAACTACTTACCAATCACCAGCCAATCACTTACTCCCTTGGCTGTGATGTCACCTTTCGATTTCTTTCTACTTCTTTTTTGCCTCCCTGCTGCAGCTGCACTGGCTCCGCCTCCTCGACGTCCCGCTCTGCCTCCTCCGATCTCCCGCTGGCTGGTCGACGATGCTGTGCCTTTTGTAGGCCTCTCCGACGTCCCGCTCCGACTCCTCCGATCTCCTGCTGGCTGGTCGACGACGCTGGGCCTTTTGTAGGCCTCTCCGATGCTGTCGCTCCGCCTTCTCCGATCTGGGATGGTGGGCTGTGGCATTTGGTGACGACTTCACTCACCTTGACCAGCCGTGTGAGGTCATTAAACTTTTTTCAGCACTGGATCCAGGTCCTTGGGACCACACTGGTGGCCGTGATGGATTCAGCAATCTCTTCCCACAGCCTTCTGCCAATGAGCTTGGATGGCCTCCTGCCTCCCTGCGGGTAAAGGGCAATCCACCTTTGTTGGACCCCTAGGACCAAGGCGTCCAATGCAGTATCTGAAACAGTTCTAGCTCATTCTCTTGGTTGTTGTGCCATGACTTGCTCCAGAGTGAGAATGAGTTACTTCTGCAACAAAGTACCTCTTCTTTTAGTGCAGAGAGGCTAGGCCAAACTTTATTGGCCATTAGATTGCACCCAATATTGCCCCCCCCAACTCGTTGAGCATTAAGCCAATCAGCGATGTATTTATTGCTGAGATCATTACTCCAATCATGTTTACAGCCATTACTTTTAAAGTGTAGTCACAGTTGTAATGTAGGAAATGCCGCACCCAATTTGTGCACAGCAAGGTCACACAACAGCAATGTGATAATGATCAGATAATCTACTTTAGTGATGTTGGTTGAGGAATAAATATTGGCTAGGATGCCGAGGAGAACTCCCCTGCTCTTCTTTGAACTAGTACCATGGGATCTTTATGTTGTGTATCTGTAAAGCATGCACTCCCATGTTCCACCACCAGGGAGCTCATCCCCTGAAGTCCCAAGCACTGTATATAAGCCGGCCCCTAAGGCCTGCTCCTCACTCTGGAGAGTCTTATTAAAGACTGAGGTCACTGTTACTTTAACCACTCTGTGTTCAGCCTCATCTGTGTTAGGAACACAATAACTGGCGACGAGAATACAAATCCAATGCAAAGATGCAGCAAACTGTGGGCATCCTGGAGAAGTACTCGGAGGGTGAGGACTGGGAAGCCTATGTCAAATGGCTAGACCAGTATTTTGTAGCCAACGAGCTGGACGGAGAGGGAAGCGCTGCAAAAAGGAGAGCGGTCCTCCTCACAGTCTGCGGGGCACCAACCTACAGCCTCATGAAGAATCTTCTGGCTCCGGTGAAACCCACAGATAAGTCGTATGAGGAGCTGTGGACACTGGTTCGGGAACATCTTAACCCGAGGGAGAACGTGCTGATGGCGCGGTATCGGTTCTACTCGTGCCAGCGATCTGAAGGTCAGGAAGTGGCGAGCTACGTCGCCGAGCTAAGGCGACTTGCAGGACAATGTGAGTTTGATGGCTACCTGGAGCAGATGCTCAGAAACTTTTTTGCACTGGGCATTGGCCACGAGACCATCCTACGAAAACTTTGACAGTAGAGACACCGACCCTCAGTAAGGCCATTGCGATAGCACAGGCGTTTATGTCCACCAATGATAATACCAAACAAATCTCTCAGCACACAAATGCTAGCAATGTTCATAAATTAACTGGAACTGTGTTTGCGAACAGAATTGTACAGGACAGAAACCACGAGTCTGCAACTGCCAGCAGGCCTCAGGTGACCCAGTTGACTCAGAATGCCCAACAAAGGATGAATGCAAGGCAATTCACACCTTGTTGGTGTTGTGGAGGCTTCTATTCAGCCTATTCATGCCGCTTCAAAGGGTATGTTTGCAAGAGCTGTGGAACAATGGGGCACCTCCTCCAACGAGCTTGAAAACCAGCTGCAAGCTCTGCAAAACCTGTTAGCTACCACGTGGCAGAGGAAGATCGGTCCATGGTGGATCAAAGCAATTTCGAGCCTCAGAGAGAGGAGGCAGATGCTGAAGTACATGGGGTGCACACATTTGAGACGAAATGTCCACCTATAATGCTAAATGTAAAATTGAATGGCCTACCCTAGATATGGAACTGGACACTGGCACTCGCCAATCCATCATGAGTAAAAAGATGTTTGAGAGATTGTGGTGCAACAAGGCATTCAGACCAGCTCTGAGCCCCATCCACACGAAACTGAGAAGGTACACCAAAGAGCTTATCACTGTCCTGAGCAGCGCCATGGTCAAGGTCACCTACGAGGGCACGGTGCACGAACTGCCACTCTGGATTGTCCTGGGCAATGGCCCCACACTGCTTGGAAGGAGCTGGCTGGGCAAAATCCGCTGGAACTGGGATGACATTCGAGCGCTATCACATGTTGATGAGGCCTCATGTACCCAGGTTCTTAACAAATTTCCTTCCCTTTTTGAGCCAGGCATTGGAAACTTTTCCGGCGCGTAGGTGCGGATCCACTTGGTCCCAGAGGCACGACCCATTCACCACAAGGCGCGAGCGGTACCTCACATGATGAGGGAGAGAATGGAAATCGAGCTGGACAGGCTGCAACGCGAGGGCATCATCTCCCCAGTGGAATTCAGCGATTTGGCCAGCCCAATTGTTCCAGTACTCAAAAGTGATGGCATGGTCAGGATTTGCGGCGATTATAAAGTAACTATTAATCGTTTCTCGCTACAGGACCAATACCCGCTACCTAAGGCAGACGACCTATTTGCGACGCTGGCAGGAGGCAAGACGTTCACCAAGCTCGACGTAACTTCGGCCTACATGACGCAGGAGCTGGAGGAGTCTTCGAAGGGCTTCACCCTGCATCAACACGCACAAGGGACTGTTCATCTACAACAGATGCCCGTTTGGAATTCGGTCGGCTGCAGCGATCTTCCAGAGAAACATGGAGAGCCTACTCAAGTCGATACCACACACGGTGGTCTTTCAGGATGACATATTGGTCATGGGTCGGAACACCGCCGAGCACCTACAAAACCTAGAGGAGGTCCTCCAGTGACTGGATCGCATAGGGCTGTGACTGAAGAGATCAAAATGCATCTTCATGGCAAAAGAAGTGGAGTTTTTGGGGAGAAAGCTCACAGCAGACGGCATTCGGCCCACAAACGCCAAGACAGAGTCGATCAGGAACGGGCCCAGGCCACAGAACGTCACGGAGCTGCGGTCGTTCCTGGGACTCCTCAACTATTTTGGTAACTTCCTACCGGGGTTAAGCACCCTCTTAGAGCCCCTACATGTGTTATTGAGCAAAGGTGAGAACTGGGTATGGGGGAAAAAACAAGTAATTGCTTTTGAGAAAGCCAGAAACATTTTATGCTCCAACAAGCTGCTTGTATTGTATAACCCGTGTAAAAAAACTTGTGCTAGCATGTGACACGTCGTTGTACGGAGTCGGGTGTGTATTACAACAAGTTAACGTTGCGGGGACGTTGCAACCTGTCACCTATGCTTCCAGGAGCTTGTCTAAGGCCGAGAGGGCCTACAGCATGATTGAGAAACAGGCATTAGCATGTGTGTTCGGGGTAAAGAAAATGCATCAGTACCTGTTTGGCCTCAAATTTGAGCTGGAAACCGATCACAAGCCCCTCAGATCCCTGTTCGCTGAAAACAAGGGGATAAATACTAATGCCTCAGCCCGCATACAAAGGTGAGCACTCGCGCTATCAGCGTATAATTATACCATCCGCCACAGGCCGGGCACCGAGAACTGTGCGGATGCTCTCAGTCGGCTACCATTGCCCATCACGGGGGTGGAAATGGTGCAGCCTGCAAACTTGTTGATGGTGGCGCAGTCCGTAGACTTGTTGATGGTCATGGAAGCATTTGAAAATGATAACTCACCTGTCACGGCCCGCCAGATTAGGACTTGGACCAGCCAAGATGCTCTGCTGTCCCTAGTAAAAAACTGGACTGCATGGGAGCTGGGCCAGCATCCCCGTTGAAATGCAAGAGCTAATCAAGCCGTTCCAGCGGCGAAAGGACGAGCTGTCCATTCAGGCAGACTGCCTGTTGTGGGGTAACCGCGTAGTGCTACCCAAAAAAGGGCAGGAAGACGTTCATCTCGGATCTCCACAGCACACACCTGGGTATAGTAATGATGAAAGCGATAGCCAGATCCCACGTATGGTGGCCGGGTATCGACTCTGACTTAGAGTCCTGTGTACGCCAATGCTGTGTGTGTGCTCAGTTGAGCAACGCGCCCAGAGAGGCACCACTAAGTTTGTGGTCCTGGCTCTCCAGACCATGGTCGAAGATCCATGTCGACTATGCAGGCCCGTTTCTCGGTTAAATGTTCCTGGTGGTGGTGAATACTTTTTCAAAATGGATTGAATATGAAATAATGTCGGGAAGCACCACCACCACCACCATTGAAAGCCTGAGGACCATGTTTGCCACCCACGGTCTGCCTGACATACTGGTCAGTGACAACGGGCCATGTTTCACCAGTGCCGAATTTAAAGAATTCATGACCCGCAATGGGATCAAACATGTCACCTCGGCCCCGTTTAAACCAGCCTCCAATGGGCAGGCAGAGCGGGCAGTACAAACCATCAAACAGAGCCTTAAACGAGTCACAGAAGGCTGACTCCAAAACTCGCCTGTCCCGAGTACTGCTCAGCTACCACACGAGACCCCACTCGCTCACAGGGGTGCCCCTGGCTGAGCTACTCATGAAAAGGACACTTAAAACCAGACTCTCGCTGGTTCACCCCAACCTGCATGATCAGGTAGAGAACAGGCAGCAGCAACAAAATGTAATCGATGGTCGCGCCACTGTGTCACGGGAAATTGATCTGAATGACCCTGTGTATGTGCTAAACTATGGACACGATCCCAAGTGGATCGGGGGCACGGTGATAGCTAAAGAAGGGAATAGGGTGTCACTGTTACTTTAACCTCCCTCTGTGCAGCCTCATCTGTGTTGGGAACACAATACCTTATATCCAGCTGAGAGGGCAGTCGCAGCCTCGGTTTAACTTCTCATCCAAAAGTCGACACCTCTGACATTGCAGATGAGTCGGCTGAGAGAAAAACATGGTGGCCCACGGCACAAACGGCCTCCCCTTTAAGGGGCATCCCTGCGGTGGATGTCCGCCAGCTTCATGACTCATGAAGCAGGCGATGACATTGGCTGGCGCCATGCTCACCCCCTCGGGGTGCAAAGGGGTCGGACATGGGGCGGTGAAGGGTCAGCATGCATGGCGATGACTTCATCACCGTGCATGCACAAGCCCAGCTGCAAATCACGGTGCGCAGTGCTAACGGAGCATGGCCCCCCACAAATCACCGGGACAATTTCCGTGGAGGCGCCATCAACCCCTTCTCCCAGACAATAACTATTAATCTGTAATGCACTTATGAATGACTCCATGAGGCAATGTGTTGTACTCAAACTGTAGTGACCTTGGTCCTTTATTCCAAACTCCAGAGTAAGGCAGCCGCATGGTGGCTCCCCTTTGAAACAGCCCCTGCCACCAGGGCAGGAAATCCCGGTCTCCACCAGTTGTACCCTCTAGTGGTGCCAGCATGTATATACACAGTGTAAACCTTATTGATAATACATCAGGTAAACAAATCTTCATCTTCTGCAACTATACAGTGACTACACAGAGAGTATATCTGTAGTCTGTATATTTTACATCACTCTGCCCCAAGTCCTTTGTGCCAATTACCTTTGCACTATGTGCTTTGGCTTAGCTCTCCCCAGACTTAAGTCTCAATAGCCCTTGCACCTTGGCTGTGCTTTGGCTTGGCTCTCTCCCTGTTAACCCCCAAGTCCTTTTGTCACAACGTTGGGTAGTGGTTACCAGTTTGGATGATTCGATGATGCAGTGGAAGTTCCAGTGGGTTCTGGGTGTGATCCATGTGTGTGTCCATGGCTACATACATCCTTCCCCCCCACCCCCCCACAGCGAGATCATGCAGCTGGCCCACACAGGATCAGACACAGTGCAAGTACAAAGAAAGAAAGAAAAAAACTTTTTTTTTTACAGTTTGTATCGTGACACCTTGGTTCTTACATTCGTTATATTTTATGGTTGTGCGCCAGGATTGGGTAGATTGCATAATTAGTTCAGTCATGGTCAGTACTGAGATAGCAGTACAGGTATGTGAGGACGCTAGTTCCAGAGCAACCGGACAGGGTCCTAGTCGTCTGATGGCGGCGCTGCGCCCCCTGCTAGCGGGGTGGGCTTGGTTCACTCACCTTGCCAGGACTCAGGGCCTTTGCCATTGCCTAGTGGTGGCCAGAGCCACAGATGTGTGTGGCCTCCCTGTCCTCATTTGAGGGCTGCAGAATCTTCTGCTGCTCTCTAATGGTGTTGGGAATCTGGCTGTTCCAGGTCCCGTTTGGGGAACTCATTGGTTCTGACCTTTCGCTCCTGGCTGAGGTAGCATACTGGGTCTGGGGGCTGCGCCATCTCCACCCGGGTGGTGGGCAACAGCAGCCGACTGCGCGTATTGGCGCCGTTTTCATTTCCAGGTCCGTGGCGAATAGTGCCATCGGGTGCCTGCAGCGTGAGATCGACCTGGGGCAGGATATCAGGAGCAGTGCCTTTACCCTCCTGAGGTCGCTTGCTATTTTTGGGGACACTCTATGCCCGACATCTTGCAACATTTTGTTCTTTACATTCTTAATCAGTTCATTACATTGATTGCCATGCATACAATGTCTCTTTAAGTTCAGTTTGTTGCAGGTCTCCTTTAAGAGAACCCTGCCATGCCACGCTGCACCTCGCTGCAGCAGGGATGCCATCTTGCCTCTGTCCTCGAGGTCGACTGCGTTGATCCTTCTCTCCCGCAATTCTGCCACAAAAGCTGGAAGAGTGCCTGTGAATTCGATCTTCCTCCCCAGGAATCCTGCCACTGGAGCCGGGAAGGTGCTTTTAGGTCGTTCCGGTCGGATCATTGCCACGCAGTCGTGATGAACGGTCTGTGCTTCAGGTGCTGCGCTGGTCTGTTCTCTGGTGCCTGGTCCAAGCAAAGGTGAGGTTTTGCTCTGCCTCTGAGCACGGGGGACATCAATTGTTTGAGTGAAGAGGTCTTCCCATTTCCACTGGATCTTCCCCATCCATCTTCTTCCGAGTAGCGTTGGACCATCACCTGCAACAATCCACAGAGATAACTTGTGCATCACACCATTATGGATTACACTTACATCGCACTACCAAGGACTGGGATAAGCTCTTTGGTGTAGGTGCGCAACTTTTCGTGTACTGGAACCAGCTCGGGTTGTTTTTCGTTCCATAGCCTCTCAAAGGCAATCTGGCTCATCACTGACTGGCTTGCTCCCGTGTCCACTTCCATGAAGGCTGCAACTCGACTATTATCTCGACGTTTATCTCGACTTCCATCTTCACTGGAGGACAATCGGTGGTGCAGGTATACACTCCATACACTTCTTCTTGGGGCTGAGCTGCCTCTCTGGCCAAATCATCATACTCCCTGCTGAATTAAAAGTCATCTACCGACTCCTCTGCTAGATGGTGAGTCGTATTTCTTTTACACATACACTGGAAGTGGCCCTTTGTGTTACAGGCTTTGCATATGTACTCAACAAACCGACACTGGTGAGCCCTATAGTTTCCTCCCCAACACCAGCATGGTGCTACTCAATTAGCACCCCTTGGCGGACTCTGAGTTCTGGCACCCTGAGGTTTGTGCTCTTTGCCCTGGGCAGAGCCACGTTCTACAGTCTTGCCTATGAAAGGCACCATTTTATGTACAGTATTTGTCGGGTTTGAGTCCACAGGATGAATAATTTGCTTGGTGCTGCAGGTCGAGGTCATGAACGCCTGACTGATGCTGATGGCCTTCTGCAGGTTGTCTGTGGTGTCGGCAGATAATAGCTTGTGAAGGAGGCCCTCGTGGCCAATTCCTAGAATGAAGATGTCTCGCAATGCTTCGTTGAGGTGCATTCCAAAAATCACATAGTGCCGCAAGTCTCCTGAGGTCGGCAGCATATTTTGCAATCTCCTGGCCCTCAAGTCTGCGGTGAGTGTAGAATCTATGCCTGGCCATGAGGATGCTCTCTTTCGGTTTTAGTTGGTCGCGAATTTGTTCAGTCAGCTCCTCATATGTCTTATCCTTGGTCTTCATGGGTGCCAGCAAGACCCTGACGAGGCGGTAGATCTCGGGCCCACAACTGGTCAGCAGTATAGCCTTGCGCTTCTCCGCCAATGTGTCCATCTCCCCTGCCAGATCGTTTGCCACGAAATATAGCTCGAGCCTTTCCATGAAGGCATCCCAATCATCACCCACTGCAAAGTCTTTTAGTGTGTCAAAGGTAGCCATAATCGCGTGAAAGTCCGTATTCTCATCGCCAATTATTACGTCTGTAATGCATTTATGAATGAATACACGAGGCAATGTATTGTACTGAAACTGTAGTGACCTTGGTCCTTTATTCCAAAATCCAGAGTGAGGCAGCCACATGGTGGCTCCCCTTTTATACAGCCCCTGCCACCAGAGCAGGAAACCTCGGTCTCCACCAGTTGCACCCTCTAGTGGTGCCAGCATGTATATACACAGTGTAAACCTTATTGATAGTAGATCAGGTAAACAAGTCTTCATCATATACAACTATACAGTGACTACACAGAGAGTATATGTATAGTCTGCATATATAACAATAACCTCATTCCCATTAGCGGCCCCCAGAGGCACTAATGGGGCGATAAAAATGTTTCATTGTTGTTTAGTGCCCTGCAACATAACGTTGTATATTGTATGGTTTTATTTTGGTGGGGGTGTTTTTGTGACTTTGTTGCAGTAAAATTTATGACTCATCATTTGCCATTGGTGTCTTGTGCATCATTCCAACGTTCACCGGAGATGTACCTTTATGGGGGCACATAGCGTGTCCAGTATTAGCTCCATCTCTCAGTTTCCTCCGCTTAGGAGAGCCAGTCCATTATGAGCTGGCGTCGTGCGAGTGTTGGTCCGACAGCATCTCCATGTTGCCTCCCCTGTGGATGGGGTGACTATCCAATGGGGACCTCACTCGGCTCCTCTTCATCTTTCTCCTCCTCCTGAGATGGGCATGCAATCCCCACTGGCAATGCCTGGCCCCTCATGATGGCCAAGCTGTGCAACATGTAGCACACCACAATTAATTCAGAATCCTGTTGATGGAAGTATTGAAGGCTGCCTCCAGGCATGGGTCCAGGCATGGGTCTGCCTGTAGGAGATGGCATATCTTTGTCAGTGCTTCCTTTCGGAAGCACAGCCTTCTCACACACTGCTCCTCAGAGAGATGGAGGTCTGAGTGTTGGTGCCTATAAACCCTTGGGGGGGTAAGCCCTCCTTCCCGGACGTCTTCGGCCTCTCATCATCCGTGGGCCGACATGGCCAAGAATCCTTCCTCTAGCTTGACACTGTCTGGCAATCGCATGGAGGATGAAATGCTGATGAACTAGTAATGCCCCCATTAAATTCTTTCACTGAAGTTGTAAGGGTACTGTAATGGCACATAAAAGTGAAGTTTGCAAGTTGGAGCTTCACACAGCATTATGTACACAATCGTTGTAGTCAATATGACCAGTGATGTAGAATCTTCATTCCTCCATTTAAAAATGCCTCCAACACAGCCTGCCGCACCCTGGGACCACCTGTTTTTCTTTGAAAGGAAGACGTTTCCTGGGGCGTGCGTTAAATGAGGCATTAAGGCTGAATGTTCCATCCGGGGCACTAGCGCAGCATTGCACGACTATTGACATCATCATCACGCTAAAAACGGAGGGCGGGGCGGTAAGTTTTTGCACTGGCACAAACCAATAACCGAATCTTCCGGGCAGGCGGTAAATGAGGTGTTAAGTCCAAATGTTCCATCCGGGGCGCTAGCGCAGCATTGCACGACGATTGACGTCATCATCATGCTAAAAACGGTTCATGGGGTACTGGCACCAGTACTGGGATAAGAGGGAGCTTTTCTGTTGGGACGGGCTCCACTTGTACCATGCTGGGACTAATGTCCTGGCGAACCGAATAACTAGGGCTGTAAAGAGGACTTTAAACTTAATAGTGTGGGGGGAGGGTTCTGATGAGTGGAAAATTTAAAAGTCAAAGAGCAAGGAGAAGGCAATAGATCAGGGTAACACTGGGAGAAGTGAAAACCAGAGCATGACAGGAAGGGACAGAATGTATAAACATAAGGGTGTATCAGAATGTGGGGTCAAAGCAGGGAAAAATTTGTGGGATAAATTGGCTGCCATGTTTCCCTACACTACAACAGTTCAAAAGTACTTCATTGGCTGTGAAGCGCTTTGGGACATCCTGAGGTTGTGAAAGGTGCTATATAAATACATGTCTTTCTTTCTCTCTCTCTCTCTCTTTCTCTCTTTCTTTATTTATTTTTCTCTCTACTTCTACCAGGGACTGGGCTGTGATGTAAATCCCCAAAGGAGTTTTGATTGGTCTCACAAGCAGCTGAAACAGACTTGGAAACAGGACACTGCAACTTAAATCACTGGCAATAACATGCTGGATTAATATAGACTAGTCAAGAGAAAAAACACATTGAACTTTGTGATTATTCCATTTCCACCTTATGGCTTAATTCTTTCCACAGCTACAAGGTCAGGAATTATTTTTCTACCCCAATTGGTCTTGTATTATATGAGTAATTGCTTATTAAAGGGTTGCTAGCTCTATTCTATTGTACTGTGATTGTCTCAGCATCCTGAGTCACGGCAGGATTGTACTCTTATTTATTTTCTTTACATCATCTGAACTGTCCATGTGCTAGGTATTGAATTCATTTTAAAGCCTGTCTATTATGTTGTCAATGATGGCACCATTCACAAGTAGAAGCTGCACTGTAACAGGAAATAATGCTAACCTACTGCTGAGACCAATTATTCGGTATCAAGTTCTCAGTCAGATGAGCAGATGCTCCTTCAGAGAACCGAAGCACGTTTGCATTGAAACTGCTGTTGACACCTGATGTACTTCTTGCCAGCCATCCGTGGTACTCACAACTATGAAGCTGATGACCTCTGAAGTCCCCATGACAGCAGGGACCCACATTTCCATGCATGTTTTGGTGTCAACCTCGTCTCAGTGGTAGCACTTTTGCCTCTGATTCGTGGGTTCTAGTCCCAATCTGAAGACTTGAGCTCAATATCTATGCTCACACTCCAGAGCAGTACTGAGGGACTGCTGCACAGTCGGAGCTGCTGTCTTTCAGATGAGACGTCTCAGGTGGGCGTAAAAGATTCCATGGCATTATTTCGAAGAGGAGCAGGGGAGTGCTCCCTGGCTAATATTTATCCCTTAACCAACACCATTAAAAAAAAATGATAATCTGGTTAGTATCACATTGATGTTTGTAGGACCTTGCTTTTTGCAAATTGGCTGCCATGTTTCTTTATTTCTTTTCTTCTTTCCTTTCTTCCTTTCTTCCTTCCTTCTTTTTCCGCTTTCTGCTGTTGATTCCTGCTTACTTTGTAATGGTAGTATTTTGTTTAGAAAATGGCATCATCAACAAGCATAAACAGGGATGATCAACGCGTGGGAAGGTGGGTCTGCAGCTGCTCTCCTGGACTGCCATGCACTAAATAAGTACCTCTGGAGCATGCACTTAAAGCAATGGCTGTTACTGTGCATTGTAGAACCTGGCCAGCATGCAACAGTTCAGGTGAGGCTAAGAGAGAGCAAGACAAAGCTTGAGGCTACTGTTATGTATATAATAACTCAATAGACTGAATACTGTAAACTAACACAGGTACGAACCTGGCTCTGCTTTATTACATTACATGATGGCTTGCCTTTTATACCTGGGCCGCGCACATGTGCATACAGCCCAGTGACCTCCGACAGTGGTGCCACCTGGTGGCTAATAATTCCAAGCATACGTACGTGACAGTTACAGCTACAAAACATGAAAGATAAGTGGTGTAATTCAATTTAGCTTGATTATCTTGCGATTCCGTGATTCTCCCTGGTATTCAAGAAATTGCAGTGTTGGAGTGAAATATTTATTCTGAGAGCTGGACATATGTTATATAGTTCTATAGTATTCCAGGTAACGGACACTGATATTTTGGGGGAGAAATTGGGGTCATTTCTGCCTCCCATTAGCGCCCCCGTGGGGCAATTACGGGGCACAGACAACTTTTCGCCCTGGCATGGCACCACAAACAACTCCCGATAACTTGCGTGGGAGTTTAGTGGCGGCGGTAACCGGTAGCACTCCACTCTGCTCTGCTGACGACTTCATCACTGTGCACAGCAACCCGTTTTCGCCCTGAAGCAAATATTCGGGAGCGCTATTTAAAGGGGAGGTGGCGTGCGTGTGATTAAAAAATCGTCCGACTTACTTGTTGCAGCCCGTTGCCTTCTTGAACGCGAGGTCCGCGCTGTGATCTGTCAACACGGTACTCTGCTTCAGTGGCCCGTGAGTGGCTGGTCGCCATGTACGCGCCCCCTGAAGCTGTCGCTGGCATCACCCGGCGCAACTGCAGGGGGCTTTACCAAATTTTTGCTTCGGGACAAAAACGGGTCGCTGTGCACGGTGATGAAGTCATCATCGCCGGCGGGATGGAGCGCTATCGGTTACCGCCGCCACTAAACTCCCACGCAATTTAGCGGGAGTCGTTAGTGGTGCCGTGCCAGGGCGAAAAGTCGTCTGTGCCCTGTAATTGCCCCAAAATATCAGTGTCCGTAACCTGGAATACTATATAACTATATAACATACGTCCAGCACTCAGAATAAGTATTTCACTCCAACACTACAATTTCTTGAATGCCAGAGATAGTCACAGAATTGCAAGGTATTCAAGCTAAGTTAACAGACGAACTTAAGAACATAAGAAATAGGAGACGGAGTGGGCTACCTGGCCGCTTATCTTTCATGCTCTGTAGCTGTAACCTCAGCAGCACTATGCGTCTCAGTACATAGTACTGCACCCCGCTCCCTTAGCGCCTCCGAGAGGAAGTGGAGCGTGTTTTTTTTGTGCTGCACTTCCTCTTGGGGGCGGTAATCCCAATTTCGTGATTATTGGGGGCGGGACTATTGCACCTGGCACAGGAACTCCTGCCTCGCAGATGTTACTGCCGCCAAACGGGGCGCTACGCAATTTCCTGGCCTTCCTGTGCTACTCCTGTGGAGATTCCTGCTGGCACCACGCCGTCAAACACCGCACCCTTGGCTGTTTTGAATCTGGAAATACTGTCTGTGGGCTCAGTTTTCCCCAAAGCTTTTTTTTGCCGTACTTGAAGAGTTATGCCCGATTTTTTGTGGCCCGAGTACGCCCAAAAAAATGGGTTGTAACTTTCCCCTTAGGATCTCTCCATTTTGGCGTGGCCTAACCCGAGGGGTGTGGAGATCTGCGCCAAAAAGATCGGGCTGCGAGTTCTCCTGGCTGCCGGTGAGTTCTGTCAGTTCTCTATTACTATTCTCACAGAGTAGTTCATGAGTAATCACAAAGTGATAAACCTAGACAACTTTATAGAACTGCCAGTATTTTTGAACTAAATAATTCTCATTGGTAAAATAATTAAGTGTGGTGCATTGGAGCACCTATACGCGCATTCTCTGAGTTCTCCTGCCTCCCGGTGCGATCTCTTGCGTGCTCCTGCCTGCCGGTGATTTCTATCAGTTCTCCTGCCCGCCCCTAGCCCAGGCGAGTGGTCTCCTCTCTCCCGGTCAAAGGCTTCCCCCCCTCCCCCTCTCTCTCCCCCATCTCTCTCTCCCCCTCTCTCTTACCTTTCCTGCTCCTGCTGTTCGGGCATCTGCTGCACTTACCTGCTCCAATTTCCTTACCTGCACCTATTTCCTTAACTCTCAGCAAAGGTTTTCTGAAACATAGAAACATAGAAAATAGGTGCAGGAGTAGGCCACTCGGCCCTTCGAGCCTGCACCTCCATTCAATAAGATCATGGCTGATCATTCCCTCAGTACCCCTTTCCTGCCTTCTCTCCATACCTCGTGATCCCTTTAGCCATAAGGAGCATATCTAAATCCCTGTTGAATATATCCAATGAACTGGCATCAACAACTCTCTGCGGCAGGGAATTCCACAGGTTAACAACTCTCTGAGTGAAGAAGTTTCTCCTCATCTCGGTCCTAAATGGCTTACCCCTTATCCTTAGACTGTGTCTCCTGGTTCTGGACTTCCCCAACATTGGGAACATTCTTCCTGCATCTAACCTGTCCAGTCCCATCAGAATTTTATATGTTTCTATGAGATCCCCTCTCATCCTTCTAAACTCCAGTGAATACAGGCCCAGTCGATCCAGTCTCTCCTCATATGTCAGTCCTGCCATCCCAGGAATCAGTCTGGTGAACCTTCGCTGTACTCCCTCAATAGCAAGAACGTCCTTCCTCAGATTAGTGGCCACATGCGCTGGCCTAAGTAGAAATGGAGTAACTATTAGCTGGCCAAAGTTGTCTAAATGGCCAGAACTGGCGTAGATGACTGGTAACGCCCCCTTTTGAGAAAAAAAAACAAACCTAAAAAAAACGTAACTAAGTGAGTTACACTGGTGCAAATTGATTGGGGAAACTGGGGATTTTTAAGTTACGCCAGAAAAAGCAGCTTACTCCAAAAAAAACAGAGCAACTCCTGGCCAAAATTGAGCCCTGTATTCCACAAGCCATTATTATCTTACTGTCATTCATGCTGGTGGGTCCAATAGATGTGACTGAAAACAATAATGGGGGGGGGAAGAAGATTCTTCAAACTTAGTGGGGTATATTTTTCACAAGCGCATAAACTGGTACCTACGGATCTACATTATTGCCCGTGAACTGGGTTGGAATGCATCACATGCCAATATGTATGGGGGAAATTGGTACTTGGTTTATTTTAGTTATCCTTGCATGTGCATGGGCAATCTGACTTCAAAGAGGGAAAGGAATCTCCTTCTAAAGATGTGACTGAAAACGGAATTAAATATTTAGAGAGAAAAAGCTTGGGACAAATTGAGACAGGGAGCTGATCTAATATTAGCCCTGATTCAGAATTAATAATTAAACCATCAAAATAATTCTAATTGTTAAGTTGTAGGATGAAGTTGTACACACTAGTGGACACCGTTCACATTAATGCCCATGACGGTGATCAAATAATTTGCATATTGCCTCATTAATAGCACATAATTTGCATCAGATCACCATTTTATTTTTGACTACCAGTAAATATCTGAGCACTATCAAATATGCAGCTACTAATGCGGAGACAAAAATTAGGCCTATTCACTGACCTTTTCATTTGTAATCAATAGGATACTGTAACAGAGGAAAGGCCAAGAAGAATGAACACATTGGTGAGTAAAATTATCTGCTAATTTATTACCATGGCCATTGCTATATTACATAGGATCCTAGGATTTACACTGGTGCTTTGGGGATTGTCTGCTGCTACTCTGTCTTTTTACAATTAGGATCATTGATTTGTGATAAGCTAAATCCTGTTTTTATTACATGGGATTATAGAACATTGGGGACTTTTGCTTGTGTTTTGAGGATTGTATTCCATAATTCCATCCAATTTTCTATGAAAAAAAATTGAACTTGTTGGCTTTGGTTAATAGTGAATCGGATTTTCAGTTTGTGGAAGCATGCAGCTGAGAGAATCCAATTGAAATGATTTGGGGACCATATATAAAGCACACAACTGTGAAGTGTTTCAATAATCTAGTTTTCCTTGTCATGTGACCATGCTATGACAGAAATAGTTGTTTGATAGGATAACAGCATGGAGTAACTATGATCAGCGGACATTAAGCATTTGAGATTTAATAATTTAATAATAACTATTCCTTTATAATTTGCTTTTACAAAACTGTATTCTACCTGTTATTTTCAAGTAGGTACCAATTTCATCTACAGTGATTTATTCACAATAACAGATTTGCAAGTGAAGTAACAATAAACCTGGCGGTGAGATCTAATTTGGTAAAATGATAAGCCGAGGAGTTTGATGACTTTGTGACCTAAACTGATGACTGATGTGAAATCTCTGGGCTCTATGAACCTTCCTTAAGCTATATATATATACTGTATGCAATATTTCTGGGTATAGTTCCACATGGAGTGATCTAGCAGTGCCTGGAAGCCTTCATTAATATGGCAGAGAGCATACTCCAGGCGCGCTGGTGCTAAATCTCTCAGACTATTGTTGGCACCATCGTTGACTGAATCTAGGATTAACATTGCTCAGCTCCAAATTCAGCATTCACTATTAATAAGACGCTGCATATAAAGACAAATTAACAGAAAAGAGGCACATGGGAACAAAATGGGCTCATAGAATTAGAACTACTGCTCAAATGGAGGCTAAGCACCAATATGAACTGGTTGGGTCGAATGGCCTACTTCTGTGTTATAATTTCTGTGTAATTCTATTGCTGTTAAAACCAGCAAATGCACTAGTGCAGTATTACGCAAAGTTTATTTAATGGGGAAAGTAACTATAGGGACTACCTTTGGTTTAAACTATTTGCTTGTTATAAAGAGAAAGGAAAAATATACTTACAAGAATTTTCTTTAACGTTTCTGTGAAGAACATCACTTTTATTACTTATTCGAGCTCCTCGAGTCTTCTGTTCCCCCCACCCAGTCCGGATGGGCTAATTCAGTGATGTCATGCAGTCCGAAGATAACTTCAATTAACACAATGGAGGCCACCATCTTGAACCATCAAGTGAGGATGGGGCCGCAGGTTTCTGGGAAATCACATGATCAGCTGGGCCATTTTTGATTGGACCACTAAGGGCGATGCTGAGTTCTCCAATGTCCCCTGACGAGAATCAGCACAACAAGTGCCCCATTTAGGGCCTCGTTAATATAATAAGTGAATGAGTGGTCCAAATAAATCTGATATGCTTAAAATAAAGCAACAAAGCGTAAGCTTAACCAATTAAATTAGTATGGCATTACTGCGGTGCCCACCAGTCATGGAAACTCTTTTTGGAGTTCACCTGCAAAACATAAAACATTAAACTGTGCCACCCGACCTGGGTGACACACCAGACATTTACAAGGCCCTTTTTTTCCTTTTTTTGGTTTTTTTTTTTGTGTTTTTCTTTTTTTTTGGGCACTAAAATCAAATTTTTTCCAGTGCCCCCTATAAAAGGGGAGGGAGACACTAAAAGCACCGGCAATTAAAACAAATTAAACTTTAAAACGTAAAATCAAATTAAAATTTGGTTGCCGGGTCCACCAGTCATGGAAGCCAGGATCAGCTGGCCATTCTGGATCTATATCATTAATCATGGGGTCCTTCACTCCTGAGCTCAGTTGGAAGATACAGCCCCTGTTCCTTTAAGTGATGCCACTCTGAAAAGCACAAGGCGCTTCCTATCAATTGTGACATCACCTGAGCCACCTAGATGGAAAGGAAACCAGATTGAAAAAGTCTGCAAATCAGGAAGCAGTTCATAGAATCACTAATCATACAGCACAAAAGGAAGCCATTCAGCCCATTGTGCCTGTGTTGGCTCTTTGAAAGAACTATCCATTTAGTCTCACTGCTCTTTCCTTATAGCCCTGCAAATATTTTCCTTTTCAAGTATATATCCAATTTCCTTCAGGCAGTGAATTCTAGATCATAACATGATCTGCGTAAAATGATTCTCCACCTCTCCCTTCTGGTTCTTTTGCCAATTACCTTAAATCTGTGTCCTCTGATTATCGACCCTCCTGCCAGTGAAAACAGTTTCTCCCTATTTACTCGATCAAAAATCTTCGACAGCACCTCCCAAACCCACAGCCTCTGCCATCTGGAAGGACAAGGACAGCAGGCACATGGGAACATCATCATCTGCAAGTTCCCCTTCAAGTTACAAATCCTCCTGACCTGGAAATATATTGTCGTTCCTTCATCATTGCCAGGTCAAAATCTTCCTCCCTAAGAACCCTGGGAGGGGCGGGGCACGTGGTACCTTCATCACACTGCAGCGCCAAGAAGGCAGCTCACCACCTCAAGGGCAATCAGGGATGGGCAATAAATTCTGGCTTTGCCAGTGACATCCACATCCCAGGAACAAATAAAAAAGCAGCTCTTATGCACTTGCCTTCCTCTTTAATTCCAAAGCTACTGGTCTGACACATCATTTTATAGCATTTAAGTTATTTCCTGTGTACAAGTTGTTTATGTCTGGCCCTGCCGTGTTTATATCCAGTTTCAAATACTGTGGGGTTACTGAGTGTCACATCTGTAGTCCCGTGTACAAGGAAGTTGAGTTTGGAAGTACAATGATTAGTTGCTTAGTAGGTTGATAGTTGAACAAAATGTTCAGGGTCAATTAGTCAGCACAACAATCGCCCCTCTTCCTTCTCAACGGATGCTCTACTACTCTTTTGTACGTGTGTGTGTTCAGTCCTATGATTAGAAAATGTGTTGCAGCATTGATGTTAGCAAATGTCAACAACAACATTGTTTTAAAGACAAAGGACCCAGCTAGCTACTAAAATAGCAATTCATTGACTGTTTCTTTCAGTAGTTTATTAACCTGGAGTACATTGATTGGGCACCTTCTCATTGTGTGATGTGATTGATGAACAACTGTTTTCTTTTGTTCCCCTAACCCTTGCCCCGCCCCCACCCAAACCGGGAAATTTGTTATTGAGCAATCCGAGGCTTCTGTATCTTTAAGACTTAAAGGGCCAATGTGTTCATAAAAAAAGTGTTTTACGATTAGAGCGCCTATTTTTGTGAGAGATGGAATTGTGTGACCTATTGGTTCTTCATTCGAATTCGCAGAAGGCTCACAATGAGCTTGTAGGATTTCTATGCCAATGTAAAAGATCCGGCGATGGTTTTAAAGAGGTCTCATAGTTGCACAGTTTCAATTAGTGGATTGACAGACCAGATTTGCTTAGGGACAACCCAGACTGATTTGAGTTTTCACCAAGCATGGAGAGTAACTCCCTTTCATCAGTGCAGGCATTCCTCTGCATCTGTTGATATTGTGGGAACTGCTTGTTTCCGTGTATGAGAATAATAGTATAATTATCACGTTAAAAGTTTCAGAAGAGTCACCACGTATAAAAGAGTCAACATTCTTCTTTACTCAACCAATCATCTTTGGGAATTTGGCACAGTCTTCAGTATCCCCAGCCCAACTTTACAAGAGTCACATTCTCCTACTTTGTGTGGAATCAATCCAAACCACTAATCAGCCTCCACACTAGCTCAGTCAGTCAGATAATGCCTTCTGTTTTGACAGAATGACTCCCAGCCCCTAATTTAGACTGACTACACTTATGTTGCAAGGGAATCAGCCACTCTTCCATCTACTTTGATGGGAATGAACAAGGCCCATTACTTAAGATGCAATAAAAAGTAGTCGCAATTTGTCTAGATTCTGGTGGGGGTAGTTAACAACAACTTGCATTTATATAGCGCCTTTAACATAGTAAAATGTCCCAAGGTGCTTCGGAGGAGCGTTATCAAACAAAATTTGACACCAAGCGACATAAGGAAATATTTGGACAGATTTGGTCATACAGGTAGATTTTAAGGAGCGAGTTAAAGGAGGAGAGAGAGGTAGAGAAGCAGAGAGGTTTAGGGAGGGAATTCCAGAGCTTGGAGCCTAGGCAGCTGAAGGCATGGCCGCCATTGATGGAGTGATGGAAATTGGGGATGTGCAAGAGGCCAGAATTACTAACAAGCAAACAAAAAAAGGGTCTGTCTAAATAAATATATGAAGAAATACTGAACTATTGCTAAACAGGGTTAGGATCTTGTACCTAGGGCAGGAAGACATTATTTGGGCAAAGATGTGTTACCCTAAGGCCAAAAAAAGTACAAACGCTGATCCATCTCCAGATGGTACAGATCGGCAGAAGGTTAATCAATTGCACTCGGTTGAAGGATACTGGGAGAGTGGGACAATGGCCATTTATAGAACGCAAACTGGGGGAGCAGCTGAAAGGAGGCAGGAAACAATTAGCAGCTAATTTGACTATTTAAATTTCAATTAATTGCCAAATTAATTGAATACGTAGAGAGAGGTTAGCATTTGGAATAAGCTCTTATAAAGGTCTCACTGATGTGATGGTTGCTGCATTGTTGGAACTTTGATTACTAACCGAAACAAGTTAGTCAGTTATTTCCAATTTTATTTCCATATTGTTAAAAGTTCTCTCATTCCCTTGCTGCTCGCCATGTCCCCATAGTTCCCTCTCCTCTGCAAAACTGCTGACTCAACATTAGGTATGGTTTAACAGGCAGCAGAAGCCCCTCTAGTACTTTGCCTTTCTGTGAACCTAAGCGGGTGAGCATCGGCAAACTATTTCATTGAGAGGGGCTTTACATCCAAGCCTGATCCTGCCCAAGCCCGATATCCACTTTCCAGCACAGATCACTGGAAATCGATCAGGAGTGGGAGCCCTTCGTTGATTTTTTCTTTCCCCTTCCTCAGGTCAGGGAAGCTGAACTAAATTGCAGCGTTGACCTGGGATCTTCCTGGCCTGCTTCGCTCATGTACCACACCACACACGGCGAATGCTCAGTTCTATTTAAACTTAGTTCATTAAATTGGCAAAGAATCGGGACTCAAAATATTCCCTGCATTCCCCACAGTTATTGGTCATAACTACAACAATATCAAGTAACATTTATGTGGCACTGTTACCATAGAAAAATGTCCCATGGCACTTCAGACAGGTGTAATCAAAAAAAGGGTGGCGAGCCAAAGATTGAAATTTATCTTCCTATTTCTCATCTACATGCTACCCTTCAGCAAAATCATCCATAAACACAGTGTCAGCTTCCACATGTACGCTGACAACACCCAGCTCTACCTCACCACCACCTCTCTCGACCCCTCCACTGCCTCTGTGTTATCTGACTACTTGTCCATCCAGTCCTGCTTTAGCAGAGATTTCCTCCAGTTAAACATTGGGAAGACTGAAGCCATTGTCTTTGGCCCCCTAGCCACCAAACCCAATACCTACCTGGCTACTGTCTCAGGCTGAAAGATGGTTCACAAACCAGGCATCCTATTTGACCCTGAACTGAGCTTCTGACCCCATATCCTCGCCATCATTAAAAACACCTACTTCCACCTCTGTAATATTGCTCATCTCTGTCCCTGCTGCAGCCCACCTGCTGCTGAAACCCTCATCCATGCTTTTGTTACCTCCAGACATGACTATTCCAATGCTCTCCTTGGCTTGACATCTTCCACCCTCCATAAATGTGAGTTCATCCAAAACTTTACTACCCTTATTCTTGCTAAAGTCCTGTGCACCCATCACCTCTGTGCTCGCTGAGCTACATTCAGTTCATTACAATTCTCATCCTTGTGTTGAAATCCTTCAATGACCTCACCCCTGCCTATCTCTGTAACTTCCTCCAGCCATACAATCCTCCGAGATATCTGCACTCCTCCAACTCGGGCTTCTTGTCCATCACCTCCTTGCTTCATACTAATATTGGCGTCCGTGCCTTCAGCAGTCTAGGCCCTAAGCTCTAGAATTCCCTTCCTAAATCTTTCTGCCTCTCCACCTCTCTATTCTCCTTAAAATCTACTTCTTTGACCAGGCTTTTGGTCCTCTGTCCTAATGGCTCCTTCTTTGGCTTTGTGTCAATCCTGTGAAGTGCCTTGGGATGTTTTACTGCATCAAGGGTGCTATATAAATGGAAATTGTTGTTGTTGTTGTTGTTGGAAAAAAAAGCTTGGTCAAAGAGGTGGGTTTTAAGGAGGGTCTTAAAGGGAGGGAGTTCCAGAGGATGGTCCAAAACAGCTGAAGGCACATCCATGAAGGGGTGGGGGCAATGCACACGATCCTGGAGTCAGAGGAATGGAGAGTTTGGGGGGATGTAACATAGGATAAGGTTACAGAGATAAGGAGGGTGGACCGGGGATGGGGGGCCATGAAGGGATTTAAATATGAACATGAGCTTTTTAAACTTGAGGTGTTGAGGGACCAGAAGCCAATGCAGGTCGATGTGGACGGGTGTGATGGGTAGTGGAATTTGGCACAGGGCAGCATGTGGGCAGCAAGAGTCTTGGATGAGTTGAAGTTTATGAGGGCGGAGGTTGAAGGTTAGGAGTCTGCCCTGGAGAGCATTGGCATAATGAGTCTGGATGTGACAAAGGCATGGATGAAGGCTGCAGTGCAGATGGGCTGAGGTAGGATGGAGCCAGGCAATGTTATGGAGGTGGAAATGAGCAATCTTTATAATCGAGGTGATATGAGATTGAAAGCTCAGGCAGGGTCGAATGGAACACCGAGGTTGCAAACAGACTAGTTAAGCCTGAGTGGTTGGGGAGGGGGAGTAGAATCAATGGCAGTGGTATGGAGTTTATGGTAGTGACCTAAGATAATGTTTATATAGCATTACATGGAATTTGCAACACAGAAACAGGTCATTCTGCCGGTGTTTATGATCCATACGCACCTCCTCGCTCCCTATTTACTTCATCTCACCCTATCAAAATATCCTTTGATTCCTTTCTCCCTCATGTACTTATCTAGCTTTCCCTTAAATGCAAAATTAACCACTCCATGGGGTAGTGATTTCCAATTTAACTGGAGGAAAGTGCAGTTCATCCAATACTTGATGTTGGACAAGCAATCTGACAATGGAGCGGTTGAGAGAAGTGGTGGAGAGGTAGAACTACAAGTCTAATGTCCCTGCACTGCTTTCTATTACGTTAAACCTAACCTCAGTTATAAACCCAGCAACCCCGCCCCCCCCCCCCCATTTGAACAGATACCCTGCTGCTGCTTCCCTCTCTTCTGGTGGTACGTTGCCTTTGCAGGCTCTTCCACTGTTGGCTGGTTACTCCAGGCTTTCCAAAGAGCCACTACACCCAATATTGATTTTACATGCAAGCCTTGGTTCCAGTACAACCAAAAGGCCCAAACCAAAGCATTTAGATCCATGGCCACATCCAACTGAAATATTTACGAATAAGAGTATGTATGAGTCACTGGCACACGTTCAGCCCAGGCTGTTTTTTTTCTTGACATCTTTAGGGCTTTAATTTAGCAGTTGATTTACTAACATTTCTGCTTGTAAATCCATGCCGGGCACTCAGACCATTGGGTCAATTGTCTGATTACAGATCAATAGATCAAGACAGCTAAGTGTGTCCTGCACAACGGTGTAACATTCAGAGCTGCCTGCCACTATTCAATGAACCATGATCTTATTGAATGGCAGAGCAGGCTCGAGGGGCCAAATGGCCTACTCCTGCTCCTGTTTCTTATGTTCTTATGAACTCATTTCCCATCCATCCCCCCTCCTCTCACCTCTCTCTCTTTCTCGCACGTACACCACCCCTGCCACACACTGACAGGTATCACTTCATAATAACGCAGTTTCTTTCATTTTGTAGCCTTACATCAATTATAAAATTACTAAAAATACACTTTAGATTACACAGGACCAGATATGAAGGAATAAGCTGTGAAGAAAACCAAGTTTTTGGAATAAATAAACCACTGCCGTCTTTCCCATCACCTCAACCATGGATCAGTTGATTGGAAATTAACCCAGGAGCCGCAAAACCAGCCTCGCAGTTACATGCACCACTAAAGCATCAACTTCTGCATTCCAAGTATTTTGTGGATCATTCCATTCCCTTCACCCTTTCCCTTCCTTTTCTCTAAATCTTCAAGTACAGAGGAAGAACTTGATATATTGTTTTTCACAACCTCAGGATGTCCCCCCATAGCTTTAAACCCTCACTGAAGACTGATTACCTGTTTTGTCCTACTTTTGCGAGACATGAGTAACAGAAGAGGAATTATATGTCCATTTTTAAAAGGGGGAACAAATCCGACTGTGGCAACTACAGGGGAATCTCCCTGCTATCAACCACTGGGAAGGTTGTCGCTAGAGTCCTCCTCAACCATCTTCTCCCTGTAGCCGAGGAGCTCCTCCCGGAGTCACAATGCGAATTTTGTCCCCTACGGGAAACAACAGACATGATCTTTGCAGCATGACAACGGCAGGAAAAATGCAGGGAGCAGTACAGCTCTTATACATGGCCTTTTTCGATCTTACAAAGGCCTTTGACACTGTCGACTGTGAGGGCTTATGGAGCTTCCTTCTCCATTTTGAGTGCCCCCAAAAGTTTGTCAACATCCTTCGCCTACTCCATGACGACATCCAGACTGTGATCCTTACAGCGGATCCGTTACAGACCCATTCCACATCTGAACCGGGGTCAAACAGGGCTGCGTCATCGCTCCAACCCCTTCTCAATCTTCCTCACTGCCATGCTCCACCTCACTGTCAAAAGCTCCCCGCCAGAATGGAACTAAACTACAGAATCCAGTGGGAAGCTGGTTAACCTACGCCGCTTCCAGACCTAGTCCAAGATCACCCAAACCTCTGTCGTTGAACTGCAGTACGCGGACAACGCCTGCGTCTGCGCACATTCGGAGACTGAACTCCAAGATATAGTCTATGTCGTCACCGAGGCACATGAAAGTATGTGCCTTACGCTTAACATCCGTAAGACAAAGGTGCTACACTATCCTGTCCTCGCCGCTCAGCACTGCCCCCCAGTCATCATGATTCACGGCGCGGCCCTCGACAACGTGGACCACTTCCCATACCTTGGGAGCCTCTTGTCAACAAAGGCAGACATTGATGCGGAGATTCAACATCGCCTCCAGTGCACCAGTGCAGCCTTTGGCCACCTGAGGAAAAGAGTGTTCGGAGGCCAAGCCCTCAAACCTACCACCAAGCTCATGGTCTACAAGGATGTAGTAATTATTGCCCTCCTGTATGGATCAAAGGCATGGACGACTTACAGAAGACACATCAAATCGCTGGAGATATATCACCAACGATGTCTCCGCAAGATCCTGCAAATCCCCTGGGAGGACAGATGCACCAACATCAGTGTCCTCGCCCAGGCTAACATCCCCAGCATTGAAGCACGAACCACAATAGATCAGCTTCGCTAGGCAGGCCACTTAGTTCACATGCCAGACACGCGACTCCCTAAGCAACTGCTATATGCGGAGCTCCTTCATGGCAAACAAGCCAAAGGTGGGCAGCGGAAACATTACAAGGACACCCCCAAAGCCTCCCTGGTGAAGTGCGACCACTGACGCCTGGGAGACCCTGGTCGAAGACCACCCTAGGTGGAGAAAGTGCATCCGGGAGGGCGTTGAGCTCTTCGAATCTCAATGCTGTGAGCGTGAAGAGGCCAGGCGCAGGCAGCGGAAGGGGCGTGTGGTAAATCAGTGCCACCCCCCCTTCCCCCGACGAACATCTGTCCCACCTGTGACAGGGTCTGTGGCTCTCGTATTGGACTGTTCAGACACCAAAGAACTCGGAGCAGCGCGAGTCCAGGGTCGGCGAGAGGCCTATAAAGGCCAGCGGGAGTCGAGCAGTTCGAGCAGTCAGTCGAGGAGGCGGGAGCTCGGAGCAGCGCGAGTCCGGGGTCGGCGAGAGGCGTACCGGTGCAGCTACAGGGAGAAGGCAAAGATACAAAGGTGACATCACAGCCTAGGGGGTAAGTGATTGGCTGGTGATTGGTGAGTAGTTTTTCCTTTTCTTCTTATATTGGTCAGTAACTTTTAACATTGTTATTGCCAATTTAAGTGTATCTAAGGGTTAAGACATGGCAGGAGAGCTCGGTCGGGTGTTATGCTCCTCCTGTACCATGTGGGAACTCAGGGACACTTCCGGTGTCCCTGACGACTACGTGTGCGGGAAGTGTGTCCACCTCCGGCTCCTGACGGTCCGCGTTGCGGAATTGGAGCTGAGGGTGGATTTACTCTGGAGCATCCACGATGCTGAGAATGACGTGAGTATCACGTGTAGTGAGTTGGTCTTACCGCAGGGAAAGGGTCCACAGCCAGATAGGGAATGGAAGACCAGCAGGAAGAGTAGTGCAAGGAAGGTAGTGCAGGGGTCCCCTGTGGTCATCCCCCTGCAAAACAGATACACCGCTTTGGGTACTGTTGAGGGGAATGACTCATCAGGGGAGGGCAGCAGCAGCCAAGTTCATGGCACCGTGGCTGGCTCTGCTGCACAGGAGGGCAAGAAAAAGAGTGGGAGAGCGATAGTGATAGGGGATTCAATTGTGAGGGGAATAGATAGGCGTTTCTGCGGCCGCAACCGAGACTCCAGGATGGTATGTTGCCTCCCTGGTGCAAGGGTCAAGGATGTCTCGGAGCGGGTGCAGGACATTCTGAAATGGGAGGGAGAACAGCCAGTTGTCGTGGTGCACATTGGTACCAACGACATAGGTAAAAAAAGGGATGAGGTCCTACGAAACGAATTTAAGGAGCTAGGAGCTAAATTAAAAAGTAGGACCTCAAAAGTAGTAATCTCGGGATTGCTACCAGTGCCACGTGATAGTCAGAGTAGGAATCGCAGGATAGCGCAGATGAATACGTGGCTTGAGCAGTGGTGCAGCAGGGAGGGATTCAAATTCCTGGGGCATTGGGACCGGTTCTGGGGGAGGTGGGACCAGTACAAACCGGACGGTCTGCACCTGGGCAGGACCGGAACCAATGTCCTAGGGGGAGTGTTTGCTAGTGCTGTTGGGGAGGATTTAAACTAATATGGCAGGGGGATGGGAACCAATGCAGGGAGACAGAGGGAAACAAAAAGAAGGCAAAAGCAAAAGACAGAAAGGAGATGAGGAAAAGTGGAGGGCAGAGAAACCCAAGGCAAAGAACAAAAAGGGCCACTGTACAGCAAAATTCTAAAAGGACAAAGGGTGTTAATAAAACAAGCCTGAAGGCTTTGTGTCTTAATGCAAGGAGTATCCGCAATAAGGTGGATGAATTAATTGTGCAAATAGATGTTAACAAATATGATGTGATTGGGATTACGGAGACGTGGCTCCAGGATGATCAGGGCTGGGAACTCAACATTCAGGGGTATTCAACATTCAGGAAGGATAGAATAAAAGGAAAAGGAGGTGGGGTAGCATTGCTGGTTAAAGAAGAGATTAATGCAATAGTTAGGAAAGACATTAGCTTGGATGATGTGGAATCTATATGGGTAGAGCTGCAGAACACCAAAGGGCAAAAAACGTTAGTAGGAGTTGTGTACAGACCTCCAAACAGTAATAGGGATGTTGGGGAGGGCATCAAACAGGAAATTAGGGGTGCATGCAATAAAGGTGTAGCAGTTATAATGGGTGACTTTAATATGCACATAGATTGGGCTAGCCAAACTGGAAGCAATACGGTGGAGGAGGATTTCCTGGAGTGCATAAGGGATGGTTTTCTAGACCAATATGCTGAGGAACCAACTAGGGGGGAGGCCATCTTAGACTGGGTGTTGTGTAATGAGAGAGGATTAATTAGCAATCTCATTGTGCGAGGCCCCTTGGGGAAGAGTGACCATAATATGGTGGAATTCTGCATTAGGATGGAGAATGAAACAGTAATTTCAGAGACCATGGTCCAGAACTTAAAGAAGGGTAACTTTGAAGGTATGAGGCGTGAATTGGCTAGGATAGATTGGCGAATGATACTTAGGGGGTTGACTGTGGATGGGCAATGGCAGACATTTAGAGACCGCATGGATGAATTACAACAATTGTACATTCCTGTCTGGCGTAAAAATAAAAAAGGGAAGGTGGCTCAACCGTGGCTATCTAGGGAAATCAGGGATAGTATTAAAGCCAAGGAAGTGGCATACAAATTGGCCAGAAATAGCAGCGAACCTGGGGACTGGGAGAAATTTAGAACTCAGCAGAGGAGGACAAAGGGTTTGATTAGGGCAGGGAAAATGGAGTACGAGAAGAAGCTTGCAGGGAACATTAAGGCGGATTGCAAAAGTTTCTATAGGTATGTAAAGAGAAAAAGGTTGGTGAAGACAAACGTAGGTCCCCTGCAGTCAGAATCAGGGGAAGTCATAACGGGGAACAAAGAAATGGCAGACCAATTGAACAAGTACTTTGGTTCGGTATTCACTAAGGAGGATACAAACAACCTTCCAGATATAAAAGGGGTCAGAGGGTCTAGTAAGGAGGGGGAACTGAGGGAAATCTTTATTAGTCGGGAAATTGTGTTGGGGAAATTGATGGGATTGAAGGCCGATAAATCCCCAGGGCCTGATGGACTGCATCCTAGAGTACTTAAGGAGGTGGCCTTGGAAATAGCGGATGCATTGACAGTCATTTTCCAACATTCCATTGACTCTGGATCAGTTCCTATGGAGTGGAGGGTAGCCAATGTAACCCCACTTTTTAAAAAAGGAGGGAGAGAGAAAACAGGGAATTATAGACCGGTCAGCCTGACCTCAGTAGTGGGTAAAATGATGGAATCAATTATTAAGGATGTCATAGCAGTGCATCTGGAAAATGGTGACATGATAGGTCCAAGTCAGCATGGATTTGTGAAAGGGAAATCATGCTTGACAAATCTTCTGGAATTTTTTGAGGATGTTTCCAGTAAAGTGGACAAAGGAGAACCAGTTGATGTGGTATATTTGGACTTTCAGAAGGCTTTCGACAAGGTCCCACACAAGAGATTAATGTGCAAAGTTAAAGCACATGGGATTGGGGGTAGTGTGCTGACGTGGATTGAGAACTGGTTGTCAGACAGGAAGCAAAGAGTAGGAGTAAACGGGTACTTTTCAGAATGGCAGGCAGTGACTAGTGGAGTGCCGCAAGGTTCTGTGCTGGGGCCCCAGCTGTTTACATTGTACATTAATGATTTAGACGAGCGGATTAAATGCAGTATCTCCAAATTTGCGGATGATACTAAGTTGGGTGGCAGTGTGAGCTGCGAGGAGGATGCTATTAGGCTGCAGAGTGACTTGGATAGGTTAGGTGAGTGGGCAAATGCATGGCAGATGAAGTATAATGTGGATAAATGTGAGGTTATCCACTTTGGTGGTAAAAACAGAGAGACAGACTATTATCTGAATGGTGGCAGATTAGGAAAAGGGAAGGTGCAACGAGACCTGGGTGTCATGGTACATCAGTCATTGAAGGTTAGCATGCAGGTACAGCAGGCGGTTAAGAAAGCAAATGGCATGTTGGCCTTCATAGCGAGGGGATTTGAATACAGGGGCAGGGAGGTGTTGCTACAGTTGTACAGGGCCTTGGTGAGGCCACACCTGGAGTATTGTGTACAGTTTTGGTCTCCTAACTTGAGGAAGGACATTCTTGCTATTGAGGGAGTGCAGCGAAGGTTCACCAGACTGATTCCCGGGATGGCGGGACTGACCTATCAAGAAAGATTGGACCAACTGGGCTTGTATTCACTGGAGTTCAGAAGAATGAGAGGGGACCTCATAGAAACGTTTAAAATTCTGACGGGTTTAGACAGGTTAGATGCAGAAAGAATGTTCCCAATGTTGGGGAAGTCCAGAACCAGGGGTCACAGTCTGAGGATAAGGGGTAAGCCATTTAGGACCGAGATGAGGAGAAACTTCTTCACCCAGAGAGTGGTGAACCTGTGGAATTCTCTACCACAGAAAGTAGTTGAGGCCAATTCACTAAATATATTCAAAAGGGAGTTAGATGAAGTCCTTACTACTCGGGGGATCAAGGGTTATGGCGAGAAAGCAGGAAGGGGGTACTGAAGTTTCATGTTCAGCCATGAACTCATTGAATGGCGGTGCAGGCTAGAAGGGCTGAATGGCCTGCTCCTGCACCTATTTTCTATGTTTCTATGTTTCTATGGAAGCAAGTCTTCCTCGATTCCGAGGGACTGCCTATGATGATGATTGATTGATATCGTGATGGATCCATATCCAAAATAAGTGAAAAAAGGAGTCATTGCTTTTTCTCAGAAAATTAGATCCAACTATTTGACAGCTTTCAGAATAAGCCACAGCAAGGTTTCTCATATAATTGGTACTTTAAAGATGCCAGATCATAAGACAAAGTACAAATCTTTTTATCTTGTTTATAAAACAGTCGGGGATGCAATAAGGCATTCAGTGAGATAATTAAGCCAGTATGTATGCTGCTTTAGCCACTGATATTTTTGTCTGTTTCAGTTAAGATTGAAAAAGATTTTTGTTTAAAGCGCGTTAAAGTGTTATGCTATAGCACATACAAGTCAATGTATGTTGCCAACACGATGATAAATCAGTAAAGCGCGGGCGACAACTATAATTGATCTAACCTACAAAACTGACTAAGGATGTGCCCCTGGCCTCAAAAATCAACTGTTTAAGAAGATTGTTGGTGAGGGAAACATGAATTTCAATGTTTTCTCACACAAAAACTCAAACTACACTTGCAAACTAGTTCACTTGGAGAGTCTCATTTGAAAAAAGTATTAAACGAGAAGGAACTACTCCAGTTTCCGTGCCATCTCAGCCTTTTTGACACTTCTGTGAGGGCCCTGAAAGCCAGGCCTCATTTCCAGGCAACCTGTGGTATAGGGGCAGACATGATTATTCTCTCTGCTGTGTCCTGCACTCTTACCTGACCATGGCAACATAGTAAGATCAGAAGCACCAACCCAAATTGAGGCTCTATTACTTACAAGAAATATATTTTTTAAAGAAATAGTACATATGGTTTTTAAAAGTCACCTAAGGATAAAGAATAGATTTTCCAAGTCCACGCCAATTTATTGGCCTGTATTTGAAAATCACAGGCATGCTGTCTACAATCTGTAGGGTGCCAACTCTCACTGGACATCTTCCTGGACGTTTCATTACATCGTGCCCTGTTTCCCACAGCCCTAGCCGCACACTCCCGCCATTGGTCGTCCAGCATATCCATCCTCACGGCACATTGCCTTCCTGTGCCAATTGGAGAGAGACTGACTCATGGTTACTCAATTGGATAATTCTTGAGTGTCAAGCAACCTTTCTTCTGAACTCTAATGTATTTATAATTAATAAACAAGTGTTCAAAGAAAATGAAAAAAAAAACACAATTTTTTTAACACCCCTTTGATTTTACTCCCGGGTTGCTCACAGTAGTGTCCTGGAGATTAACCTTCAATTCCTGGAGACTCCAGGACAATCCTGGAGGGTTGGCAACCCTAGTTGGCAGCGGGCTTATCATTGAAAAATCAATTTTCTAATGTACAAGAGAGAAAGTGTCTCCCCAGCTCTCACCCATCTAGATGTCCTGGGCTGTCATGACTTTCAAGGGATATACAGGCAACTCAGCTCATCACTATCTCTGCTCAGATGCCTAATTGCAATAACGAGTAACAAAACTACACTTGGAAGTAACTGAAGATTAAAAACTGCACGTAACTGGCTACAAAACGTGCAGTGGAAACCGTGTGTGGGTGCTGGAAGTCGTCTCTGGCCATGTTGGTTGATTTGAGCCATTGTCAGTGAGAGGGCCCGAAGTTGTTCACTGCATAAGGTCCACCAATTTCTCGACAGTATGTCAGCGGTGCGTCGTTTCAAACCGTCGGCATACCGCCGAGACCGAAGAGGACAAAATTGGTCGATTTTTTTTTCGGCGTTATGTCAGTGGTATGTCAGCGGTCTGCAGCGGGTGGCATGTAACTTAGTAGTCGATCCGGATCGACTTTCTCTTCGATGGACGGTGCGGCACTGAACTGCGCATGTGCAGTTTTTTTTTCCATTTTTTTTTCCAGAAGCGTTTTACCCGTGATTTCAGGGGTCAGGGGTCAGCCGCGCCTGTGCAGTGAGTTGAAGAGGAGGGAGAGAGAGTGAGAAGGAGCACAAGCTAGTCAATGGGCAGTTACTTGAAAAACACATTGCAGAGTTAAAATATATTCCTAACAATTAATAAATCTACAGTTTGAAGAATAAGAAGACATTTTACAAAGCAAATATCATAACAATAGAAATATTATGGAAATGTTTAAAAAAAAATCCACGTGCAGGAACATCGAAAAGGACGAGTGGTTGAGGGCGCCTACCTTCGATGAGATGGAGTTACCTGCTCTTCTCGAGAATATTACAGAGAGATACTCCGAGTTAACGAAGGGTGGCCGTGGAAAGCCCTCCCCCAAAGGAGTACAACAGGATATGGGACAAGATCGGGGAGGCTGTGTCCTCCACAAGTACCATGGTACGCACCGGGGACAGGTGCCGTAAGAGGTGGAACGACCTTGTGAGGGTAGCAAGAGTCAGTAATAATTTAATTTATGCATTCCCCATGTGCCATGTACCATGTAAATGTAGGTTCCGTGTCACACGGATGATGATGTTATTTATCTTAAGGTTACGGCGATGTATCCGTGCTTTCAGGCAACGACAAGAGAATCAACGCAGTCTTTTTTAATGTGTGTGTGTCTCTGTGTGTGTGTGTGTGACCCTGTGTGTCTGCGATGTTAAATGGATTGAAGATTTTTACTTTCATTTTCTTTACTTTCTGCAGAAGAAGACATCTACAATAGCAGTGTACAGGGGGAGGACCCACAACCCAGGAGCCTCTAACTGTCCGAGATCCGTGCCCTGTCCTTGTTTGGGGATAGCAACCGTGCCACCACCGGCTTGGAGCTGACCCACTCACACAGGACGGTAAGTTGAATACAATTTGTGTTGCGGTCCTCTCATGTCATGTAATGTAACTTTTTCATCCAGAGAATTGTGAACCTATGGAATTCTCTACCGCAGAAAGTTGTTGAGTCCAGTTCGTTGGATATATTCAAAAGGGAGTTAGATATGACCCTTGCGTCTAAAGGGAGCAGGGGGTATGTAGAGAAGGCAAGAGTGGGGTACTGAAGTTGCATGATCAGCCATGATCATATTGAATGGTGGTGCAGGCTCGAAGGGCCAAATGGCCGACTCCTGCACCTATTTTCTATGTTTTTATGCTTCTATATAACTGTAACTGTAATGTTGGCCTGATGTAATGTAAGTTTATTGCAATGTAATGTTGGTCTCATGTAATGTACTGCAATGTTGGGGTCATATATGTATTGTCTGCCTGCGATATTTAATGCAGTAATGCAGCAGTAGTGGACATTTAAGTAAGACTGCGATAAGTCACTGTACTATGTAACCCTGACCCCTCCCCTGGTGCCAAGCATTTTTAAATGTTGTTTTGTACTTCTAGACGCGGACGATTCAGACCACACCGACATAGAGAGACCAGATGACGGACTCACTGTCTCCATCTCTGGTGTCACCCAGCCCTCTCCCGACTTCACCTCTGCCAGAGATGAGGAAGACGAAGAGGAAGAGGAAGAGGAAGAGCCGCTGATACTGGAGCCAGTGGAGGTGGAGTTGGGGTTGGAGATGGAGGAGGATACACCAGCTCCATGTGGGCCAACTGGAACACCCTCCACCACGGAGTCTGTATTCAGGGGATTCCTCCATGGCTCCTGTGATTCTGCAGGACCAAGTGGTGCGCAGTAAGGCACCCCCAGTGTTGTAGCGCCTTTGCCGCAGCGACGGAGGTTGGTGCATGAGAGGTCGGTTGCTGTAGGCGTGTACCAGGATATGGTGTGTCTGTCACAGGCCAGCGTCGACATAGGTCGAGAGCTGCTCAAGTCCATGACTACAATAGCCGCAAACATCACAGCAGTCGGAGAATATGTCACGTATGATCAACACGATGGAGCGGACCGCCGACGCCGTCGAAGCCATGCGGCAATTGACGGGATTGAAACATGGGGCAGAACCTCCCCCCCCGCCTCCCCCGCCATGCCATTGTAGTCAGCACCTGAGCGTGAGGAGATGACATCATCTTCCAGCTCTGAAGCCGTGCTTTCCACATCAAAAGCTTCTCCTGCAATGTCTGACCCCCAACGACAGCAGCAGGACTCAGGGTGCAGTGCTGCACGCCGGCTTGGTATCACCACGGGGAGGTCCGGACTCAGGGGCAGTGGGAAAGGGAAGGGCCGGAGTAAAAAAGGGGGGAATAGTCCCAAGGGTGGTATAGTACACGGTCGAGGAAAGGGGTCGAGGTCGTGGTCGAGGACAGTCAAGGGTCCTTTGTTGTACTTGTTCATTTAATAATTGAAGTTTGATTTGTAAAAGTTTATTAAAGTTGTAAAAATGTTGTTAAAGTTGTTATTAAAGTTGATAAAGTTTTGTTAAAGTTGTATAAAAGTTGTTAGAGTTATTTTATAGTTATAAGTTTTACAAAGTTTTAAAATTGTTGTATATTGTTGACATTTTTACATAAATGTTTGCATTGAATTTAAGCACAGTGTCAAACTTTTGGAATAACCGCCATCAATGTTCCAAAATACAGTTCTCCACATTCAAGCAAAGCGTAAACCTTCTCACATCTGGTTCCTCCATTAAACATGTTGTCAGCAATACAGGCTGAGATAGTACAGGCCCCAGTCTTTTTAAATCTCCATAATATTTTTCAATGAAGAAAATACAACTAAAATGCCTTCTATCTTAATAACTTATTCAGTACCAATAAAAATATCTTTTCCACTCTAAATCATACTGTAAAATTACTGCTCACCTCTGAAATATAGAGGTGCTGCTTTAGCTGACAGTTTCTGATTTCCGAAATGGTGGCTCCGTGCACTCTGCCCATTCCCGCCCACTTAAGATCGCGTGAAACCACCTTTTCCAGGACGGTAAGCAGCTCCGATGGTATGTCGGCGGTATGCCATGAAAATCGGATTTTTTGGCAGTATGCGGGTGGTCCTGCACGGCGGATGGTGTGCATACCGCTCGGCGGTATGTCAATAATGAATATTCTGCCGAGCGTTATGTTGGTGGTTTGTAGGTGCTTTTTGACCAAAAACGCATTTTTGGGCGGTACGCGGGCAGTAGTGGGCAGTATGTCGACCAATTTCGGGCTCTTAATGTTTTATAGATTGACTTGCAGATTGTCTACTTTAACTTCGAAGGATGGCTGCAGTGCTGACACATTGATGGATGCTAATCATCAAGCTTTGAATGCTTTGTTTAGCAGTGGTCATCACTGTCGTTGCTCTATAATTTTGTGCTTGAAATATTGCTCAGCTGTCTGAACCCTTTGTCATAAATTGAGGTCCATCTGTTTTTAATGCTCATGCCTGCAGTGCTTCATCTGCATAATACACCTTATTAGCATGGAAAATCAGCCTCTGAATGCCTTGATTAATGGACAACGAACAATTGACTCGGCATTGGGTTACAACAATGTGACGATAATGAAGGGAGTTTGCTTCGGTTCCAAGTATTAATACACTCTGTGCAATTAGAAGAAAAGGAAGGCTGATATATGCTTTATTTTTAGATACAAGGGTTTATTTATGGATCATTTCAAGACAAATTCAGATCCCTACATTACAAGAGTGACTGCACTTCAAAACAAAATACTTTATTGGCTTTGAAGTGCTTTGGGGCATCCTGAGTTCGCGAAAGGTTCTATGCAAAGTTCTGTCTTTCTTTGTAGTTGAAGATTTAGAGAAAAGGAAGGAAAATGTTTCTGCCTCGTTCCACACCTTTCTATCCAGTCATAGCCAGAGAATCACCTGCAATGGCTTCTTTTCCCACACCCACACCGTAACCTCTGGACGTCCCCAAGAAGCTATCCTTGGTCCCCTCCTATTTCTCATCTACATGCTGCCCCTCGGCGATATAATCTGAAAACACAAGGTCAGGGTTCCAGGTCTGGGTTCCACATGTGCACTGACGACACCCAGCTCTACCTAATCACCACCTCTCTCGACCCAACTGGCTTTGATTTGTTACGTTGCTTGTCCAACATCCAGTACTGGATGAGCAGCAATTTTCTCCAACTAAATATTGTGACGACCAAAGCCATTGTCTTCGGTCCCTGCCAAAAACTCCGTTTCTTAGCCACTGACTCCATCCCTCTGCCTGGCCAGTGTCTGAGACTGAATCAGACCGTTTGCAACCTTGGTCAACCCTGAGACAGAAAACATAGAAAACATAGAAAATAGGTGCAGGAGTAGGCCATTCGGCCCTTCGAGCCTGCACCACCATTCAATATGATCATGGCTGATCATTCACCTCAGTACCCCTTTTCCGCTTTCTCTCCATACCCCTTGATCCCTTTAGCCGTAAGGGCCATATCTAACTCCATCTTGAAAATATCCAAAGAACTGGCATCAACGACTCTCTGCAGCAGGGAATTACACAGGTTAACAACTCTCTGAGAGAAGAAGTTTCTCCTCATCTCAGTCCTAAATGGCCTACCCCTTATCCTAAGACTGTGTCCCCTGGTTCTGGACTTCCCCAACATTGGGAACATTCTTCCCGCATCTAACCTGTCCCGCCCTGTCAGAATCTTATACGTTTCTATGAGATCCCCTCTCATCCTTCTAAACTCCAGTGTATAAAGGCCCAGTTGATCCAGTCTCTCCTCAGATGTCGGTCCAGCCATCCCTGGAATCAGTCTGGTGAACCTTCGCTGCACTCCCTCAATAGCAAGAACGTCCTTCCTCAGATTAGGAGACCAAAACTGAACACAATATTCCAGGTGAAGTCTCACCAAGGCCCTGTACAACTGCAGTAAGACCTCCCTGCTCCTATACTCAAATCCCCTAGCTATGAAGGCCAACATGCCATTTGCCTTCTTCACCGCCTGCTGTACCTGCATGCCAACTTTCAATGACTGATGAACCATGACACCCAGGTCTCGTTGCACCTCCCCTTTTCCTATTCTGCCACCATTCAGATAATATTCTGCCTTCGTGTTTTTGCCACCAAAGTAGATAACCTCACATTTATCCACATTATACTGCATCTGCCATGCATTTGCCCACTCACCTAACCTGTCCAAATCACCCTGCAGCCTCTTAGCATCGTCCCACAGCTCATACCGCCACCCAGTTTAGTGTCATCTGCAAACTTGGAGATATTATACTCAATTCCTGCATCCAATTCATTAATACATATTGTAAATAGCTGGGGTCCCAGCACTGAGCTCTGCGGCACTCCACTAGTCACTACCTCCCATTCCGAAAAGGACCCGTTTATCCCGACTCTCTGCTTCCTGTCTGCCAACCAATTCTCTATCCACACCAGTATATTACCCCCAATACCATGTGCTTTGATTTTGCATACCATTTTCTTATGTGAGACATTGTCAAAGACCTTTTGAAAGTCCAAATACACCATATCCACTGGTTCTCCCTTGTCCACTCTACTAGTTACATCTTCAAAAAATTCTAGAAGATTTGTCAAGCATGATTTCCCTTTCACAAATCCATGCTGACTTGGACTGACCCTGTCACTGCTTTTCAAATGCGCTGCTATTTCATCCTTAATAATTGGTTCCAACATTTTCCCCGCTACTGATGTTAGGCTAACCGGTCTATAATTTCCTGTTTTCTCTCTCCCTTTTTTAAAAAGTGGTGTTACATTAGCTACCCTCCAGTCCATAGGAACTGATCCAGAGTTGATAGACTGTTGGAAAATGATCACCAATGCATCCACTATTTCTAGGGCCTCCTCCTTAAGTACTCTGGGATGCAGACAATCAGGCCCCGGGGATTTGTCGGCCTTCAATCCCATCAATTTCCCCAACACTATTTCCCGCCTAATAAGGATATCCTTCAGTTCCTCCTTCTCACTAGATCCTCGGTCCCCTAGTACATCCGGAAGGTCATTTGTGTCTTTCTTCATGAAGACAGAACCAAAGTATTTGTTCAATTGGTCTGCCATTTCTTTGTTCCCCATTATTAATTCACCTGAGTCCGACTGCAAGGGACCTCCATTTGTCTTCACTAATCTTTTTCTCTTCACATATCTATAGAAGCTTTTGCAGTCAGTTTTTATGTTCCTGGCAAGCTTCCTCTCGTACTCTATTTTCCTCCTCCTAGTTAAACCCTTTGTCCTCCTCTGCTGAATTCTAAATTTCTCCCAGTCCTCAGGTTTGCTGCTTTTTCTGGCCAATTTATATGCTTCTTCCTTGGATCTAACACTATCCTTAATTTCCCTTGTTAGCCACGGTTGAACCACCTTCCCTGTTTTATTTTTACTCCGGACAACTGTTGAAGGTCATCCATGTGATCTATAAATGTTTGCCATTGCCTATCCACCGTCAACCCTTTAAGTATCATTTGCCAGTCTATTGTAGCCAATTCACGCCTCATGCTGTCGAAGTTACCTTTCCTTAAGTTTAGGAACCTAGTTTCTGAATTAACTGTGTCACTCTCCATCTTAATAAAGAATTCTACCATATTATGGTCACTCTTCCCCAAGGGGCCTCACACAACAAGATCGCTAATTAGTCCCTTCTCATTACACATCACCAAGTCTAGGATGGTCAGCTCTCTAGTTGGTTCCTCAACATGTTGGTCAAGAAAACCATTCCTAATACACTCCAGGAAATCCTCCTCTACCGCATTGCTACCAGTTTAGTTAACCCAATCTATATGTAAATTAAAGTCACCCATGATAACTGCTGTACCTTTATTGCACACATCCCTTATTTCTTGTTTGATGCTGTCCCCAACCTCACTACTACTGTTTGGTGGCCTGTACACAACACCCACCAGTGTTTTTTGCCCTTTGGTCTTCCGTAGCTCCACCCATACTGATTCCACATCATCCAAGCCAATGTCCTTCCTTACTATTGCGTTAATTTCCTCTTTAACCAGCAACGCCACCCCGCCTCCTTTCCCTCTCTGTCTATCTTTCCTAAATGTTGAATACCCCTGGATGTTGAGTTCCCAGCCTTGGTCACCCTGGAACCATGTCTCTGTGATGCCAATTACATCATATCCATTAACTGCTATCTGCGCAGTTAATCCATCCACTTTATTCCGAATACTCCTCGCATTGAGGCACAGAGCCTTCAGGCTTGTCTTTTTGACACATCTTGCCCCTTTAGAATTTTGCTGTAATGTGGCCTTTTTTGTTTTTTGCCTTGGGATTCCCTGCCCTCCACTTTTACTATTCTCCTTTCTATCTTTTGCCTCTGTCTCCCTTTTATTTCCCTCTGCCTCCCTGCATCGGTTCCCATCCCCCTGCCATATAAGTTTAACTCCTCCCCAACAGCACTAGCAAACACTCCGCCTAGGACATTGGTTCCGGTCCTGCCCAAGTGCAAACTGTCTGGTTTGTACTGGTCCCACCACCCCCAGAACTGGTTCCAATGCCCCAGGAATTTGAATCCCTCCCTTCTGCACCACTCCTCAAGCCACGTATTCATCGGAGCTATCCTGCGATTCCTACTCTGATTAGCACGTGGCACTGGTAGCAATCCTGAGATCACTACTTTTGAGGTCCTACTTAATTTAGCTCCTAGCTCCCTAAGTTCATCTCGTAGGACCTCATCCCGTTTTTTACCTATATCTATGTGCACCACGACAACTGGCTGTTCACCCTCCCTTTTCAGAATGTCCTACACCCGCTCTGAGACATCCTTGATCCTTGCACCAGGGAGGCAACATACCATCCTGGAGTCTCGGTTGTGGCCGCAGAAACGTCTATCTATTCCCCTTACAACTGAATCCCCTATCACTATCGTTCTCCCACTCTTTTTCCTGCCCTTCTGTGCAGCAGAGCCACCCACGGTGCCATGAACTTGGCTGCTGCTGCCTTCCCCTGATGAGTCATCCCCCTCAACAGTACCCAAAGCGATGTATCTGTTTTGCAGAGGGATGATCGCAGGGGACCCCTGCACTATCTTCCTTGCACTGCTCTTCCTGTTGGTCACCTATTTACTTTTTGGCTGTGTACCCTTTACCTGCGGTGAGACCAACTCGCTAAACGTGCCAGTCACGTCATTCTCAGCATCGTGGATGCTCCAGAGTGAATCCACCCGCAGCTCCAGTGCCGCAATGCGGTCCGTCAGGAGCTGGACGCGGATACACTTCCCGCACACGTAGTCGTCAGGGACACCGGAAGCGTCCCTGACTTCCCACATAGTACAGGAGGAGCATAACACATGTCCGAGCTCTCCTGCCATGCCTTAACCCTTAGATAAACTTAATTGGGCAACAACAATGCTAAATGTTACTTACTGACAAAGAAAGAAAAAGAAAAACTACTTACCAATCACCAGCCAATCACTTACCCCCTTGGCTGTGACGTCACCTTTCATTTTCTTTCTACTTCTTTTTTGCCTCCCTGCTTCAGCTGCACCGGTAGGCCTTTATAGGCCTCGGACGCTCCCCGAACTCCCGCTGCCTCTCACGGCCTTTATAGGCCTTGGACGCTCCCCGGACTCACGCCTCAGTGACCACGAACTCCCGCTGCCTCTCGCGGCCTTTATAGATGACCCCAAATGCGCTCCATCACCAACATTGCTCGTCTCCGTCCCTGCCTCAGTTGCTGAAACCCTCATCCATGCCTTTGTTACCTCTAGACTTAACTATTCCAATGCCCTCCTGGCCGACCTCCCATCTGTCGACCTTCCATCCTCCACCCTCCATAAACATGAGTTCATCCAAAACTCTGCTACCCGTATCCTAACTTGCACAAAGTTCTGGTCACACATTACCCATGCGCTCGCTGACCTATATTGGCTCCAGGTCTGGCAACGCCTTGATTTTAAAATTATTATCTTTCTTTTCGAATCCCTCCCTCACCTCACCCCTCCCTACCTCTGTAACCTCCTCCAGCCCTACAACCCCTCGAGATCTCTGCACTCCTCCAATTCTGGCCTCTTGCCCATCCCCGATTTTACTCGCTTCATCATTGTCCACTGTGCCATTGTCTGCCGAGATCCTGAGCTCTGGAATTCCTTCCCTAAACCTCTCCGTCTCTCTTCCTCTTTCTCCTCCTGTAAGATGCTCCTTAAAGCCTCCCTCTTTGACCAAGATTTTCGTCAAGTCTTCTAATATTTACTTATGTGGCTCAGTTTCAAATCTTGTTTTATAATGCTCTTATGAAGCACCATGGGAGATTTAACTATGTTAAAGGCGGTATATAAATGCAAGTTGTTGTTGATCTTTTTCTACCTAGCAATTCCTATGATGATACATTTCATCACCATTTACATCATCACTGTGCTTATGCTTAAAAAAAGGTTTCATCAGAAGCTGACACCACTTTAAATTCAATCAATTGTAGCTGTACATTAAGAAAAAGCACCACTTAAAGTCCAATTAGCTCTTTCAAACAAATTAGATAAATCAACGAGAAGAAAATTAAGCAATATCCATTTTGCTTTTTCAGATTAACTTTGAGATGGTGCATGACTACGATAAGAGAGGTCATGTTTCAATCAATGTTCTTCACAGTTGACTTATCCAGTGCTTATATACAACAGTCACAAATCTTATATCTGCTAGTCCTGTTTTTGAAAGATCATCTGTCACCCTAAATGTTATCTAGAACCAGGACAAATGATAAACGCAGCCATATACTGTTACAATAAAATTTCACGACGTTGCCATTGCGGATAAGTGTACTTTGTATTTCTTGCTGTGTATTTTTTCTATTAATCCGGTAGTCATTTTTTAAAATCCCTGATTTTGCCGCTTCTCTCCTGTTAGGTTCAAGCTATAAAGGTCCCTCTAGCCCTCCAATATCTCATCCATTGAGTAACCAATTCCGAGGCCTTTGCCACTGTGGGCCAGTTGCTGGCATATGTGCACACGCAGTCCACCTCCCACATTCCATCTCTCCCTTGGGGGAGGGGAAGCTCCGAGCTTATGTTTGGCACTATTCAACTATAGCATGAAGATATCAATGGTGTGCGGTGAAAGGGGTTGTGGATTGGACCTACATCCTAAGAGTCTGTGACATGGTGCTTCAAAAAAAAAACATCTCGGGGTTTGGGTATCACTGGCAAGGCTGGCATTTATTGCCCATCCCTAATTGCTCTTGATGAGTTGAGAAGGTGGTGATAGTGGTGGGCCTTGAACCTCTATAGTCTGTGTGGTGAAGGTGCTCCCACAGTGCTGTTAGGTAGGGAGTTCCAGGATTTTGATAATGAAAGAAATGCAATAAATGCCCAAGTCGGGATGGTGTGTGACTTGGCATCGAAGCTTTAGTCTATTGTGCACAGTGCCTCCTCATTTAGAATGCTTTTTAATTGTTGTTTTGCCTCACTCCCGCCCCCGCACCACCCAAAATATTTAGTGGAAAGACTTAAAATATATCTGCCAAGTGATGTGATTTAATGTGACTTGCAATTTGCGCCTTTGTTTTCTATTTGATTTTTTGGAGTCTACACGAGAGAGTTGAACTATTTCTCTGCTTGGAAACGCATGTAGTGACTGAATCTTAGTAAGGCACAGCACTATCTCTGCTTCGAGATGGTCTTTCAATTTAATTAATATTGTAAAGATTACAGTACAAATGACTGAAAAATCACATTCTATTGTTTTTACACATCAGGAGCTGTGAAGCTTTATGGGTTCTTGTTTCTCCAGGAGTAGCTTCAATCGAACACAGAGCAGGGATGGTGGGATGTAGGGAGCCACTGAATGGCCTGCTGGGTGAAGACAAGATGGGTCCCCCAGTCAGGTGGTCAGGTGGGACTTTACATCTAGTCTCCAGCACCACAAAGAACGGCTATTTACATGAGGCATCAGACAGCGGCTGGCATCTATAGAGCTTGACCTCCGCATGTGATCACCGCTTCGGGAGAGAAAGGGAGCAATTGGGAAGAATTTAATTTTTGAAACAAAACAGAGAAAGCCTCACCCATCCCTACCTTCAGCCCTACAACTCTCGGAGAACCGCATTCCTCCAATTTGTGCATCCCCGATTTCCTTCGCCCACCATTGCCGGCCATGCCTTCAGCCATCTAGGCCCTGAGTCCTGAAATTCCCACCCTAAACCTCTCCACCAATCTACCCCTCTCTCTCCACCTTTAAAGTACTTCTTAAAACCTACCTCTTTGACCAAGCTTTTGGTCACCTGTCCTCGTGTCAGCTTCTTTGGCTAGATGTCGATTTCTTTGCCTGATTATGCTCCTGTGATGCATCTTTGAATGTCTTAATATGTTAAAGGCACAAATCAGTGCAAGTTGTTGTAGAACCCTTTACTTTAAAAAATATATTAAGAATGATGATCAATTTTATGTCAGTATGACTTTAAAATTTCCCCATGTTTCGTTTTTTTGTTCATTTTGTTTGAAGAATTGAGATGTTTTCTGAGGGAAATGAGGCTTTGATATCATTATCACCAGTAACTAGCCAGTCAGAGCCTGGATGGATTGATATGGTAGGTTTTATTCATTCTCTATTAGTCTACTGCTGAACATGTCAAATGACTTTCAGATTGAAGGGAATCTGACGGCAGTTTGTCAGCTGCAAAATTAAGTCTGGGACAATTTCCATTTTATTTTGCTTATAAATTTACATTAGGCTCTTGTGTTAGATGAGAAATTAAAAAAAGACCCAAGGCTATAACCGTTCTATGTGCAGGTTAATTCTCAGAGGCCTTCAGGCCACTTCCAATTACAATGAGGTTATAATTTTTGCTTCAGTTATTCAGAGGTTGGAATGGAAGTCACTGTGATCCTTGATTAGTTTGGTTACATTGGTTCTATTTCTGAAGCCACAGGATTGGATCTGCTCAGTGTCCCATTTTACATATTTACCCTGACTTTAAAAAGCCACCATATACACTCAGGAGTTGCAGCTTGTAAAAAAACTATTAAAATACTTTTTTGGGTGGAAGTTGTGAGGGAATTAAGGGTTTGCACTGACGCTCCAGTGCAAAACTGTCGGAAGTGCCAACTTTTGGATGAGACGTTAAACCAAGGTACCATCTACCTTCTCAGGTGAATGTAAAAGATCCCACTATTTTAAAGAAGAACCAAAGAGTTCGATCTGGTGACCTGGCCAATATTTATTCCTCAACCAACATTTCCAAAACAAATTATCTAGTCATTATCTCATTGCTATTTGTGGAACCTTGCTGTGTGCAAATTGGTTGCTGCATTTCTTACATTATAATAGTGAATACACTTTAGAAAGTACTTCATTGGCTGTAAAGCACTTTGGGATGTCCTGGGGTTGTGAAAGGCACTATATAAATGCTAATTTTTTCTTCTTTAGTAGCTCTGGAAGGTAAAGACTCCTGAATTATCCTTCAGAGTGTAATAAAAGAGTCATTCCTGCAATCTTCACTTCCTATGATTTTTCCCGTGTTAAATCTTCAATGGCCCACGTAAGACGTGTACAGAAACCTATTGATCGGGGGTGACAGATCCTCTGCTTGTTATGTATAGAGACATCATTAAAGCATTGATGAAGGTTCCCGCACAAACCCATTGAAACACGTGGGGCCGATTTTCATTAAACACTTTTGTTTATTAATTAAAAGAATATGGATGATGGGAGAAAAGGCTGTTAGATTGGGCAGGGTGATTGGAGGTGGGAGCCCATATGATGAAGCCTCCAGAAATATGTCCACCAGAGTCGCCAACCCTATTCTTCAATCCAGTGGCAGGTTGGGCCTTGATTCCAGATTCAGGCTTTATTTGCATATAACCACAGTGTAGGTGTGAAGTGCTAGTGTAAATATCTCCACAATTATCTTCCTGTAGCCTGGTATGGTTGCCAGGCCCTGTTTCTTTTAAGTCTTTCTTTCTCTCTCATTCTTACACTTCCTGATTGACCTCGGGGCCGAAATTGCCCTCAGCAGGAAACTGGGGAGGACATTTTGAATTAACCGAAAATTTACCGCCCGTCAGAGGGAAGAGCTGTAAGATTGGGGCGCCTCCCAGTGATATGGGGCGCTGTTTGAGGTGGTGTAGGGGTAAGTTTGCAAGGGAGCGGGGCGGTGTCCATCACCATTTTGCGAGGCCGACGTGGAGCCCACTGGGCCACCAGGGAGAGCTTCGGCTGGACCACTGGCCCGGCACCCAAGAGGACCGTGCCAGTGTGCCCTCCCTTTTAAAGGCAGCCGTACCGCCCAGCCACTGGCAACTTCCGCCTTGCGAAGCTGTCGGGGGCACGGACCGGCAGTGGCTGCTCTCCCGCAGGACAATTTCCCCTGTGGGGCGGTAAGGGGTCGGCGCACTGGGAGGAGTGGTAACACAGGCTGCGGTGGAAACCTCCGGCTCAGGGGCAATTCCGGATGGGTCGGCCCTGCCACCTGCCCCTGGGCGGAAAGGCCTTACCGCCCCATTAGAGGGCTTTAAAAAAGGGGCAATTTACCCTCCTCCTCATCTTCTGTTTTTTTTCAACTTTGATGGTGTTCTGCACAAAATGTTTTTGCCTTCCATCTATGTTTCTTAATTTAAAAAATCAAATGCCATATTGTTTATTTTTCACACCACCATATAAGGTGCCACAGGAAAGTTAACTGCCTGCTTCAATAGTTGCTGTTATCACCAGTACCAATCGCCAGCAGCACTGTGGGATTGACAAAAACAGGGATCAAACTGAAACCACTTTGGACTTTTAGCCTAGAAATTCATCTCGGGCACTGGCACACAACGGGATTATTGGATCGACCAATTATACACAGCGCCTGACTGCAATGGATCTGAAAATCACGCGTTGCTGATCCGACACCACCTGTTTTGGGCCACTGCCTGAGACAAATTTCTAGGCCGATATCGCTAGAATTTTTAAGACCTTCAATTAAAATGGGTTCTGATAGCACCAAGGTCGCGATGCAACAGAGAGATACTTTCGTACCTTTCTGCTACTGTTCCCAGATCGCTATCTATTGAGTGCGACAACAACAACTTGCATTCATATAGCACCTTTAACATAGCAAAACTTCCTAAGGTGCTTCACAGGAGTGGTACCACACAAATTTAGATAACAAGCCACATAAGGTGACATTAGGACAGGAGACCAAAAAATTATTCATGGAATGTGGGCGTCGCTGGCAAGGCCAGCATTTATGGTCCATCCCTAATTGCTCTTGAGGAGGTGGTGGTGAGCTGCCATTTTGAACCGCTGCAGTCCCTGTGGTGAAGGTACTCTCTGTTAGGGAGGGAGTTCCAGGATTTTGACCCAGCGACGATGAAGGAACGGCGATATATTTCTTAGTCGGGATGGTATGTGACTTCGAAGGGAATTTGCAGGTGGTGGTGTTCCCATGTGCCTGCTGCCCTTGTCCTTCTAGGTGGTATAGGTTGTGGGTTTGGGAGGTGCTGTCGAAGAAACTTTGGCGAGTTGTTGCAGTGCATCTTGTAGATGTTACACATTGCAGCCATGCTGCGCCGGTGGTGCAGGGAATGAATGTTTAAGGTGATGGATGGGGTGCCAAACAAGAGTGCTGCTTTGTTCTGAATGGTATTGAGCTTCTTGAATGTTGTTGGAGCTGCACTCATCCAGGCAAGTGGAGAGTATTCCATCACACACCTGACTTGTGCCTTATAGATTGTGGAAAGGCTTTAGAGAAACAAGACGTGAGACACTTGGCACAGAATACTCAGCCTCTGACCTGTTCTTATTGCCACAGTATTTATGTGGCTGGTCCAGTTAAGTTTCTGGTCAATGTCGACCCCTAGGATGTTGATGGTGGCGGATTCGGTGATGTTAATGCCGTTGAATGTCAAGGAGCGGTGGTTAGACTCTCTCTTGTTGGAGGTAGTCATTGCCTGGCACTTGTGTGGCATGAATGTTACTTGCCACTTATCAGCCCAAACCTGAATGTCGGCCAGGTCTTGCTGCATGTGGGCATGGACTGTTCCATTATCTGAGGAGTTGCGAATGGAACTGAACACTGTGCAATCATCAGAGAGCATCCCCACTTCTGACCTTATGATGGAGGGAAGGTCACTGATGAAGCAACTGAAGATTGTTGGGCTTAGGACACTGCCCTGAGGAACTCCTGCAGTGATGTCCTGGGGCTGTGATGATTGACCTCCAACAACCTTCATCTTACTTTGTGCTAGGCATGACTCCAGCCAGTGCGGAATTATCATCCTAATTCCCACTGATTTCAATTTTACTAGAGCTCCTTGATGCCACACTCGGTCAAATGCTGCCTTGATATCAAAGGCAGTCACTCTCGCCTCACTGCTAGAATTCAGCTCTTTTGTCCGTATTTGAACCAAGACTGTAATGAGGTCTGGAGCCAAGTGGTCCTGGCGGAACCCAAACTGAGCATCAGTGAGCAGGTTATTGAGTAAGTGTTGCTTAAAGGACTGTTAACGACATCTTCCATCATTTTGCTGATGTTTGAGAATAGGCTGATGGAGCGGTAATTGGACAGGACATACATGGACAATTTTCCACATTGTCAGGTAGATGCCAGTGCTGTAGCTGTACTGGAACAGCTTGGTTAAAGGTGCAGCTAGTTCTGGAGCACTAGTCTTCAGCACGATAGCTGGGACGTTGTCGGGGCCCATAGTCTTTGCTGTATCCAGTGCGCTCAGCCATTTCTGGAAATCAAGTGGAGTGAATCAAATTGGTTGAAGGCTGGCTTCTGTGATGGTGGGGACCTCAGGAGGAGGCCGTGATGAATCATCTATGTGGCACTTCTGGCTGAAGGTGGTTGTAAACACTTCAGCCTTGTCTTTTGCACTTACATGTTGGCGTCCGCCTCATTGAGCATGGGGATGTTCATGGACCCTCCTCCTCCCATTAGTTGTTTAATTGTCCACCACCATTCACGACTGGGTGTGGCAGGACTGCAGAGCTTTGATCTGATCCGTTGGTTGTGGGATTGCTTAGATTCTGTTATTTAGCATGTATGTAGTCCTGTGTTGTAGCTTCCCCAGGTTGGCACCTCATTTTTAAGTACATCTGGTGCTGCTCCTGGCATGTTCTTCTCCACTCCTCATTGAACCAGGGTTGGTCCCCTGGCTTGATGGTAATGGTAGCATGAGGGATATGTTAGGCCATGAGTTAACAGATTGTGGTGTTACAATTCTGCTGCTGCTGATGGCCCACAGCACCTCATGGATGCCCAGTTTTAAGCTACTAGATCTATTCTGAATTCATCCCATTTGGTACAGTGGTAGTGCCACACAACACGATGGAGGGTGTCCTCAGTGTGAAGACGGGACTTCGTCTCACAAGGACTTTGCGGTGTTCACTCCTACCAATACTCTCATGGACAGATGCATCTGTGAGAGGTGTGTCTTAAAGGAGGAGATTGAAGTAGAGAGGCAGAGAGGTTGAGGGATGGAATTCCCGAGCTTAAGGCCTAGACAGCTGAAGGCATGACCGTTAATGGAAGGCCGAAGGAAATCGAGGATGTGAAGAGGCCAGATTTGGAGGAACGCAGAGTTCTCAGAGGTTTGTAGGGCTAGAGGAGGTTACGGATATAGGGAGGGGCGAAACCATGGGAGGGATTTGAACATTGGGATGAGAATTTTAAAAACGAGGCGTTGCTGGACCAGGAACCAATGTAGGTCAGTGAGCGGGACTTGGTGAAAGTCAGGATATGGGCAAACTGGAGTTATAACAGGGGACAGTACACTGCAGTAGGTCACACTGAGGGGTGGATGCTTGGATGCAGTCACAGTTTGAGCTGCTAGATCTGTTATGAATTCATCCCACAGCTCCACTACCCAGTCAGCTAATTCTCGATGTATGAGTGAGCGTCTGGTTTCTCCCATCATTACAGGCTAATGACTTCTTCAGGTTCCCTTATGGTCCATTGGACCACACAAGCACTTTTTGAAATGTTCTTTTCACAGCCTGGAGTTAGACTGCACCCAGTGTGGGCTGGAAGCAATGTGAGTTGGTCTTCTGCAGGGATCTTGCACCTCCTGACCTTAGTGTTCTTGGATATCTTTCAGGATCCACTACTTTTGCCTCTGTCAATGTGAAAGTGTCATATATAATATATACAAAAAATAATATTCACTTTTCATATTTATTTTTTGCAATTGTTTTTTTTTAAATGTTGTTTCATTAATGAGTGCTGTAGACAACTTTTACAAACTATTAGGAGTAATTTACTGTTGATAGGGTCTCTAGTCCACCAATGGCACATATTGGAAAATTATGCGCCCACGGTTTTCTTAGTGTTAGCAGTCGGTGAAGAAAAACTCCACATTGTGCATCATTTTGGGTATCCTAGCTTTAAAGGGACATTGATGTATTAAAGAAGGTTCTGAGCAGAGTGGCAAAGACTTTGGAATTAAGGCTTAACAGGCCTTAACACCAATTTTACATGACAAAAGTTTAGAGTTAGTGAATATAGCCTTACTTAGGGAAATAAACAAATTCTATTCATTAGAGAAAAGAAAATTGAGAAGGAGATAAGATCAATTTTTAAAATGCTGAAAGAATGCATATTGGAGATGTAAGCAGGCTATTTTAACTTGGAGTGTGAGCACAGAATCAGAGATCCAGCCAGAATAGATATTACAATATTTTTCCCTACACAGTCGTAAATATGTCGTAAAAATTTCATGAAGAAATAGAATTGACTCCCAGCAAAATGTTAGGTTGATGAACTCATTTCAGAAAGAGCTAAATAGATAAGAAGCTGACATTATTATTCTTAGAGTAGAGAAGGTTAAGGTGAGATATAATAGTGGTATTCAAAATCATGAAGGGTTTTGATAGAGTAAATGAGAATAAACTGTTTCCACAGGTTGAAGGGTCAGTAACCAGAGCACACAGATCTAAGGTCATTGGCAGAAGAGCCAGATGTGAGATATGGAGAATTATTTTTATGCAGCCTTTGATTATGATCTGGAATGCACGGCCTGAAAGGGTGGTGGAAGTATATTCAATAGTAACTTTCAAAAGGAAATTGGATACATACTTGAAGGGGAAAAAATTGTAGATCTATGGGGAAAGAGCAGAGGAGTGGGAATAATTGGATAGAGACACAGGCAGGATGGGCTGGTTGGCCTCCTTCAGTGCGCATGGGATTGTATAAATGTTGTAGGTTAGAAAGATAGGTGATTAAATATCAAATGGAACATACTGGGACCATGGAGGAGTCATCTGCAGAACACATCTGATCAGACTAGTAAATGTTGGTTGTAATTGAATTAATATTCTTGAGATTTGCTGGTTTGCCCATGGGGCATATGGATCCATTTCACCGAGCATTTGTTTTATTTTCACCCTGGCACATGGATGCTGAATTGAATTGTAGTGCCCCTAACTGCTGCTTGGTTGAGGTCAGTTAATGTGGTATAGATTTGATACCACATGCCTTTTTACCACACAGGGTGGTGTTCTTTAATCACTGGAGCCTAATGTGTGTGAGGTTTAAAGGGATATTGTCACAACTTAAAAGCGTTTGGCAAATCTTTTTTGCAGTGTATGTATATATAAAATACAATTGTCTTCACACTGCCCACAACAAAGTCGTTTGTTGTGGTCACGAGTGTTTGAGACAAACCTGAAAAATCGGTCTCCTCCTGGAATAAATGCATTGAAAATGTTGATGCAGCAGTAAATGTCAAATCTGGAGCCTGAAGGGTTTTGATGGAGTAAATAGGGAGTGACTGTTTATCCTGTCTGAGAGTCAGTAACCAGAGGATACAGATTTAAGATCATTGGCAAAAGAACCAAAGGGGGGATGTAGAAAAAAACTTACGCAGCAAGTTGTTATGATCTGGAATGCACGGCTTGAAAGGGTGGGGGAAGCAGATTCAATAGTATTTCAATAGCAATTCAAAAGGGAGTTGGATATTTATTTGAAAAGCAAATGTTTGCAAAGGAAAGAATAGGGAAGTGGGACTAACATAATCCAGATCTCAAGTAATTCTATTATATCTAAAATTAATTTAGTACTAAAAATAAATGAATAAAAACAGCAAATAGCAGTGCAGGCTATGTGTCGGGATTGTAATATGTGGGAGTTTGTTGACAATGAGTCTGTCCCGGATTGCCACAGCTGCAGGAAATGTCTCTGCTTTGAGGCACTCCAGCTCAGAGTCATTGAGCTAGAGTGCGAATTGGAGACACTCTGAATAAGTGAGGGGGAGGAATCTCTAGGTAGTTTACTCCAGAGTACAGCCATACCTCAGAGGAAAGTACAGGTGCAGGATGGGGAATGTGTGCCTGTCAGTCAGCAGGATAAGGGAAACCAAGGGGAGATAGAGAATGAGGTCCCACAGATGCTGATCCTATCCAAAAGGTATGAGGTATTTGCTACCTGTGAGGATAAGGATGAAGGCTGCAGGGAGGATAGCCAGAATGCAAACCATGGAGCAGGAGGCAGTCCAATGGGAGGAGGAGCGAAAGTGTAATGTCGTAGTTGTAGGAGATCCAATCATTAGGGGGATGGATAGCATCCTTTGCAGTCAGGATCAAGAGTACAAAATGGTATGTTGCCTACCTGGTGCTAGGGTAAGGGACATCTCAAAGTGACTGGAAAGGTTTCTGGGAAGGGAGGGAGAGGATCCAATTGTCATTGGCCATGTTGGGACCAACGACATAGGAAAGTGTAGGCAGTCTCAGGATTATTACCTGAACCACGTGCAAATTGGCATAGGGACAAACAGATCAGAACATGTGGTGTAGGGTGGAATGGTTCCATTTCATGGGGCTCTGGCACCAGGAGCTGTGCCATTCTGATGGGCTGGGATCAAGGTCTTAGTCAAAAGAATAAATAGGGTGGTAAAAAGGACTTTAAACTAATAAATGTGTGTGTGTGTGGCGGGGGGGGGGGGGGGGGAGGGGGTGGGAGGGGGTGGAGAGTCAGAAACAATAATAAAAATAGAAAATGCTGGAAATACTCAACAAGTCAGGCAGCATCTGTGGAGAGAGAAACAGTTACCGTTTCAGATCGATGACCTTTCTAGCATCTGCAGTATTTTGATTTTGTGTTACAATAGTAAAAGTGATAGTTTAAAGATTTTTAAAAAGGGAAAAGTGCAGAGTTCAGGTCGCAAGCAGTGATACAGATACTCCAGGTGAAGGGAATACTAAAATAACTAAAGTTAATACAGCAGGAGGTACAAATAAGAAACATGTTAAGTTAAAGGGTGTGAGAAAGACAGCATCAGGGCAGAAGTACAAGTTAGGGTCTCTTGCCCAAAATAAAAGTTTTATATAATGCAAGGAGCATAAGAAATAAATTGAGTAAATTAGTGGCACAAATACAGCTTAGAGGGTATGACATGGGGTGGTCATTACTGAGACATGGCCGCAAGCTGGTCATGATTGGGAGATAAATATTCCAGGTTATAAGGTCTTTAGAAAGGATAGGGAAACTGGAAGAGGAGGAAGGGTAGTGTTATTAATTAAAAATACGATTACAACAGTATGAGAGAGTATAGGTAAGAGAAAACAATCAATGGAGACACTATGGTTAGAATTGAGGAATAAGAGTGGACTTAAAACTGAAATGGAAGTTGTCTTTGGGCCTGAAGTCACATAATATATTAATTCAGAGATTAGAGAGGCTTGTAGCAAAAGCAGAGTTATTTTAATGGGAGACTTTAATTTTCATACAGATTTGAAAGAGCAGAGTAACTTGTCAGAAAGGTAGTGAATTTCTTGAGTGCATTCAAGATAGTGTTTTAGAGCAATATGTTCTAAAATCAACAAGAGGGCAGACTAGATTTAGCAATGCATAATGAGCCAGACTTAGTTAATAATCTAAACGTAAGTGAACATTTATCTAACAGTGATCACAATATCAAATTCAATGTTAGATTTGAAAAGGTAGAAATGTAACACCGTTATTAAGATTCTAGATTTTGTGCGGCTAACTTTACCGCGATGAGACAGAGACTGACAACAGCAAACTGATCAAAACTGTTATCCGGTAAAACTACAGATGAACAGTGGCGGGTGTGCAGAAAATAATTTAGCTTAATACAGGACCAGTATGTATTCTAAGGGGCAAGAGCTCTACTTACCAAATAAAACAGCCATGTTCGACAAAAGGGGTGAGATATAACATAAAACTAAAGGAAAGAGCATATAAAAGTGCAAAGAATATTGTGAATCCAGGGGACTGGAAGGGATAAAAAAGCTGCAAAAAGGGAATACAAAAAGAAACATGCGAGGGATATCAAGATTAACATGAAAAATGTTTACAATTATATTGGAAGAAAAAGGGCAGTGCTCCCTGTAAGCTGTGTGGCCACGTGGCCGCGCAGTACTCCAGGGAACCTGTGTAGCCAGCTTGTCGGCTTTTTAATACAAAAACCGCGCATGCGACAGAGAGTAGAATAATAATATGGCCTCTTAAAGGGGTCACGCGGCACCAAAACAATTAGAGGGAACATTGGTCAAGGTTAATGTAGGTCATTTTAAAAACAGATATGTGTAATATTGCAAATGAAAATAAGGAAATGGCAGGCTTATTGAATAATTAATTTTTGTCAGTCTTCACAGTAGAGGAAGAGAATAATATACCTGAAATTCAGGGAAACTAATAACGAATCAAGGACTGGAACTCACTAAAGTTGAAGGAAGCAAGAAAATACTATTAGAAACAATACTGACAAATCCTGAGGACCTGATGGTTTCACCGAGTTTTAAAGGAAGTAGGTGAGGAAATTGCGGCTGCTTTAGCCTTGATCTTTCGAAGCTCTCTTGATTCAGAAATTGTCCCTTTAGATCAGAAAATTGCAAATGTACTTCCATTATTTAAGCACGGTGAGAGAGAAACCAGGAAATTATAGACCTATTAGTCTAATGTGTATTGTAGGGAAAGTTTTGGAATCAGTAATTAAGGACAAAGTGACTGAGCACTTAGAGCATTTTGAGCTAATTAGAGAGAGCCAAAATGAATTTGTAAAGGGTAGGTCATGATTAACTAGCCTAATTTACTTTTTTGAGGATGTAACTAAAGTAGAAGACAGGGGAATGTCTGTGGATGTCGTTTATATGGACTTCCAGAAGACATTCGATAAGGTTCCGCATAAGAGATTATTAGCTATAATTAAAGCTCATGGAATTGAGGGCAAATTGTTGACCTGGTTAGGAGATTGGTTAGGCGGTAGAAGACAGAGAGTAGAATAATAATATGTACTCGAATTGGAAGGAAGTGACTGGTGGTGTCCCAGAAAGATCTGTGCAAAGGCCTCAACTCTTCACTATTAATGACTTAGATAACATAATAGAAAACCATATATCCAAGTTTGCAGATGACACAAAGATAGGTGGCATAGCAAATTGTGTCGACAGGAGCATTGATATATTAAGTGAGTGGGCAAAACTGTGGCAGATGGATTTCAACGCAGGAAGGTGTAACATCATCCATTTTGAACCGAAGAAAGATAGATCATGTAATGACTCAAGAGTCTTGTTACTGTAAACTGCATCTGATGTAAACCTGAACCATCTTTATTCACGCCCAAAATACCCACGTGACATATTACCCGCCTTACATACCAGTGACCGCGCACACACGTGTACAGCCCGATGACCTCCGACAGTGGCGCACTCTGGTGTCTGGTGACCCCAAGCATCAATACATAACAACATCCCCCTTTCAAGATCTTAATATCAGTCTCTTTCCAAATTAAGATGGTTTGGGACTTTCTGCTCACGAGTTGATCGTCTCAGTTCAACATTAGTTCCAGGCGAGTGTTCTGAGTCAGTTGTGATTGAAGGCTGAGTAACCGATCTGATGGGAGTGGTAATGACCACATCAGAGACTGAAGGTACAGGTTCAGTAATGCCTCATAGGCAGTCCCTTGGAATTGAGGAGGACTTGTTTCCACTCCCAAAGTGAGTTCTTTGATGATTGAACTGTCCGATACGAGAGCCACAGACCCTGTTACAGGTGGGACAGACTTTCGTCGGGGGAAGGGGTCGGTAGGGCTGGTTTGCTGCACGCCCCTTCCGCTGCCTGCTCCTGGCCTCTTCATGCTCCTTGCGTCGAGACTCAAAGAGCTCAACGCCCTCTCGGATGGACTTTCTCCACCTCGGGCGGTCTGCGGCCAGGGTCTCACAGGTGTCAGTGGTGATGTCGCACTTTACCAGGGAGGCTTTCAGGGTGTCCTTATAACGTTTCCGCTGTCCTCCTTTGGCTCGTTTACCATGAAGGCTCCGCATAAAGCATTTGCTTAGGGAATCTCGTATCTGGCATGCGTACTATGTGGCCTGCCCAGCAAAGCTGATCGAGTGTGGTCAGTGCTTCAATACTAGGGATGTTAGCCTGGTCGAGGACACTGATCTTGGTGTGCCTGTCCTCCCAGGGGATTTGCAGGATCTTGCGGAGACATCGTTGGTGATATATCTCCAGCGACTTGAGGTGCCTTCTGTACATCATCCATGCCTCAGACCCATACAGAAGGGCAGGTATTACTACAGCCCTGCAGACCATGAGTTTGGTGGTAGATTTGAGGGCCTGGTCTTCAAACACTCTTTTCCGCCAAAGGCTGCGCTGGTGCACTGGAGGCGATGCTGAATCTCCGCATCAATGTCTGCCTTTGTTAATAAGAGGCTCCCGAGATATGGGAAATGTTCCATGTTGTCCAGGGCCGCACCATGGATCTTGATGATTGGAGGGCAGTGCTGTGCGGCGATAACAGGCTGCTGATGGATCTTTGTCTTACGGATGTTAAGCGTAAGGCCCATGCAGACAGTAATGACAGCAGAGTCCTCTGATGAATGAACATTGGTTGGTTGGTCACTGACTGCATCTTCCTCAAACGGTTCCACTTCATCCGTGTGCCGCAGTTTTACCTGATCAACATGTTTCCTGCATGTTTTCCCATTCTTGAGCATGACAATAAACACTCTGTTACCCTCCTTGGCTGTAGCAGTACCAGCGATCCACTTTGGACCTTGACCATAATTTAGTACATAAATCAGATCGTTGACAGAGATGTCACGTGACACAGCAGCACGATAGTGATACTATTGCTGACTTTGATGTCTGTTTTCAACACAATCATTCAAATCAGGATGAACAAGAGAAAACTTGGTCTTGAGACTTCTCTTCATCAGTAGTTCAGCAGGGGAAACCCCAGTAAGCATATGAGGTCTTGTCCTGTAACTGAGCAATATATATGACAAACAAGTCTGCAGTGAACCCTGAGTTACACGTTTTATACTTTGCTTGATCGTTTGAACAGCACGCTCTCCTTGACCATTAGAAGCAGGTTTGAATGGGGCTTACCTCACATGTCTAATACCATTGAGTTTCATGAGCTCTTGAAACTCCAGACTTGTGAAGCAAGATCCGTTGTCGCTCACAACAATGTCAGGCAAACCATGAGTAGCAAACATGACAAGAAGGCTCTCAATAGTAGCTGTAGATGTACTGGATGACATAATAATACACTCTATCCACTTTGAATATGCATCCACCACAACAAAAAACATCTTTCCCAGGAAAGGGCCCGCAAGATCGATGTATATCTCGACCATGTTTTAGATGGTCACGACCAAAGACTCAGTGGAGATTCCGCTGGTACTTTACTTAGCTGCATGCAAGTATTGCACTGGTGCACACATGATTCCAGATCAGAGTCAATTACAGGTCACCATACATGAGACCTAGCAATGACTTTCATCATGACAATACCGGGATGAGTGCTATGTAGTTCACGTACAAATTTTCTCTACCTTTCTTAGGCATGGTGACACAATTACCCCACAGTAAACAATTTGACTGAATGGACAGCTCATTTTTGTGACGGTTGTAAGGTTTGGGCTCATCACACATCTCCAAAGGTATTGCAGACCAATCACCACTGAGGACACAACATTTCACAACCAATAAAATAGAGTCATGACTGGTCCAGATCCTAACTTGTTGAGCAGTGACAGGAGTTCCTTCACTATCAAAAGCATCCATTACTAACAGTAGGTTTGCAGGTTGAGGCGTCTTCATATCAGGTGTGGGCAACGGCAGACCACTCAGTGCATCGGCACAATTCTCAGTATCAGGTCTGTGACAAATAACATAATCATAGGCAGACAATGTCAACGCCCACCTCTGGATACGGGACGATGCATTGGTATTAATACCTTTGTTTTCTGAAAACAACGAAATGAATGGCTTGTGATCCGAGTTCAAAACGAAGAGCAAACAGATACTGATGCATCTTTTTGACCCCATATACACAGGCCAAAACTTCTTTTTCTACCATGCTGCAAGCTCTTTCCGCTTTTGACAAACTTCTCGAAGCATACGTAACAGGTTGTAGCTTACCCGACTCATTTGCTTGTTGGAGTACACAGCCTACCCCATATGATGAAGCATCACAGGCCAATACAAGACGCTTACACGGATCATAATGAACAAGCAACTCATTTGAACAGAGCAGATTCTTAGCTTTATCAAAAGCTCTGTCTTGAGACACACCCCAGACCCAGACTGAGTAGCATGAGCAGTGGCTCTAATAAAGTGCTCAATCTGGTAAGAAATTACCAAAGTAGTTGAGTAGCCCAAGGAATGAATGCAGCTCCGTCATAATCTGAGGCCTGAGTGCATTTTTGATGGCCTTGGTTTTCAAATCAGTAGGCCTGATGCCATCAGCAGCAATCTTCCTCCTCAGGAATTCAATTTCAGGTGCCATGAAGACACACTTCGAACGTTTCAGCCTGAGTCCCACTTTTTCCAGACGATGTAGGACTTCTTCAAGATTGTTCAGATGTTCAGCAGTGTCGCAACCTGTGACCAGAATGACATCTTGAAACACGACAGTTCTAGGGACGGACTTCAGTAGACTCTCCATATTCCTCTGAAATATGGCTGCAGCCAAACGAATTCCAAAAGGACACCTGTTGTAGACAAACAGTCCTTTATGGGTGTTGATGCAGGTGAGTTTCTTCGAATTCTAAACTCCTGTGTCGTATAGGCCAACATCAGATCTAGCTTAGTGAACGACTTTCCACCAACTAGCATGGTGAACAGGTCATCAACCTTCGGTAACGGATACTGATCCTGTTTCAAAAATCGGTTAATCGTAACCTTGTAGTCTTCACAAATCCTGACAGTGCCATCAGTCTTCAACACAGTAACAATAGGACTGGCCCACTCGTTAAACTCGACCAGTGATATGACCCCTTCACGTTAGATTCTGTCAAGCTCAATTTCAACCTTCTCTCTCATCATGTAAGGAACAGACCGAGCTTTATGATATACAGGCCTTGCATCAGAATCCAGGTGAATCTGAACCTTGGCTCCAGTAAAATTACCAATACCCGGTTCAAACAAAGAAGGAAACTTCTTCAACACTAGAGCACATGAAGTGTCATCCAACGAGGACAACTCTTGGACATCATTCCAGTTCAGCTTGATTTTCTCGAGCCAATTCCTGCCGAACAGAGTTGGACTATTACCTGGGACAATCCATAATAGTAGATCTTGAACCACACCATCATATGACATCTTGACTACTGCACTGCCAATCACTGGTATGAGTTCTTTAGTGTAAGTACGCAACTTGGCATTGACTAGACTCAGCTTAGGCTTCACCGCCTCAGTGTCCCACAGCTTGTCGAATGTCCTTTGGTTCATTATCGACTGATTCGCACCCATGTCCAGTTCCATTGATACAGGCATGCCATTCAGCTCCACATTAACAATTATCAGCTGGCTCTTTGCCAAGAACGAATACAGACCATACACTTCTTCCTCTGGTTGTGTATCCGGGCCAGCACTGGACTGGTCATCATCAACAATGTGATGAGCAGCAGCACGCTTGCTCAGTTGTGGCCACATTCCCTAAAGATGCCCAACTTTCGAACAGCCATTACAGGAGTATTGTTTAAACCGACACTGATGAGGCCGATGATTGCCCCCACAACGCCAACAGGGTGAAATCAGATTCGTACCAGTTGACGGACACTGAGCAACCACAGGTTTCACATAAACAGTCGAGTAGGCCCTGCTATAAGCAGCTCTGCCAGAAAACGACACAATCTTGTTTACAGTACCTGCCGTGGAGCTCCGACTCTTCGATGATATCTACCTCAAATTATCATCAGTCTTCATACATGCCTGGGCAGTCGCGATGGCCTTTCTCAAGTCCAGCTTCTCTTCGGCCAATAACTTCTGAAGAATCACATCATGGTTGATGCCTACCACGAAGAAATCTCACAACATGTCTTCCAACATGTTCCCGAACTTACATGGCTCAGCAAGACGTCGTAAGTCGGCGACAAATCCTGACACATCCTAGCCCTCAGCACGAACATGCGTATAGAAGTGATAGCGTGAGATGATGATCCCCTCTTTTGACTTAAGATGGTCACACATCAAAACACACAAATCCTTGTACATTGGACATAAAGGTGAGAGAAGGTTCATGAGCCCGTAAATTTTCTGACCACAAACGGTGAGAAAAACTGCCCTGCGCCGAACTGCGTCAGCCTCCCCCTCCATTTTGTTGGCCACAAAATACTGATCCAGGCGGCCGATAAAATCAGCCCAATCCTCACCCTCCACGAATTTCTCCAGAATTCCAATAGTGCCCATTGTATATGCGAAGGTTCTTAATTTAGCTCGTCGCCAAATGTAATGACTCAAGAGTCTTGTTACTGTAAACTGCATCAGGTGTAAACCTGATCCCTCTTTATTCGTGCCCAAAGTATCCACGTGACATAGTACCCACCTTATATACCAGTGACCACGCACACACGCGTACAGCCCGATGACCTCCGACAGTGGCGCCCTCTGGTGTCTGGTGACGCCAAGCATCAATACATAACAGATCCGAGTAGTTTTTAAATGGTGAAAAGCTAGGAACAGTGGAGGTGCAAAGAGATTTAGGTGTCCATACACACAGAACACTAATGTGCCATGGTAGATAGAGAGAAACCATTTCCTCTGGGGGCATAACCCTAAAATTAGAGCTAGGCCATTCCGGGGTGATGTCAAGAAGCACTTCTTCACAGAAAGGGAAGTGGAAATCTGGAATTCTCTTCCTCAAAATGCTGTTGAGGCTAGGCCAATTGAAAATGTCAAAACTGAGAATGATAGATTTTTGTTAGGCAAGGGTATTAAGGGATATGGAACCAAGCTGGATAAATGGAGTTACGATACAGATCAGCCATGATCTAATTGAATGGCAGAACAATTTCCCATATTCACAGGGATTCCTTATAAAGCTCGATATACATCAGTGCTGGAGTGGCACAGGGGGTGAGTGTCCATTCCATAAAGTAGAAAATATTGTTGGTTGTATTAGTGGGCGAACACATTACACATTTGCGTGTCATTCCATTTAATACAGGTTTCATCCCATTTAAACTGAACCAGGTAACAGATAGAAGCATCTCAAATTAATATCAGCAACAGTAATTCCATTTCATGGGTGGGAATAGGATTGGTGTGTTTACAGATGAATTGCTGCCCTGAGGAAATATTGATTACTTTTTGGGAAATGATGAGCAAGATTAAAAAAACACACGCACACACCTTCAATAAAGCAAGAGGAGAGGGGCTGTATAATAGGAAAAGTAAAGGAATACTAGATGGAATAATTGTCTGCCGGAGATCAGAGTCATCTTATTGACTTGCATGTCAGGTGCAATATTACTGATTCCCAGCACAAGGCTCATGTTGTGTGTCTGGAGGAGTGGTTTTGTATCCTGGAACTCTCCTCTCTTGAAAAGAAAATTAAGGGGAGACTTGACAGAAGTTTTTTTTAAAGATTCTGATGGTGCTCGATAAGTTATGATATAGATCAGCTTCTGTGCTGTATACAGGATTCTTGAACGAGCAAAGGGGAGCAGGGGTGGGGGGTGGGGGGGGGGGGGTGGAGGGGGGTGGCGGTGATTGCAATTGATTCAAGAGAAAGCAAACTGAAAGGGTGATCAATACCTGGTGGTCAAACAGGAAATTGACACAGTTCCTGGCTTCAGTAGGAATTTGAGCGAGATGCTGCAAGGATTCAAATGGGGATGATGCAGGAATTCAAGCAGGATGATGTAAGGATTCAAACGGGTGATGTAGGAGTTCAGACTGGTGATGTAGGGATTCAAACAGGGATGATATAGGGATTTGAGCGTGGTGATGTAGGGATTTCAATATGATGATGTAAGGGTTTGAGTGGGATGGGGTAGGGATTCAAACGGGGATAGTGTAAGGATTCGAATAGGACGATATAGGAATTTGAGCGGGATGGTGTAGTGATTCAAATGGGAGTGATGTAGGGATTCAAACAGGGATGGTGTAGGGATTCGAATAGGATGATGTAGGGATTTGAGTGGGATGATGTAGAAGCCAGCAAAGAACGAGGAAAAAAGTAATATAGAGGGAAGATAGATTATGAAAGTAAACTAGCATGAAATATAAAAACAGATAGTAAGAGTTTCTACAGGTACATAAAAAGGAAAAAAGTGGCTAAAGTAAATGTTGGTCCCTCAGAGGATGAGACTGGGGAATTAATAAAGGGGAACAGGGGAATGGCAGAGACTTTGAACAAATATTTTGTATTGGTCTTCACATTAGAAGACACTAAAAACATCCCAATAAGGAATAATCAAGGGGCGATGAGGAGAAACTTCTTCACCCAGAGAGTGGTGAACCTGTGGAATTCTCTACCACAGAAAGTAGTTGAGGCCAATTCACTAAATATATTCAAAAGGGAGTTAGATGAAGTCCTTACTACTCGGGGGATCAAGGGTTATGGCGAGAAAGCAGGAAGGGGGTACTGAAGTTTCATGTTCAGCCATGAACTCATTGAATGGCGGTGCAGGCTAGAAGGGCTGAATGGCCTGCTCCTGCACCTATTTTCTATGTTTCTATGTTTCTATGATAGGGATGGAGGAACTTAATACAATCACTATCACTAAAGAAGTAGTACTCGGTAAAATAATGGGACAAAAGGCAGACAAGTCCCCTGGACCTGATGGCTTGCATCCTAGGTTCCTAAATGAAGTGGCTGCAGAGATAGTGGTGCACTGGTTGTAATCTACCAAAATCCCCTGGATTCTAGGGAGATCCCGGCGGATTGGAAAACCGCAAATGTAATGCCCCTATTTAAAAAAGGAGGCAGACAGATAGCAGGAAACTATAGACCAGTTAGCCTAACATCTGTCATTGGGAAAATGCTGGTGTCCATTATTAAGGAAGCAGTAGCAGGACATTTGAAAAAGCGTAATTCATTCAAGCAGAGTCAGCATGATATTATGAAAGGGAAATCATGTTTAACAAATTTGCTGGAGTTCTTTGAGGATGTAACGAGCAGGGTGGATAAGGGGAAACCAGTGAATATGGTGTATTTGGATTTCCAAAAGGCATTCGATAAGGTGCCACATAAAAGGTTACTGCACAAGATAAAAGTTCACGAGGTTGGGGATAATATATTAGCATGGATTGAGGATTGGCTAACTAACAGAAAACAGGGAGTCGGGATAAACTAGTAATTTTCTGATTGGCAAACAATAACTAGTGGGGTGCCGCAGAGATCGGTGCTGGGGCTTCAACTATTTACAATCTATATTAATTACTTGGATGAAGGGACCGAGTGCAATGTAGCCAAGTTTGCTGATGATACAAAGATGGGTAGGAAAGCAAATTGTGAGGAGGACACAACAAATCTGCAAAGGGATATAGACAGGCTAAGTGAGTGGGCAAAAATTTGGCAGATGGAGTATAATGTAGGAAATTGTGAGGTTATCCACATTGGCAGGAAAAATAGAAAAGAAAATTATAATTTAAATGGAGAAAAATTTTCAAGTGCTTCAGTACAGAGGGACCTGGGGGTTCTTGTGCATGAAACACAAAAAATTAGTATGCAGGTGCAGCAAGTAATCAGGAAGGCAAATGGAATGTTGGCCTTTATTGCAAGGGGGATAGAGTATAAAAGCAGGGAAGTCCTGCTACAACTGTATAGGGTATTGATGAGGCCACACCTGGAGTACTACATGCAGTTTTGGTCTCCGTATTTTAGGAAGGATATACTTGCATTGCAGGTTGTTCAGAGAAGGTTCACTAGGCTGATTCCGGAGATTAGGGGGTTGACTTATGGAGATAGGTTGAGTTGATTGGGACTATACTCATTGGAGTTCAGAAGAATGAGAGGTGATCTTATCGAAACATATAAGATTACGAGAGGGCTCGGCAAATTGGATGCAGAGAGGATATTTCCACTCATAGGGGAAACTAAAACTAGGGGGCATAGTCTCAGAATAAGGGGCCGCCTATTTAAAACTGAGACGAGGAGGAATTTCTTCTCTCAGAGCGTTGTAACTCTGTGGAATTCTCTGCCCCACAGAGCTGTGGAGGCTGGGTCATTGAATATATTTAAGGTGGAGATAGACATATTTTTGAGCTATAAGGGAATAAAGGGTTATGGGGAGCAAGCTGGGAAGTGGAACTGAGTCCATGATCAGATCAGCCATGATCTTATTAAATGACGGAGCAGGCTCGAGGGGTCAAATGGCCTATTCCTGCTCCTATTTCTTGTGTTCTTGTGTCAAACAGGGATGATTTAGGGATTTGAGCAGGATGATGTAGGGGGGCAAACAGGAAGATGTAGGGATTCGAACGGGATGATGTAGGGATTTGAGCGGGATGCTGTGGGGATTCAAACAGGGATCTTTAGGAATTTGAGTGGGATGATGTAGGGATTGGAATGGTTGACGTAGGGATTCGAGCAGGATAATGTAGGGATTTAAGTGGGGATGATTTCCTCTAGTTGCAATGCGTAGTGACATCATAAAGAAATACAGTAACGATTTCCTCCAGTCAGTAGAGGCCTTTAATGTCACAGAGAAGGTTTTGGAGATCGGTGCCCTGCTGAATGTACTCTTCAATTGTGTCGCTGGTCACCCCCTATGATCTGGCAACAAAGGGGAGCTGGTATGTGCCAAGCGTGCTCTGACAAATTGGCCACTGCGTATACACAGCATAATTACATTGGCGTGCAAGATTGTATATTGGGCGAAGGCATACACATGATGTTGGCATGACATTGCCACCAGGCTAACAAATTCCAACAGCTGTGGCTTCATTTGATCATAGGCTGTGGGAGGTCCAAGACTACAGGAGGCTGTTGGTACGGTTGATATAAAAGCAGCTGGTATTTCTAGTGAAGTAGTGAATATGTTGAAAAAGAACATCTTTACGATTTCGCTAGAGGTACTAAACATAGGTAATTTCCGGCAATAGCCACGAGATGGAATTATCCCCAATGATTATTAAATTTTCTAAATAATAAACAGCAATCTCACAGGAAAGAAAGTGGGTAATTAAATGAACAATTAATCAACAGTCTTCCCTCGCCCAAAATGCATTACTGCTTTACTGCACACGACCATTACTATAGAATCATCAACAATGAGTAACAGTGCGAAGATCACTGAGTCAAGCTATTTACAAAACAATGAATAATATTTCCAGGTTTGATGTGACTGGACTCTTTATCATAATAATCAAGGGTACGCTAGCCTCGTGTTATGGCACTGAACAAGTAACCTCGTGGTCATGAGTTCAAATCCCACCATGGCAAGTTGTGATATTGAATTCAATAAATGTGATCATTTGTTTTTAGGAAAAAATGACAATGAAAGCTGACAGATTGTCATAAAATCCCAAGTGGTTCACTAATATACTTTGGGCGGGGAAATGCCACTCCTACCTGATTTGGCCTACACGTGACTCCAGTCCCACTTTATGTCGTTGACTCTTATGGGGCGAAATTCCTCTGGGGGGCGCTAATGGGGTAGTGTGGGCAGGGGCCGGCTCCCGCAAAATTGCGCGGGAGTTAGCTGAGGCGCAAATGCAAAAGCGGCGCACCCCACTAGTAGCGCCCCATGCCACTGCGCCTCTGTCGATGACGTCATTGCCGTGGGCGGCGACCATTTTTTGCCCCGCACCAGCCCGTTCAGCCTCACAGGTCGCGAACTGGGCTGCATACCGATCACGTTGCATAACTTAAAGGGGAGGTGCGCTGTGCTGCGCTCCACCATCTTTTTTATAACCCACTTACTCATCGTGCTGTTGTCCGATGCTTTCACGGGATCCGGGCCGCGATCTTGCAGCTCGGCACTCTGTTTCGGTGCCAGACTGCGGTCACAGCAGCCCGCATCCCTGGTGACCCTTTAAAAGAAGGTGAGGGGCATTGCAACGTGTCAGCACCATGTGGAGAGACCACGTAGCGCCCCCGAGCCTGCAGTGAGAGGAAGTAGAGCGCACGACATTGCGCTCCACTTCCTGTGAGGGACAGTAACCCCAATTTCACTTCCGGGTACAGAATGTCCAGTCTCGGAAAGGTTACCGCCCCCAAGCGGGGCGATAGCCAGTTTCAGCACCTTAATATCCTCAGCACTACCAGGTCATAAATACTGCCTTGTCAGTGGTGCCTACGAATTAATAAAAAGTTGCTTTTGAATATACTAGATTCATTCTTCTTTTCTTTTTGATTCATTCTCGGGAAATGGATGTTGCTCGCAAGACCAGGATTTCTTGCACATCCCTAGTTGCCCTTGAGAAGGTGGTGATGGGCCGCCTTCTGGTACCGCTGCAGTCTATGTGGTGAAGGTACTCCCGCAGTGCTGGTAGGTAGGGAGACATATAACATATTGTAAATGTTATTTCACTCCATTAAACAGGCAAGCAGTATGGGTTGTAAGAACCTGTCAATATTCATTGAAGGAGCACAGAAGACCAAAGGATTCAACCATGTTTTAGAAGCAATGGAACATATAAGAACATAAGAAATAGGAGCAGGAGTAGGCCATTTGGCTCCTCGAGCCTGCTCCACCATTCAATAAGATCATGGCTGATCTGATCCTGGCCTCAACTCCACTTCCCCACCCACTCCCCATAACCCTTGACTCCTTTATCTTTCAAAAATCTGTCTACCTCCATCTTAAATACATTCAATTCTAAAGATTCACGACCCTCGGAGAGAAGAAATTCCTCCTCATTTCCATTTTAAGGGGGCGACCTAGTTCTAGGTTTCCCCTCTCTGCATCTACCCCGTCAAGCCCGCTCAGAACCTTGTGCGTTATAATAAGATCACCTCTAAGTCTTCTAAACTCCAATGAGAATAGGCCCAACCTGCTCAACCTTTCTTCACATGACAACCCGTTCATCTCGGGAATCAACCTCTTGAACCTTCTCTGAATTTCCTCCAATGCAAGTATACCCTTCCTTAAATAAGGAGACCAAAACTTAGGTGACCAGGTGTGGTCTTACCAACGCCCTGTACAGTTGTAGCAGGACTTCCCTAATTTTATTCTCCATCCCCCTTGCAATAAAGGCCAACATTCCATTTGCCTTCCTAATTATTTACTGTACCTGCATGCTAACTTTTTGTGTTTCATGTACAAGGACCCCAAGATCCCTCTGTACCAATGTTTTTTGCAATCTCTCCCCATTTAAATAATAATTAGCTTTTTTATTTTTCCTACCAAAGTGGATAATCTCACCTTTTCCCACATTATACTCATCTGCCAAATTTTTGCCCACTCACTTAGCCTATCTATATCCCTTTGCAGATTCTTTGTGTCCTCCTCACAAATTACTTTCCCACCTATCTTTGTATCATTAGCAAATATGGCTACATTATACTCGGTCCCTTCATCCAAGTCATTAATATAGATTGTAAATAGTTGAGGCCCCAGCACTGATCTCTGTGGCACCCCACTCGTTACAGTTTGTCAACCTGAAATGATCCATTTATCCCTACTCTCTGCTTTCTGTTAGTTAGCCAATCCGCTATCCATGCTAATATATTACCCCCAATCCTGTGAGCTCTTATCTTGTGCAATAATCATTTATGTGGCACCTTATCGAATAGGTCATGCGTCACAAACCAACTGGAAATTTTTAGGAGATAAAGGTGATTAGGCTGGTGTCTTGGCCCAAAATATCCTTGGTCTAAGGAATGGCAGAGAGATTTTATTGTGAATAGATGCAAGATCGTACATTTTGAAACTGGAAATGTTAATCATGCACACAATGAAGTGATCCCCATTAGCGCAGGTGGAGAAGGAAAAGGGTTTGGGTGCAGCTACTGATCACTCATTTCAAGCTTCCACTCATTGTGAGGCGAGAGTCAGCAAAGACAATGAAGTGCTGTGGCGTAGCTAAAGGAAACTTGACCAGAGGGTGATTCTTGCAAGGCTCCCTTGTGACACCGACCCACATTAGCAAAGATTATGGGACATAAAACGCACACAACCTTGCACAGCGCCGCACTATGTTTTGTGACCTGCAGTTTTGAGGGGTGGGATACGACCGCAAAATAGGCAAGCATAAATCTCATTAGCGCAGCTTATTTATGAAGGTCGGGTCCCATGCCAGATATTATGGCTTCAAACAAGGCATTAGTCGGTTTTGTTGAAAAGTCTGCCATTTTTTTAGTTTTTTTTAGTAATACTCATTGGGCTAGAACCTCCGCTTTTTTTGCATGCTTAACACCCACTTAATGCCCATTTTACCGCTGAAATGACGTATAACGCCTATATATCGCCCATTTTGGCACAAAATGGAAATTGACGGGCATTTTTAGGAAACTTGTCACCAAGCGTAACTTTCCCCATGTGCTTAACGCCGGGAAAAAATATTACCGCCCGCTGACTTTCTTTGGGCGGAATCATCAGAATGGGCGAAATCAACACCCATAATATCGGCCAGCGTTACTTTCCGCACGTAATTAATGCCGAGATTCAATAATACCGTCCGCCCACTTTTTTTTGGTCACATTTGACAAAACAACGCCCAGGAGATTGCCCACTGTCACTTTCACTACCTTGCACACATATCGCCCACAATATCACTCGCCCCAAAAAAACGGCCAGAAAAAATGGAACTGTTCTGAACGAACGCCAGCGGTGTGGCTGGCATTTTTAAAATCGCAGGTTGCTTCATTCAAAAGGCTGCCTCAACTTCAGGGGAGTTTGCATTGACTCTGAAGTTCTTTTCAGGTGAAGTGAACATCTCAACAGACATATTTTCAGACTCTGGACTATTGGGGCTTTACTCCAGGTGTATTTTAGTGAGAAAATCATTGCTTCTGATCAATCGCTATTATATTTTCAATGCAATGGAGCCATCAAACAATAACTGTGCTTAAGCAATGCTTCAGATGTCTTGACCACTCAGGAGGGGAGCTACAATACAACCCTGAGCAAGTAGGTAAATTCGTGGTCGTGTGCTCGATGCTGCACAACCTGGCTATCATGAGGGGCCAAGAATTGCCAGAAGGGACTGATGCTCCACCTCAGGAGAGAGAGGAAGAGGAGGACGAGGGGCTGGACGCTGATCTAGGGCCAGACAATCAGGCTGACTATGGAACCATACCCACGACCCATTCCAGACCGCAGGAAACGGCCCGTGGTGGCTACATAGCTGCAAGACTCTTACGTGAGGAGCTGAGATCTGAACGATTTGCCTGAAAGAGTGTTGATTTGAGTGACAACGCTGATACACTGCTGTGTGTGTGCAGCTCAGACATCAATGATGTCCATCACCTTGGTGCTAGTTAAAGTTTTCGTTGATTGATGTTAAGTTGTATTCAACCCTTTCATGTTAAGGAATCACCAGTGTGTAATGGTACAGCTATCTGAGACAATGCGCAACAAGGTTATGTTCAATTACAAAATTTTATATTGGTCTGAAATCATAAGTATCACGGGCAATAACACCCAAACCCCACCCCCACCCTACTTTTTCCACCATTGACATCAATCAAATGTTCAACATGTCCAGCAACACAGAATACAAAGCAAAGCAGGAGGGTGGTCCCCTGCCCTCATACATTAAAACAAATTGCATACACCCAGATGGAGATATAACACAGCCATCAATTGCGGACATGCATCTCACTATCCTCCCCCCGTCACCTTCTTCTCCCCACCTCTACCCCTTCGCCTCCTCGCTCCAAGGCGCCTGGCCGAGGAGCTCCTCAGGCGGTGCCTCATTGGGGGGGATGAAGGCAGATGCGGTCGTTGCACAGGCAGGGGAGCGGGGGGTGCCGAGGGGGCAACATTCTCTGATGCAGAAGCAGGATCTTGGTCCTTTCTCTCATCTGTTGTGCGCAGTGGTGATGTAGAACCTAGGGGTGGAGTGCCGCGCTTGGGGACTACTGGGAGGCCTGTGCCAGCAGTGTTCCTGGCTATCGCATCCAGGGCCTCCGCCATCCATGGAATGTACTCAGTCATGGTGGCCAGCTGTCGGGATATGCCCCCCCAGTGCTTCGATGAACTGGTCACCAATGTCTACAGTCCTCCTGGACAATTGTACCATCTCTCCGCTGTCATGTGGCGCTCGTGGAACAGACCTGCCACGTCCACGAGGCCTCTGCGGGGTCTGCGCTGTCCTGGGGACAAATGGGGTGCCCTGTAGCGAGGTGCTTGGGGCCGGTATCTCTAGAGTGGAGCCTGGAATGACCAGAGGACCACTAGATTGCCTTGGGGTGGAATGGCTTCTGGAGCATGGCGATGCAGTTTCCTCGAAGTCCGCGCTCTCATCCATGACCCAGCGGATTGATGTGCGAGAATCGGAGCTCCTCAGCACCCAGATGTTGGATCGTCCGGAGAGTCGGGTCCCGGGCCCCCACCTTCTGGCCTCCGTGGTCTTGCCTTGGGACGTGCTGCTTGCTGAGCTGCAAAACAAAAATGAGGTTATTAGAGGAGAAGGGGCTGCTAGGGTCACAAGGTGAGTCCAACGCTACACACAGCATATACACGACAAAAGCACCACCGCTCTCAAATAATCGCAGACATCACATTTCATGACCATCAACACATTTGCATTGCAATGATTTTCATTAGGCCATCATTATTTCTATGACAATTTTAGAAATCATCTATAATATATGATTGTTCGGATATGAGTGGGTGGGACATCTATTGACTTTACATCATGCAATGGTGTGAGCTTTACTCACGTGGCATCACTTCAGGGTCTGTAGATGCGTCTGTGGCTGTCCGGGTGTGCTTCCCCACGAGTGCGAGCACCCGCTCCTCTATCTCAGTGATGTCACTGGGGACTGGTGGCCCCCATCCGTTCGCCTCTGCACGGACCTCATCGTCGATAGATTCTTCTGTAAAAGGTGACATGACGACATGGCATGAGATCATTGCATAATATCATTGCTAGGTACTGTCACAGAGACTGATACAATACATAACCGACAGATGTAATCATGGTTATTATGAAAATTATCATGCTTTACCTAAAGACGTACACCGTGACCGCAGGCTTTGAGTAAAACATTCCCGGTAAAAGTGAAAGACCTCGCATCTGATGATAGTCACTCATGACTGTTACAAATCAAATTATATAAATACATAAATACATGTAAATCAATGTAATACTTACTCCTGCGGATCCCACAAGGTCGTTCCATCGTTTGCGGCATTGGTTGCCCTCACGAACCTCATTGGTCGCTGACGAGACCACCTCTGTTATCTCGGTCCATATCCTCTGGTATGCCTTTGGGGTGGGCTTCCCACACCCTCCCTGTGTCAAATCACCCAGCGGGACTCGACCTCCTGCAGGAGGGAGGCATTTGCCTCGTCAGAGAACCTCCTGGCTCTTTTGTGCCCTCCAATGTGCTTCTCGCCCACCTCACTGCTCTCTCCAGCGTCAGTCTCCACAACGTGCTGTGATGCCTCCTCCTCTCTCTCCATTATAGGCCAAATTTGGGCAAATGTTTCTGGTAACAGCTATTTTTTGTTTGCCTACTTGCTGTGAAGCTCTAAAGTCTCCCTCCTTCTACCGCCCATTTTATATTGCTCGCGGAAACGCTCATTTTAAAAAATGGAGACTCAGTGCTTTGAGAATGTGCGAGAAGCCGGCGATCTGAAAAGCTTTTTTTACTGCCCCCACCGGAAATAACGGCCATTTTTGGGCGATAAGCATAAAAGTGAAGGTTCTAGTCCATTATTCTTGGTTGCTGGTGCCTTTTCGAAAGCACCACACAAAGTGGCAAGGATGGCAGATCCTTTGAGGGTTCTTGTAGGGCTGCATAGAGGTGGAAGGTGAAATCATGAGGGGACAATAAATACAGTTGTAAATACATCCACGCCATTTTGCCCATACCCTTCAGTACCCCTGGAACTTTTTCACACATGCATGGACATGTCAGAGGAGTTTTGTGTTCAGCGTCTCTGCCTCATAAGACTTGTACCATCTGCTGCAGGATAACTTGCCAACAATATCTGGCTTTTCCCCTAAAAGTGAAGGTTGCTGCAACACAAAGCTCTCGTGCTATCGGATCTTTCCAAACCACTGCAGGGGACATCTGCCACAACAAGTAGCCTCCAGTGCACATGTGTATCAACTGACAAACACTATGGCTGCAATTTCACCTACCATCACCAGTTTCATTAAAGGAACAATGCGCAAATAGATTTTGACAGTTGTGCTGTCAGTGTTCTACAGAATTGAGGTGCTGCAAACACTGACATGCACTGCTCAAAGGTGCTTGCTGCAACCAGACCCTCCCATGACTCCCTCCATATGCTTATGGAGGGAGTCACAGCACACAGGGAGCTTCTCTTTCCTCCCAATGGACCGAAGAGATCTCCCCAGGAGACCAATGCAGCTTGGTTGCACATTGCACAGGAGGACACAAGCAGGGATGTTGTCAGGAGGACCAGGCTGCAGTGCTGCAATCCTTTCAATGAACTCAGTGGATCACAAAATCTTACTGCAAAGCCACACTCAACCTCATCCTCTGTGCCACTCATCACATCCCCATCACACTGCCTTCTCTATCCTACTCCTGCACATCCTTACTCACAATAACTTACCTTGCACCTCCACCCATCCCTCTCCATTTACATTATCACTTCCCCATCTCACTAGCCACCCCTCACATTCACCCTCTTCCTAATTCAATCATACTAACTAACAACACACAAGGGTAGGCACTTGGATGTTTAGCCAATGTTCATGTAAAGATTCTGTTAATGTGCTGTCAAACATTGAAACCTTTATTTTCAACATTTTGTGTGCTTGGACAGATTTGTGTGCACCTTTGGAAATGGCTTCTTAATGAGTTGTAGTGAATGGTAAGACATAATGGTAAGCCCCCGCAATGACGATGAGCGTGCAAGGAATAGCTTGGCATTGTAGGGATGCTTTATAGTGTTGGTGTGGAGTGGTGCCAAAATGGTGCATCATGTGGCAGCCATGGTGTACAGCATCAAGTGAAGTAAATTTAGCCATGGTTAGGCCATCCCTGGCCTCATGGGCAGCAATGTGGTTGGGTGCTGATGCTGTGTCCTGTGCAGCATCAGTTGATTGCGGAGAAGGTAAGTGCTGTTGGTACTGCTGGTGTTGGGGCTTTCCCCCGAAGCTATCTTCACTTCTCTTGAGCTGCCGGGTTTCCTGAGGCTTGGGAAACCCGGCCAGCCCAGGTTGAACCTGGAAGGCAGGTTAAGTGTAAGGCTCCCAGTCTTATTATGATTTTTAAATGGCCAACTCGCCTCCTGGGAGCAAGTTGGCTGCCTTCTCCTGTCCTGCCTCCATTAAACCCGGAAGTGGGCGGGTTGGAGACGGGATGGGGTTGGGTTTCAGATTTAACATTTTTTTTACATCTCACCCGACCCCAACACGCCCGATTTGGGGGGTTAAAATTACCCCCTATGTTTGCAAGGGACAACACCTTCATCGTGTTGCTGGTGGATATAAGGCATCAGTTGGATTGGATGCAGAGCTTTCCCTGGGTGGCAGGGCTTCCTTGAGTGCAAAGATGCTACCCAAGTGGACATCAGGGTCCCATGGTCTTTGTGAAGCGGAAGCGTATGCAGTCAATTAATATTCAGGCAAATATCTGACCATAGAAACATCTTTAAGCACGTAGATGGCCGTTGTCTAGGAAGAAACCATGGTGCCGTCACTATACTGCAGACCAAGGCGCCCGCATTTTTTGAAGGAGCAAAAGCAGTTGGGTTAATTCTTAGGAGGCCAGGGCTAACCTCTACATCTACATCGTCCTGGCCAATGTTTATCCATCAACCAACCTCACCAAAACAGATTATCTGCTCATTATGTCATTGTGGGACCTTGCTGTGCGCAAATTGGCTGCTGCAATTCCTACATTACAACAGTGATTACATTTCAAAAGTACTTCATTGGCTGTAAAGCACTTCGGGGCAACCTAAGTTCATGAATATATAAATGCAAGCCTTACTTTTTTTTTCTATGTTGTTGGGACTGCTCCTTCAGTAAATTATAATTGGCTTGTGTTAACACGGGATGTAAATTTGCGTTGCTATCTAGAGTTTTGTTTAATTATATTCAAGGGTTAAGAGAAACTTAATTCAGCTTGATGATTTTAGGGTTGTTCCCCTAAAGAGAATGAAAGGTAGGGAAGAGTCTATGGCCTAGAACCTCCACTTTTTTTGCATGCTTAACACCCATTTAAAGCCCATTTTACCACTGAAATGACATGTAACGCCATATATCGCCCATTTTGGCACAAAATGGAAACTGCCGGGCTTTTTTAGGAGACTTATCATCGAGTGTTACTTTCCCCATGTGTTTAACGCTGGAAAAAAATATAACCGCCCGCCCACTTTTTTGGGGTGAATCAGCAGAATAGGCAAAATCAACGCCTATAATATTGCCCAGAGTTACTTTCCATACGGAATTAACGCCGAGATTCAATATGAACGCTCGCCCACTGTTTTTTGTCATAAAGAGCATATTTACCCAAGCTAGCAGCCATGGAGATCGCCCATTGTCAATTTCACCACCTCGCACACATATCGCCCAGAATATCGCTCGCTCAAAAAAGCGCCCACAAAAAGTGGAACTAACTGAAACGAACGCCAGCGCTGTGGCTGGCATTTGTTAAATCCCACTCTTACGTGAGGAGCTGATATCTGAAAGATTTGCCTGAAAGAGCGCTGATGTGAGTGACAAAGCTGACACACTGCTGTGTGTGTGCAGCTCAGACATCAATGGTGCCCATCACCTTGGTGCCAGTTAAAGTTTACGTTGATTGATGTTAAGTTGTATTCATGATAAGAAATCACCAGTGTGTAATGTTCCAGCTATCTGAGACAACGCGCAGCAAGGTTATGTTCAACAACAATAGTTTAATACCAACATTGGTCTGAAATCATAAGTATCACAGCCAATAACACCCAACCCCCGCCCACATCCCACTTTTTTCAACATTGCCACAAATCACATGTTCAACATGTCCAGCAACACAGAATACAAAGGCAAAGCAGGAGCGTGGTCCCCAGCCCCCATACATTGCAACAAATTGCATACACCCAGATGGAAATATAACACAGCCATTACCTGCAGATATGCACCTCACTTTCCTTCCCCCCTATCCTTCTTCTCCGCACCTCTACCCCTTCCCCTCCTTGCTCCAAGGCGCCTGGCCGAGGAGCTCCTCAGGCGATGCCTCATTGGGGGGGATGAAGGCAGATGCAGTCGTTGCATGGGTACGGGAGCAGGGGGTGCCGATAGGGCAACATTTTCTGATGCATAAGCAGGATCTTGGTCCTTGCTCTCATCTGTCATTTGCAGTGGTAGTGCGGAACCTAGGGGTGGAGTGCTACGCTTGGGGACCACTGGGAGGCCTGTGGCAGCAGTGTTCTTGGCTATCGCATCCATGGACTCCGCCATGCACAGAATGTGCTCGATCATGGTGGCCAGCTGTCAGGATATGGCCCCCAGTGCTTCGATGAGCTGGTCACCAATGTCTACAGTCCTCCTGGACAACTGTACCATCTCTCCGCTGTCATGTGGCGCTCGTGGAACAGATTTGCCGCATCCGTGAGGCCCTGTGGCGAGATGCTTAGGGCCGGTACCTCCAGAGTGGAGCCGGGAATGACCGGAGGATCACTGGATGACCTTGGAGTGGAATGGCTTCTGAAGCGTGGTGATGCAGGTTCTTCGAAGTCCGTGCTCTCATCCGTGGAGAACAGACCCAGCGGATTGATGGGCGAGAATCGGAGCTCCTCAGCACCAGATGTAGTAGGATCGTCCGCCGACTCCTGCCCCGCGCCCCCACCTTCTGGCCTCTGGGTCTTGCCTGGGGCTGCGCTGCTGGCTGAGCTGCAAAACACAAATGAGTTTATTAGAGGAGAAGGGGGTACTAGGGTGACAAGGTGAGTCCAGCGCTACACACAGCATATGCACAACAAAAACACCACTGCTCTCAAATCATCACAGACATCACATTTCATGACCATCAACACATTGTGCATTGCAATGATTTTCATTAGGCCTGCATTATTTCTATGACACTTTTAGAAATCATGTATAATATATGATTATTTGGATGTGAGTGGGTGTGGCATCTATAGACATTACACGATGCAACGATGTAAGCTTTACTCACGTGGCATCACTTCATGCTCTGCAGATGCATCCGTGGCTGTCCGGGGGTGCTTCCCCATGAGTGCGAGCACTCGCTCCTCCATCTCTGTGATTTCGCTGGGGACTGGTGGCCCCCTACCCGTTCGCCTCTGCACAGACTTCATTGTTGATAGCTTCTTCTGTAAAAGGTGACAGAACGACATGGCATGAGATCATTGCGTGATATCATTGCTAGGTACTGTCACAGAGACTGATACAACACATAACTGACAGGTGTAATCATGATTATTATGAAAATTATCATGCTTTACCTAAAGACGTACACCGTGACCGCAGGCTTTGAGTAAAACATTCCCGGTAAAAGTGAAAGACCTCACATCTGATGATAGTCACTCATGACTTTTACAAATCAAATTATATAAATACATAAATGCATGTAAATCAATGTAATACTTACTCTTGCGGAGCCCACAAGGTCGTTCCATCGTTTGCGGCATTGGTTGTCTTCACGCACCTCGTTGGTCACCGACGAGACCACCTCTGCTATCTTGGTCCATATCCTCTGGTAGGCCTTTGGGGTGGGCTTCCCACACCCTCCCTGTGTCAAATCACCCCAGCGTAACTCAACCTCCTGCAGGAGGGAAGCATTTGTCTCGTCCGAGAACTTCCTGGCTCTTTTGCAGCCTCCAATGTGCTCTCCCACCTCACTGCTCTCTCCAGCATCAGTCTCCACAGCGTGCTGTGATGCCTCCTCCTCTCTCTCCATTATAGGCCAAATTCGGTCAAATATATGGCTGCTAACAGCTCATTTTTGTTTGTCTACTTGCTGTGAAGTTCTAAAGTCTCCCTCCTTCCTCCCAAAGCAGCCATACCACACCCAGCCACGCCTTCAGTCCCACTCAGCTCCCTCTCTCTCTGTCTCCTCTTCTGCGCATATCATGGTGACTGTTCACCTCCAGAATTGCGGGAATCGAGCGTTGCCATGCCGTTGCTAAGGATGGCCACATTTTACGGCTGAAGGTCAAAAACATTTAACGCTACCGCCCATTTGACGCAATAATGCCCATTTTCAAAAATGTAAACTAGGTGTTTTGAGAATGGGTGAGAAGCCAGCGACCTGAAAACCCTTTTTTAATGCCCACGCCAGAAATAACGCTCATTTTTGAGCGATTAGCACAAAAGTGGAGGTTCTAGCCCAAGATAACATGTAATCATACATGGTGCATGGAAGAATTGTGCTTAATAGCGAAATGATTTTTTTCTGTTTCTATGTTTTCTTGTGAGAAAGTCTGCACAGTAGAATCACATTTACCCAATGAAGCAATGCACCTTACACAGATATCTTTCTTTTATCGATGTTTTCTAAGTGCATAGATGACTTTTGCTTAATACTTGCATGCTATGCAGGGGCATGATCTTGGTGTTTTTTGGCCTTCAGTTGTAAAAAGCATGCAAATTTAGATCTTCATGAGGCTTAGGATCAAGTTCATAATGGTAGAAGGGTACCAGGGATTGAATGGAAATCTTTGGACATGGTACAAACCTTCACAGGAATATAAGAATATGAACATTTTTTGGAACAGGAAAAGGCTTTATGACCAACAAGCCTGTTGATTTGCATAGATCAACCCCATCTACTGCTATCATGTATCCTACATGGCCACTGTTGGTACTAGCTCAAGGTGTGCCACCAGAGGGCACAGCGGTGGGAGACTTGTAGGTTACCTGTACAGGTGTGCCTGGCCGAGTATAAAAGGCAGGCCACCAGGTGTGATCCTCACTCTGGAATTAACAAATAAAGGACTAAGGTCACTATGGTTCAAGTACAACACATTGCCTCGTGGAGTCATTATTAGAGCATCCAAGGACACAACAACTGCCTTCTTACCTTTTTTCTCAATCCTTTTTTAGCATCTGGAACCCAATTATATCATCTGCTTCAATGTATTTTCATGGTAACTTGCATAAAAAAGTTCCACTGAACTTTTCCTAGGAGTAAGAAACTTCCTACTTTATAACTAGTGTCCCCTGGTATCTGAACCCTTCATCCTAGTGAATGGTTTCCCTGGATCATCTATCCAAAATTCCCTTCCTAAACTTGAAAATTTCGACACCACTGTAAAAATATCTTTGCTGGAGGAAAACAAGCTCGACTTACTCACCAAAAACTAAAAAGCAACAGATACTGGAAATCTGAAACAAAGAGAAAATGCTGGAAACACACAGTTAGCATCTGTGGAAAGAAAGTTAACATTTTGGACACAAACCCTTCCTCAGAACTCAGCTGTGAGGAAGGGTTTATTTTTGATGAAGGGTTGATACCTCTAATGTCAACTCCACAAATGCTGACTGACCGGCTGAGTGTCTAAACTATTTTCTGTATCTGCTACAAACTTTCTTAACCTTTCCTCATACCGTAAGTTCTTGACTTCCTGAAACAACTTGATTGCTTGCCACTGCTCCCTCTCAACGGCACTAATATCTTCCCCGTGATTCAGGTGACCAGAACTGGACATAATGGGCCCAAGTTTCGGGCCGCGCCTAAAATGGCGCAGCCCGGACCTGGACGCCCGTTTTTCGCGCCACAAAGTGCGCCTAAAAAAATCTTACCTATTCTCCGGCTCCCTGCAGGTCCTCTGGAGCTGGGCGCAGCGCAGCACAAGCTGTAGGGAGCGGAGCCAGGTCCTTGTGCTAAAAACAGTGCCGGGACCTCCGCACATGCGCTACAGTGGGCGCGCATGTGCAGTAGCTCCAGGCGCACAAAAAATGTGGGAGGGGCCCGAAGCACGCAGCCCCTAGCCCTGGCTGAATGGCCTCACTGGGGCTGCGCGCATAATGCTCCTCCCACCCGACCGGACCCGACCCGACTTCTGCTTCCCCCCGCAGCAACCCGACCTCCGCGCCTCTCTCTCTTCCCCCACCCCCCCGTGCCTCCCCCCCCTAGACCTCCGCGACTCTCCCCCCCCCCCAGACCTCCGCGACTCTTCCCCCACCCCCCCCCCCTCCGGACCTCCGCGACCCCCCCCGAGACCCGACGCCACCTACCTGTAAATCCAGCCCGAAGTCTTGGGCCCGGCCATTCAGCCTCCTTCCCTCACTCCCTCCCTCCCTCCATTCTCTTTTCCTTCTCCCCCTCTCCCCCCCTCCTCTCCCCCCTTCTCCCCCTCTCCCCCTCCTCTCCCCCTCCCCCTCCTCTCCCTCCTCTCCCCCCACCCCCCTCCTCCTCCCCCCCACCCCCTCCTCCTCCTCCCCCCCCACCCCCTCCTCCTCCTCCTCCACCCCCCCTCCACCTCCTCCTCCCCCCCACCCCACCCCCCTCCCCCTTCTCCCCTCCCCCTTCTCCCCCTCCCACCCCCCTCCCCTCGCTGTCAGAAATACAGCACTGACAGACAGAGAGTGAGAGACACTCACAGACAGACAGAGAGATAGAGACACTGACAGAGACACACTGGGGGGGCCGTTCCAGCACGCTGTTGGAGGACTCCCGGTGCTGCAGTCGGTAAGTAGAAAATGTTTTATTTATTGATTTTTAAAAACATTTATTTTTAATTAATTTTTTTTGATTGATTTATTGGTTGATTTATTGATGTATTTATCATTCATTATTGATGATGGCTCTTTATTTGTAAAACTGAAATGTTTAATGTTTGTAAACTTCCCTTTAAACCCGAGCCCCCCTCACCCGCCCCCATTCTCTACGCCTAATTTGTAACCTACGCCTGATTTTCTAAAGTGTAGACAAGGTTTTTTCGAACGTACAAAAATCTTCACTTACTCCATTCTAAGTTAGTTTGGAGTAAGTTTTCACTGCCTAAACTTTGAAAACAGGCGTAAGTGGCCGGACACGCCCCCTTTTGAAAAAGAAATTCTGTTCCAAAGTGAAACTGTTCTAACTAACTAGAACTGGAGCAAACTAAATGCCGAGAATTCAAATTTCTAAGATACTCCATTCTAAACCAGTTGCTCCAAAAAATCAGGAGCAACTCAGGCCGAAACTTGGCCCCAATACTCCTCATGGGATCTGACCAACATCTTATACAACACTAAAGCCTCTCTTTTGTACTCTCCCCTTGTCTTAATGTAATCCAGTGCCTCATTGGCCTTTTTTAAATTGCAGCAAAGCACAGGGTCGATGGTTTCATTATTTATAAGAACATAAGAACATAAGAACATAAGAATTAGGAACAGGAGTAGGCCATCTAGCCCCTCGAGCCTGCTCCGCCATTCAATAAGATCCTGGCTGATCTGGTCGTGGACTCAGCTCCACTTACCCGCCCTCTCCCCGTAACCCTTAATTCCCTTATTGCTTAAAAATCTATCTATCTGTGATTTGAATACATTCAATGAGCCAGCCTCAACTGCTTCCTTGGGCAGAGAATTCCACAGATTCACAACCCTCTGGGAGAAGAAATTCTTTCTCAACTCGGTTTTAAATTGGCTCCTCCGTATTTTGAGGCTGTGCCCCCTAGTTCTAGTCTCCCCCACCAATGGAAACAACCTCTCTGCCTCTATCTTGTCTATCCCTTTCATGATTTTAAATGTTTCTATAAGATCACCTCTCATCCTTCTGAACTCCAAGGAGTAAAGACCCAGTCTACTCAATCTATCATCATAAGGTAACCCCCTCATTTCTCGAATCAGCCTAGTGAATCGTCTCTGTACCCCTTCCAAAGCTAGTATATCCTTCCTTAAGTAAGGTGACCAAAACTGCACGCAGTACTCCAGGTGCGGCCTTACCAATACCTTATACAGTTGCAGCAACACCTCCCTGCTTTTGTACTCCATCCCTTTCGCAATGAAGGCCAACATTCCATTTGCCTTCCTGATTACCTGCTGCACCTGCAAACTAACCTTTTGGGATTCATGCACAAGGACCCCCAGGTCCCTCTGCACCACAGCATGTTGTAATTTCTCCCCATTCAAATAATATTCCCTTTTACTGTTTTTTTCCCCAAGGTGGATGACCTCACACTTTCCGACATTGTATTCCATCTGCCAAACCTTAGCCCATTCGCTTAACCTATCCAAATCTCCTTGCAGCCTCTCTGAGTCCTCTACACAACCTGCTTGCCCACTTTATAATAAAGAAAGAAAGAGCTTGCACTTATACAGCACTTTATCATGTCCCCAGGACATCCCAGAGTGCTTAACAACCAATGAATTATTTTATGGAAGCAAATGTGGCAACTATTTTGCGCACAGCATGGCCCCTCAAATGAAATTAATGTCCAGATAATCTGTTCCTGGTAAAGGTGCAACCTCCCAATTCGCAAACCTCGGGTCTGAGGCCATTCTGGATTTCGGGTATCTCCGGATTTTGGGACACATCTCCGACGTCCCGAATCCGGAAAAGCCTGGGCCAAGGTTCGGATATTTCCGGATTTTGGAACAGAAATCCGAAGTCCCGAATTCGGAAACCCTTGAGCTGACTTTCGTGTACCTGTGTTTTCCGACAGCACGCCGACCCAACCAAGGAAGGAACATCGGAGTCAGCGGGGAGAAGAGGAGCAGCCAGCCCCAGGACACAGCATGCCGACCCGACCAAGGAGGGAACACTGGGGGCAGCAGGGAGATGAGGAGCAGCCAGTCCCAGGACACAGCACACCGACCCGACCAAGGAGGGAACACTGGGGGCAGCGGGGAGTTACTTTGCTTCCTATAAAAAAAATATCCGGTTTTTGGAACTTATTTCTGGATTTCGGACGACCCCTCCTCCGATCTGCGCAATGTTTGGATTTTGGAACATTCTGGTTTTAGGAATTCCGGATTTGGGAGGTTGCACCTGTAGTGATATCTGATAGAGAGGTGTTAGCCAGGGCACCATGTGAACTCCCCTGCCGAAGTGCAGCTTGAATCCTAACCTTCTGACCCAGATGTGAGAGTGCTAACTGAGCCAAGTTGACAGTTGCAACAAGATTTCTTTCTTGATCAACACACACACACCCTCTTTTGGTGCTTTGCTTCAGCACTGATTTATTTTAGACTTTTCCACATTGAAATGCAAAGCAGAGCTTTGAATCATACCTCTACCCAAATATGGGATAGATATTCCCAACATCCCAATGAGTGCAGACTGGACACACCCAATTTGAATTCCCTCCAGCTGCTGCCTGTCAGCTGCCCTGATGCTGGGAAATTATTTTGAAAATAAAGTACTCCCTCTGGACATCCCTTGTCAATTGTACATGGATAATCTTTGTTGCATAACCATACAGGCGACAGTAAACTAGTTTCTTTATGGCATATTTTCCGATAACACTGTACGTTTACTAAACAATTCATCCTGTGACAGACTATTGACTGGAACTGGTAAATACGTGCAGTCCACAAAAAAACAAACCAGCAAACCACATGCTTCTGAATCATTCAATCAGTTGATACCTTTTTGGCAACAAACAGTAACTTTAACAAAATGTTGCACGATATTGGCCATTTCTGTCTATTGGGAGTGAACATGCAATAGACACTTTCATTAAAGACCTTGAAAGGCCTTTTACCACCTTAAATATTCCCTCCCTCCACCACTAGCACAGCGTGTCTGCAGTCTGTACCGTCTACAAAATGCACTGCAGCAACTCGCCAAGGCTTCTTCGACACCACCTCCAAAACCCGTGACCTCTAGCACCTAATGGGAACACCACCACTTCCAAGGTTCCCTCCAAGTCTCATACCATCCTGACTTGGAAATATATCGCTGTTCCTTCATCGTCACTGGACCAATATGCTGGAACTCCCGACCAAACAGCACCGTGGGAGTACCTTCACCATGCTGACTGCAGCGGTTCAAGAAGGCAGCTCACCACCACTTTCTTAGGCATTGGCAATAAAGGCTGCCCTTACCAGCGATACCTACATCGTCACAGTGAATGAATAAATACATTTTTAAAACATTTTTCTATCGCCCCGCGAGCAGCCTGCCGCCCAGTTCACGGCCCCCGAAGCTGTCGCTGTCGTCGCCCCGCGCAGTTTCAGGGGGTGATTCCCAATTTAGGGTCCGGTGCGATAATGGGACACTGTGCACGGTGATGATGTCATCATTGCCAGCGCAGCGGAGCGTTACAGGCTACCGCTGCCGCTAAACCCCTGCCGAATGGCGGGAGTCATTCGCGGCGCCGTGCCCAGGTGCTAACAGGATGTGCAAATGACTTGGATTTCTCGGCTTTAGTCTTCCCGTATGAACCTACACCATGTTTTGCACCAGACTGATTTAGGATATTAAAATTGAATCAAATTTTAAGTGTGTTATTGAAGCATGACTGCAGACAGCTCAGGGTTAAAAGCAACAGGCCCGGACATTCATGTTACTTTTCCCTTAACTTGTACAACCAAATGAAAATTCTCTTCCACGTTCCTTGCAAGGGCAGGAAAAACCTCAGGAAATGTGCTCATACTTAAAATGTAACATGTTGCGATCATCTTCCCTGAGGATAGAAAAAAAAAAACGTTGATCTCCTCAGGAAGAAAAAAAAATCTTCTTCAGCCTTTCCCTTTGGATTTCCCGATGATCCAAGACGGAATTGCTGAGCTGTGTAAAATACATGGAAGCTGTCGCAGGAATTTGGCTTGCAAGCAGTTAATTCTTAAAGCACATGTTGGGCTGTGAGATGGAATGCTCTTCTCATTTTCTTTCATTTGTAGAGGAATAAGATGGCAGAAGATGCCTGTGAGAGCTAGTCACCTTGAATGGCACTCATTAGTCGTCATAACTGCCGGCACAGAGATACTGGCAAGGTGCCAGACTCAATGTGCCACTATTCTGCCTTCCTCCTCACCCCAATCTTCTCATCAAGATTGAGGTTGAGGTGAACAATCTTGAGGCACGTGCGTGACTTCCGAAGTTCAGCACTGAAAGGTGCTTGCTGTGAAACGCTTTCATTGTCATTCACACAATCTCATTCCGTGACCTTGTTTAAACATCTGGACTCTAGTCAAGCGGCGACCTTGTTTACAGTGCCGAGCGTGTGTGGAAAAAAAATGACTTCCTGATTGTGTCGTGCAACCGTGAGATCAAACCGTTCACAGGTGAATAAACAATAGTCTTCCAGTCTCGTCTGTGTGCGGAATTGCTAATGTGTCACCTAAGAAGTAATATTGCTGCCATCAAGCTCACGTCTGAGGAACAGCATCTACTATATCTCTATCATCAGAACGTTACCTTTTTTTTTGAAAGAAAAAAGGACAGGGAAATACATTTTCTCTAACTACCGGACAGAGAGCAAGCATTGCTATGTGAAGTATTCACTGCTTTCAATAAACCAGTTGACCACATCATCACCGTCATCAGACTGTTTAGTCATGTGACTTTTGGCTCTCACCGTTCCGCAGAAGCTTTGCTGCACTGAAGACTCACACAGTTCCATGGGAAGCAAATCAAAAGCCGTGTGTGCCTTTTGCCGTTAAGATTCTCTCGAGCTTTTCTTAAAATGTTAGTTAAGTACTTTAGTTTTCTTTTCCTGGATCAAGTTTCATGATCTCATTCTGCACATTTTCTTCCAATGCTATCCGTGATGAGTTGCTGCTTTCTTCAAATGTTTAAAAAAAAATGTTGCCTGCGTCGTTGATGCCAGATCCTCCTGCTCGTCGCTCTGATTGGATTATCGCTGATCCGCAGTGAGGCTGGGGAATGGCACTGAAACCTGTCTCTGTCAGCTGGGTTTTTGGAATGACGGAGACACCGAAAAATAAAACACATGAAAAGGTGTCACGGAATAAGTGGCAGGCATTCCTTGCCAGGGATAGATATGGGGGTGGAGAGATCAGCGAGATGTGGCAGCTCTTTCTGTTACAGATGGATAGCGAGATGTCTGCGGAGTGTCCTTCCATCGTGGCACAGGTTTGAGAAACGCGATGAGGTCCGATTTATCACTTCCTTGTCTTCAGCTCGCTGTTCTCCAGAGTACATGAATGTATAGGCAGCACCAGAATCTACAGGCAGAAACCAAATCTACAGGCAGTACGTGAATCTACAGGCAGTACATGAATCTACAGGCAGTACATGAATCTACAGGCCGTACATGAAACTACAGGCAGTACATGAATCTACAGGTAGTACATGAATCTACAGGCCGTACATGAAACTACAGGCATTACATGAATCTACAGGCAGTACATGAAACTACAGGTAGTACATGAATCTACAAGCAATGTGAATCAACAGGCAGTGTGAATCGACATGCAGTGTGTGAATCTACAGACAGTACGTGAATCTACAGGTAGTACATGAATCTACATGCAGCACATGAATGTACAGGCAGAATTGGAATCTACAGGCAGTGTGTGAATCTACAGGCAGTGTGTGAATCTACAGGCAGTGCATGAATCTACAGGCAGCACCAGAATCTACAGGCAGTACTTGAATCTACAGGCAGTACATGAATCTACAAGCAGCACCAGAATCTACAGGCAGTACATGAATCTACAGGCAGTACTTGAATCAACAGGCAGTACATGAATCTACAGACAGTACGTGAATCTACAGGCAGTACATGAATCTATAGGCAGCACCAGAATCTACAGGCGGTATTTGTATCTACAGGCAGTATTTGAATCTACAGGCAGTACGTGAATCTACAGGCTGTGAGTGAATCTACAGGCAACACATGAATGTACAGGCAGAACCTGAAACTACAGGCAGAACCCAAATCTACAGGCAGTGTGTGTGAATCTACAGGCAGCACATCAGCACATGAATGTACAGGCAGCACCAGACTCTACAGGCAGTAGGTGAATCAACAGACAGTGTTTGAATCTACAGGCAGTACATGAATCTTCAGGCAGCAGAGGAATGTACAGGCAGCACATGAATCTACAGGCCGTACGTTAATCTACAGGCAGTACGTGAATCTACAGGCAGTACGTGAATCTACAGGCAGCATCAGAATCTACAGGCAATACGAGAATATACAGACAGCACCAGAATCAACAGGCAGAACTCGAATCTATAGGCAGTACATGAATCAACAGGCAGTATGTGAATCTATTGGCAGTATTTGAATCTATAGGCAGTACGTGAATCGACAGGCAGCACATGAATCTACAGGCAGTGAGTGAATCTACAGGCAACACATGAATGTACAGGCAGTACCTGAAACTACAGGAAGAACCCAAATCTACAGGCAGTGTGTGTGAATCTACAGGCAGCACATCAGCACATGAATGTACAGGCAGTAGGTGAATCTACAGGCAGTGTTTGAATTTACAGGCAGTACATGAATCTTCAGGCAGCACAGGAATGTACAGGCAGCACATGAATCTACAGGCCGTACATTAATCTACAGGCAGAATCAGAATCTACAGGCGGTATGTGAATCTACAGGTGGCAAGTGAATCTACAGATGGTACGTGAATCTACAGGCAGTACGTGAATCGACAGACGGTACATGAATCTACAGGTGGTACGTGAATCTACAGGTTGTACATGAATCTACAGGCAATACGTGAATCTACAGGTGGTACGTGAATCTACAGGCGGTACGTGAATATACAGGCAGTATATGAATCTACAGGCAGTACGTAAATCTACAGGTAGTACCTAAATCTACAGGCAGTATGCGAATCTACAGGTAGTACGTGAATGTATAGGCAGCACTAGACTCCACAGGCACTAGGTGAATATACAGGCGGTACATGAATCTACAGACAGTGTTTGAATATACAGGCCGTATGTTAATCTACAGGCAGTACGTGAATGTACAGGTAGCATGAGAATCTACAGGCAGCACCAGAATCTACAAGCGGTATGTGAAACTACAAGCAGTACGTGAATCTACAAGCAGTACATGAATCTACAGGCAGTAGATAAATCTACAAAAAGTGAGTGAATCTACAGGCAGTACGTGAATGTACAGGCAGTAGGTGAATCTACAAGCAGTGAGTGAATCTACAGGCAGTAAGTGAATGTACAGGCAGTACATGAATCTACAGGCAGTACATGAATCGACAAGCAGTACATGAATCTATAGGCAGTAGATGAATCTACAAGCAGTGAGTGAATCTACAGGCAGTACATGAATCTACAGGCAGTACGTGAATCTTCAGGCAGTACGTGAATCTACAGGCAGTAAGTGAATGTACAGGCAGTATAAGAATCTACAGGCAGCACCAGAATCTACAGGCAGTATGAGAATCTACAGGCAGCACCAGAATCTACAGCTAGAACTCAAATCTACAGGCAATACATGAATTTACAGGCAGTACGTGAATGTACAGGCATTATGTGAAACTACAGATGGTACGTGAATCTACAGGCAGTACGTGAATCTACAGGCAGTATGTGAATGTACAGGCAGTATGAGAATCTACAGGCAGCACCATAATCTACAGCTAGAACTCGAAACTACAGGCAATACATGAATTTAAAGGCAGTACTTGACTGTACAGGCATTATGTGAAACTACAGGTGGTACATGAATCTATAGGCACTATTTAAATCTACAGACAGTACATGAATGTACAGGCAGTACGTGAATGTAAAGGCAGTATGTGAAATACAGGCAGTACATGAATCTACAGGCAGTACATGAATCTACAAGCAGTACATGAATCTACAGGCAGTACGTGAATCTACAAGCAGTACATGAATCTACAGGCAGTACGTGAATCTATAGGCAGTACATGAATCTACAAGCAGAACATGAATCTACAGGCAGTACGTGAATCTACAGGCAGTACATGAATCTACAGGCAGTACGTGAATCTACGGGCAGTATGTGAAACTCCAGGCGGTACATGAATCCACAGGCAGTACGTGAATCTATAGGCAACACAGGAATGTACAGGCAGCACATGAATCTACAGGCGGCAAGTGAATCTACAGGCAGTACATGAATCTACAGGCAGCATCAGAATTTACAGGCAGTACGAGAATCTACAGGCAGCAACAGAATCTACAAGTCGTGCATGAATTTACAGGCAGTACGTGAATGTACAGGCGGTACGTGAATCTACAAGCAGTACTTGAATTTACAGGCTGTACGTGAATGTACAGGCAGTACGTGAAACTACAGGTGGTATGTGAATCTATAGGCAGTACGTGAATCTACAGGCGGTACGTGAATCTACAGGCAGTACGTGAATCTATAGGCAGTACGTGAACCTATAAGCAGTACATGAATCTACAGGCTGTACGTGAATCAACAGGCAGCACATGAATATATAGGCCGAACCCAAATCTACAGGCAGAACCAAAATCTACAGGCAGTGTGTGTGAATCTACAGGCAATACATGAATGTACAGGCAGCACCAGACTCTACATGCAGTACATGAAACTACAGGCAGTACGTAAATCAACAAGCATTACATGAATCCACAGGCAGTACGTGAATGTACAGGCAGTACATGGATCTACAGTTGGTACGTGCATCTACAGGCAGTATGTGAATCTACAGGTGGTACATGAATGCACAGGCAGTACCTGAATCTACAGGCAGTACATGAATCTACAGGCAGCACAGGAATGTACAGGCAGCGCATGAATCTACAGGCAGTACGTTAATCTACAGGCAATACGTGAATGTACAGGCAGTACGTGAATCTACAGGCAGAACCAGAATCTACAGGTGGTATGTGAATCTACAGGCGGCAAGTGAATCTACAGGCAGTACGTGAATGTACAGGCAGTACATGGATCTACAGGCAGTACATTAATCTACAGGCAGTACATGAATCTACAGCCAGTACATGAATGTGCAGGCAGCACCAGACTCTACAAGCAGTACATGAATCTACAGGAAGTATGTGAATGTACAGGCAGTACGAGAATCTTCAGGCAGCACCAGAATCTACAGACAGTAGGTGAATCTACAGGAAGTATGCGAATCTACAAGCAGTATGTGTAGCTTCAGGCAGTACGTGAATCAACAGGCTGTTCATGAATCTACAGGGTATACATGAATCTACAGGCAGTACGTGAATTAATGGCCAATTTGTGAATCTATAGGCGGTATGTGAATCTACAGCCAGTGTGTGAATTTACAGGCAGTGAGTGAGTTTACAGGCAGCCCGTGAATCTACAGGCAGTACGTGAATCTACAGGCAGTACATGAATCTACAGGCAGCACATGGAATGACAGTCAGTACGTGAATCTACAGACAGTAGATGAATCTACAGGCAGTACGTGAATCTACAGACAGTCCATGAATCTACAGGCAGCACATGAGTCTACAGGAAATACATGAATCTACAGGCAGTGTGTGAATCTACAAGCAGTAAGTGACTCTACAGGCAGTACATGAATCTACAGATGGTACATGAATCTACAGGCAGTAGATTAATCTACAGGCAGTACGTGAATCTACAGGCAGTGCGTGAATCTACAGGCAGTACCTGTTTTACGTCTGGGTGAACCTTTTCAGATTGTACCAATGCCATAGAGGAATCCAACTGTCTAGCTGTCTGGATCATTTCGGACCAGTTATAGAGCGAATCTCATCATGTTACAGAATCACTGGTCGAGAGCTTCTAACCTACATCCACATTCAACTGTTTAGGCCACCAGCTCTGGAATTCCCTCCCTAAACTTCTTTGTCTCGCTACCTCTCTCTCCTCCTTTAAGAAGCTGTTTACAAGCTACCTCTTGGACCAAGCTTTTGGTCACTTGTCCTAATATCTCCTTTTGAGGCTCGGTATCAAATTGTGTCTTATAATCGCTTCTGTGAAGTGCCTTGGGACATTTTACTACACTAGAGGCATTATATAAATGTAAGCTGATGTTGCTGTTGCATACAGGGGAACTTTGATGAAAAACAGGGTAACTGCCCAACCTTTTAATGCACTTTTCCTTGATGTTGTTTGGTGAAAATGAAAAAGAGCATGGCTGGCCGTGCGATTTTAAAAAATGGAGGCATTTTTAACCCTTTGGTGAAGAAGTTGGTTTCTGAGGTTCCAATCTGTACATGAGATTTGCTTGAGGCTCTATCTCAAAGAATTTTGTACAAATAAATCAGCTTTCAAATGACTGGCTGTTATCAATATTTCTGGCCTCATGGGCCCAGTTTTCACCTTTTGGTCCTATTTTCTGATTTATCAACCCCCTCCCCAGGGCTGACCTGACATTTTTCTGATGGGATTTCCTAAAAGCGAGGGTGAGTTGACTGGAGAGGTGCCTGTCTGGGCCTTTCTCGAAAGGACCTTGAATCCAGCACCACAAAGACAGCCCTGTGTGTTTTTTTGGATAATGTTTGTCCAGCTGTTGGAAAGGCATTCCTGCGGAGAGATTCTAATAACCTCACGCCACAAACTCAAAAGGGGAAAATAATCTGTTTGGAGTTTAGGAGAGTGTTGAGCTCAGCAAAGAGTTATGTGCATTAGAGCTCAGCTACTTTTCTAATGACCATGTGCACAACTGCTGGCATTTCTTTTTTAAAAGCATAAAACTGGCAAATCAAAGCTGCAGGAAGAGTACAATGGAAATGCTCACCATCCCGTCTCCTCCATGAACAGCCTGGAACACTTTGAGAACTGCAAGGCATTTTCGGCATCTAAAATGTGGATGTTGCAAAATAACTGCGATGTTAGGGATGCCAGCTGACCAGGATTGCCCTGGAGTCTCCAGGAATTGAAGATTAATCTCCTGGATACTTCCCGCGAGCAACCAAGGAAAAAAATTCAACAGGGCAATAAACAAAATCATGTCGTTTTTTTTCCCCATTTTTTTTGAATATTTTTGTTTGTTCGCTGTAAAGAAATATCAGAGATGGCTGCTTGGTGGGGCGGTTGGAGGCAGGAGGTCATGTGGTGAAAGTCCAAGAATGCGTCCAACCACAGTTGGCAACCCTAGCGACGATGAATGTTACAGAATTCAATCAGGGCAGATTGGACCACACACTAATAAAATGTGTCTATGGAGTAGACGAGGAAGAAAAATCACACCTATACACACATGCACACATACAGGTGGGATAGAGGCAGGGGTGAAAAAGATGACGATAATTTATAAACAAGACTAATTGTCTTTCTCACAGAAAATCATGTCAGTGGGCCCAATTTTCCTCTTGTCGGGATCACAGTCTCAAAAGCAGGTGGCGTTTGCAACCAGTGCACAGTGTGATTGGCAGCAGTACCTCCATATCCTCCAGCTAATTTTCTCCAGTCCCCCACCCTGTCCCCCTCTAAGCACTGACTTCTTACTGTCTATTCTGTTCGAATCAATAAAATGGCACCAGATTCCTCCGAAGTCACAAAATGGCTGCCAGTTCCTGACAAGTGCTCCCTTCTGAGAGGAGGATAGCACTAAAACGATTTGCTCATGACATACTAAAAGTGTGTGCGTAATTAAAATATGATTGGAGTGTTTTTTGGCAGTCCCTCGAATCGAGGATGACTTGCTTCCACGCCAAAAAGGGATGAGTTCGATGAGTTCACAGGGGTGTTTCTGTGAAGAACCTAATATTCCAGGTCCCGAACTGCATATTGAAGGGTGGAAGGTGCCAGTGCGTGGATTTTTTTTAACATGTGGTGGCCGTTGCACACCAGTCACCACACGGGCTTGAGAGAGCTAGGTCTTGGTCCAGTGGCAAGGGTTAACCAAGACAACTGGAAACCACCTCTGCTGCACGGACCTAGTGTGCACACATATCGCAGTGTGGGCTGGCCCATGCTGCCCCTGGGCCCTTGCCTCTCCTGAGCCTCGATCACGTCGCTCTGCAATCTCGTGCGCTCCTTCGCCCCGACCTCGCCGCTCCTGTACTTCCATTGACAACAGCCCCCTGGCATCCTCCATTTATGTGTACGGTGTGTGTGTGTTGGTAGGCTATTCGATGATGGGAGTATTGCCCTCTGAGCCCAACATTGTCCTCACCTGATGATCACACGTACATTATTTCCACTCGGGGCCACTGGATAGCAATCAGGAGGAGGAAACCTGGCTGCTTTCACCCACCAACCCCCGAACCCAGATGTACTGAGGCCAACTGCAGCACCCCTATCTCTGCTCCGGCTCAGATCAGCTAACTTGCCGGAGATGGGATTATGCCTGAATCATTCTTGGTCTGCACGGCTCAACTAACCACTGGGTAAATTCCCTGAGAAACAGGGGGACCCAATGATCACCTGCACTTGTGTTTTAATAGAAGAAACTAGCATGGTGGTGATGCTGGTGATAATTGTAGTGGGTAGCCTACAACCCTTTGAGAATTCTACATGCCCCCGACTCTGGCCTCATGTGCATCCCCAATTTCCTTCAGCACACAACTGGCGGCTGTGCTTTAAACTGTTTAGGCCCTAAGCGCTTGAATTTCCTCCCTAAACCTCTCCACCTCTCTTTCCTCCTTTTAGACACTCCTTAAAATCTACCACTTTGACCACCTGTCCTAATCTCTCCTTATATGGCTTGCTGTCAAATTTTGTCTCATAACACTCCTGTGAAGCGCCTTGTGACATTTCACTATGTTAAAGAAGTTGCATAAATGCAAGTTGTTGTTGTTGTGGTTGATTGGATATAATTAGAGGAGACAGAGGTAGAGAGGCGGCGAGGTTTAGGGAAGGAATTCCAGAGCTTAGGGCCTTGGCAGCTGAATATAATGAGATCAGAGCGATGATGGGGCATGTTTATAGAGAAGAGGCATGCTTTGATATGCTTGTAGATGGGGTATACTCTGGCTTATGCTTCCAGAAGAGGGGTTGAGGGCACATTGGGGTGTTCTCATTGATAAAAGGGTGGATTAATTCAAGTAGTATTTGAACTAGATTGGAAAGATAGCCAGACCTGAATCCTGATCCAGCTCAGAGCAAGATTTTGACTGTATGATCAGGGCTTTGGGCCCTAACGGTATTAACTATTCTGCCTGAAAAAATAACTTAAGTTGAAATGGAGTCCTGTCCATAAAAGGAAAAATAATCCTGTTGAAAATATGTTCCTATTATCACAAAAGTAGCAGCACATTGTGAGACGAATTAATGCAGACCAGTTTTAAATTTCTTAAAAGTATACTGGATGCCAATAGTCTAGATTTTAAAATAAAAGTCTGTTTTTTTCCCCTACTTCAGTTTCTCATGATGTTCGTGTATTAATTAACAAAGAACGATGGAAATAATGTATCACATCTCCAGGATGTTCCAACACACTTCACAGCCAAAGAAATGCAGTCACTATTGTCATGCAGGCCAACGCAACAGCCAGTTCTGAGTGCACTGCACAAGATCCCACAAATCGCAAATGAGATAAATTAGCTGTAATTGATGGTGTTAAGGGATAAATGTTGCCAAGGACGCTGAAAGAACTCTCCAGCTCTTCTTCGAATGGTGCCGTGGGATCTTTGCTTCCACCTGAATTAGTAAATGGGACCTCGATTTAACATCTTATCCAAAAGACGGTACCTCCAACAGTGCAGCACTCCTTCAGTACTCTACTGGAGTGCCAGCCTGGATTATGTGCTCAAGTTCTGGAAATGGGGCTTGAATACATGACCTTCTGACTTAGAGGCAGGAGAGGGACCATTGAGCCAAGCTGACAATGACCAAGATTATTATGGAATCTAGGCAGGTTGATACAGATCAACCACGATCTAATTGAATGGTGGAACAGGCTCAAACTTGTACCTATGTTCCTACGACACAGGGCATCCTGCCGTCGTTTGCCATCTGCACTGACTCCAACATGGCCCCGATGCATAAAGGTATGTCACCAGTCAGAATTGAATCTCATTCGCAACTGCCCGTGGCGAGGGTGGCATTTTGCTGCTTGGCTGCAAACTGAGGCATCAACATACTCAAGTTTGAGCTTGCGTTGGGAAAGGTGACCAAATACCATCGTCCCTGAGAGGTTAAGTGCGCCATACTGTCAAGCTACAAACCATTTGTTCTATTACACATTAGAATTATATCTATAAAGAGCCCTCATATCATCATGTCAGCTGTGGTTCTGTGGGTAGCACTCTTGTGTCTGAGTCTGAAGGTTGTGGATTCAACTCCCACTCCAGAGATTTGAGCAAAGAATCTATGCTGGCACTCCAGTGCAGTGCTAAGGGAGTGCTGCACTGTCGGAGGTGCCGCCGCAGGTGGGCATAAAAGATCCCATGGCACTATTCAAACAAGAGCAGGGGAATTCTCCCTGGTTATCCCTCAACCAACATCACTAAATCAGATCATCTGGTCTTTATCACATTGCAGTTTATGGGAGCGTGCTGTGTGCAAATTGGCTGCCTCATTTCCTACATTACAACAGTGACTATGCTTCAAAAGTACTTCTTTGGCTGTAAAATGCTTTGGGACGTCCTGAGGTCATGAAAGATGCTATATAAATGCAAGCTCTTTCTTTCATGTATAAGATAAATGCCAGACTGTGGGGACATTTAAGCAGTTGCCGTGTTGAATTGCTTTTAATTTGCAGCTCACTATTAAGTCAATGAGCATAACCTGACAGATGTGAATGGCATGTAATGTCAGACAGGGTAGAGGACATTATTTTGTTTGGATATTAGCTCAAACAGCTGGTCATTAATGAAGGGAGCCTCTTGTGCTGAAGCCACTTATGCATGTGAATAGCTGGCTGATTGATGCTGCCCCTCCAGAGGCACCCAGGTCTGGCAAGTGATGCTCGAGGCAGAATAATGTAGCTGCAGTTTGACTGCGCTCTAACAGAGCAGTATGTCATTGTGTCACCAGGCAATTGAGGTTACTGCGGGGCAAAGGCAGACAGACGCAACCAATAGGGTCACTCAGCCGTGGATCATTAGAATGCAGGCTGACCTACTTGAAGTTCAGCTGACTAGGTGAAAGCTGCAGAATGCAACGGGTCCCCTGATAGGCTAAATGCTGTTGTTAGGGGATTGGAGTGAAGCTTTCCCTCTCATTGGCTGTGACTGAATGATAAAATCTGACTGGAATTTAGAGCTTCATCTCAGTTCTGTTGCTGTGTTTTCTTTTCTCTTTGCTGCTGTGTGTTTGAAGTTACAACAGGCAAGCATGTTTTATATATATATATATATATATATATATATTTTTGAAGCATATTTGAATTGCTAACGATGACATCTTTGCTCATACTTAAAAGCTTTTCGTATCTGTGGGCTGCCCATAAAATACATATTTTAAGTGTCTGCCAAGTATGTTCCCTTTCGGTGAGCATTAACTGGAATGTGAGTGCAGTATCGAAACTTGCCAAATGTAGTTATGAAGAACCCAACCCACCACATAGGATTGCCAACTCTGGTTTGGCATATTCCTGAAGGTTGTACCACAGGACCTCCCACCTCCAACTGCCAGTCAAACAGCCATTTTCCTCCTTTTTCAATATTTTTATAAAACACACATTTTTTTGAGTGCCGCTATGATTTTTCTCCTGTGTTGCTTGCAGCAGTGTCCAGAAGATTGATCTTTAATTCCTGGCGATTCCAGGACAACCCTGGAAGGTTGGCAACCCTACGCTCACATCACCTCCAATCATGGATGCTCACTGGGCTACTGCAAGCATCCTTCACAAATCCATTTGCTTCCTATTATACATGGCCTGTCTCGCTCAGTTTCATGCAGTCACGAAGGAATCGTTTAGGGAATTGTCAGTAAGTGTGTATAGCTTTGGAAAAAATCAATCAGAAATAGGGCAAAAGGTGATCCCTTTAATTATAGGCTAACAGATCCGGATTGATTAGATATGAGCTGGAGACCATAGGTCCTATTTACAGCTGTAAATTATTTAAAGTTGCAGTAGCTGTGCTTTTTTTTAAATGCCTTGAGCATTTTACACACACAAGACAATATCGAGACTGCGACAGTGGCTGGATCAGCGCTGTTAAATTAAATATATATATATTTTTTACTAAGCAGAGCCCTAAACTCCTTGGTTACATAGAATTGCATTGAGGTAATTCAACACAACTGATCCATACTGGTGTTTATGCTCCACACGAGCCTCCTCCCACCCTACTTCATTTCACCCTATCTCTATATGCTAATTGTTTCTCCCTCATGTGGCTTCCCCTTAAATGCATCTATGTATTCACCTCAACTATTCCTTGTAGTAGCGTGTTCCACACTCTAACCGTTCTCTTTGTGAAGCAGTTTCTCCTGCATTCCCTATTAGCTTTATTAGAGACTACCTTATAGAAACATAGAAACATAGAAAATAGGTGCAGGAGTAGGCCATTCAGCCCTTCTAGCCTGCACCGCCATTCAATGAGTTCATGGCTGAACATGAAACTTCAGTACCCGCTTCCTGCTTTCTCGCCATACCCCTTGATCCCCCTAGTAGTAAGGACTTCATCTAACTCCCTTTTGAATATATTTAGTGAATTGGCCTCAACTACTTTCTGTGGTAGAGAATTCCACAGGTTCACCACTCTCTGGGTGAAGAAGTTTCTCCTCATCTCGGTCCTAAATGGCTTACCCCTTATCCTTAGACTGTGACCCCTGGTTCTGGACTTCCCCAACATTGGGAACATTCTTCCTGCATCTAACCTGTCTAAACCCGTCAGAATTTTAAACGTTTCTATGAGGTCCCCTCTCATTCTTCTGAACTCCAGTGAATACAAGCCCAGTTGATCCAGTCTTTCTTGATAGGTCAGTCCCACCATCCCGGGAATCAGTCTGGTGAACCTTCGCTGCACTCCCTCAATAGCAAGAATGTCCTTCCTCAAGTTAGGAGACCAAAACTGTACACAATACTCCAGGTGTGGCCTCACCAAGGCTCTGTACAACTGTAGTAACACCTCCCTGCCCCTGTACTCAAATCCCCTCGCTATGAAGGCCAACATGCCATTTGCTTTCTTAACCGCCTGCTGTACCTGCATGCCAACCTTCAATGACTGATGTACCATGACACCCAGGTCTTGTTGCACCTCCCCTTTTCCTAATCTGTCACCATTCAGATAATAGTCTGTCTCTCTGTTTTTACCACCAAAGTGGATAACCTCACATTTATCCACATTATACTTCATCTGCCATGCATTTGCCCACTCACCTAACCTATCCAAGTCACTCTGCAGCCTCATAGCATCCTCCTCGCAGCTCACACTGCCACCCAACTTAGTGTCATCCGCAAATTTGGAGATACCAACTATGACCTCTAGTTTTGGTCTCCCCCACAAGTAGAATCGTCTTCTCCGTATCTACCCTATTGAACTCTTTTATAATAAAGAATCATTTAAGCCATTATCTATTATGCACAGTCAGTGCATTCTGTGGCAAGTGCATAGCACTTTGTGAGGCTTGGACTCTACAATTTATACAGTGAGGTTGCTGTGATTTGGACATCTTTGCAGTTGGTGATAGGGAGTGGAGCTGCCAAGGTCTATAACAACGTGGGGTTTGGTGCATCTGAGAGGAATTTTTTTTGAATGATTATAAACATGCACCAATAGGTTTTATTAACCATCAATCACTGCTAAAAATGAGTGTGCTTTAAAAAAAATCAAACGTAATAAATTATAATGCTAATGGGTAGAAATGAGCAGTGCCTGGGAGACTGATAAAGCTTTTAACTGAACATGGTATTGATTGTAATGATTAATCAAATATTTGAACACATCAGAATCATTGTAACAATGGGGGCAAATGGCTGAGTTAAATGCATGCTTAGTCTACCAAGGGTGGTATGTTGTTATGATACTGAATGAGGGCTGCAATCCCTCTCTCTCTCTTCCCTTCACCTCCCCTTCCCTCCCTTCCCCATGACCCCATCCACCTTCTGCCTTGTCTCCTCCAGCTCATTCAGGTCACACTTTTCATAGCTCTGTTCAGCTAATAAAATGAAGTCTCAGAACAAATGTTAGGCCTACACTTTAATACGTTGCACCAGGATAGGGTCTGAGCGGACAGACTGAATGTGTGTGTGTGTGTGTGTGCGCCAGGCTCCAGCAAAGTGCCCGGCTTGATGACAAGTTGATTAGTTAATTATTAAAATTTCTTGTTCAATTTGGAAATGCAATCGATCGATCAGCTCAGCTCCCAAAATGGTAAGGATGTAGAAAGTAAAGTGGATGGCTGGCTTTCTTTAGTTTCTGCTCTTAACTCTTTGTCTGCTGAAGGAGGTTTTCAACACCACAATGGAGCATCTTGAATTATAAACTCATTCTGCTTTGATGGCTGGCGTAAGATCTTCCTTTATATCTGCCCTCCTGAAAATAGCAAGCCACAATGGGCGCAGATCCATGCTCTTTGGTATCTCATCCAACTGAGAGAGAGTGGCGCATTTATATAGCGCCTTTCATGACCTCCGGACATCCCAAAGTGCTTTACAGCCAATGAAGTACTTTTGAATTGTAGTCACTATTGGACTGTCGGAAACGTGGCAGCCAATTTGTGCGCAAACAGCAATGAGATACTGACCAGATAATCTGTTTTATAGCAATGTTGGATGAGGGATAAATATTACCCAGGACACATAGAAACATAGAAAATAGGTGCAGGAGTAAGCCGTTTGGCCCTTCGAGCCTGCACCACCATTCAATAAGATCATGGCTGATCATTCCCTCAGTACCCCCTTCCTGCTTTCTCTCCATGCACCTTGATCCCCTTCCATAAGGGCCATATCTGACTCCCTCTTGAATATATCCAATGAACTGGCATCAACAACTTTCTGCGGCAGGGAATTCCACAGGTTAACAACTCTGAGAAGAAGTTTCTCCTCATCTCAGTCCTAAATGGCCTACCCCTTATCCTAAGACTGTGCCCCCGGTTCTGGACTTCCCCAACATCAGGAACATTCTTCCCGCATCTAACCTGTCCTGTCTCATCAGAATCTTGTATGTTTCTATGAGATCCCCTCTCATCCTCCTCAACTCCAATGTATAAAGGCCCAGTTGATCCTGTCTCTCCTCATATGTCAGTCCAGCCATCTCGGGAATCAGTCTGGTGAACCTTCGCTGCACTCCCTCAATAGCAAGAATGTCCTTCCTCGGATTAGGAGACCAAAACTGAACACAATATTCCAGGTGAGGCCTCACCAAGGCCCTGTACAACTGCAGTAAGACCTCCCTGCTCCTCTACTCAAATCCCATAGCTATGAAGGACAATATACCATTTGCCTTCTGCACCGCCTGCTGTACCTGTATGCCAACTTTCAATGACTAATGAACCATGACACCCAGGTCTTATTGCACCTCCCCTAGCTCTAATTTAAGATATGTCTCCTCGTTCTTGATTCCCCCATCAGAGGAATTTGTTTCTCCATATCTACCCTATCAAATCCATTTAACATTGATCAGATCACCCCTCAATCTCCTATACGCAAGGAAATGCAAGCCAAGTTCATGCAACCTGCCCTCATCATTTAAACCTCGAAGCCCTGGTATAATTAGGGCGAATCTGTGCTGCAACCTCTCCAAGGCCAGTATATCCTTCCTGAGGTGCAGAGCCCAGACTGAATGCAGTTGAGTTTTTCCTGCAATGCCTGTAAACTTATTAGACACAGCTCTATAAAATTAAACCTTTTCCTCTCCTTCGAACAGCAGAGAATAGATTCCAAAAATATACAAATTGTTAATTCCCCTCGTCTCTGAAGTCAAGGATAACACTTCTGCCAGAAACTGCTGTACTTATGTATACATTCAGGCACTGCTTCCTTATCTGGCTGAAGATATCGTCTCATTTTAAACAGATTTATTGTTTCCTGTGGTGCAATAAAAAGACACAATGGATCACCTTAGGTTGCAGATTCACAGCTTCCCTGTGACCTTGACCTGATAACCCATGATGATGAATCACTCTGGGAGGTAATTCCATACCAGACAACTCCCCATCAGGTATCATTCTGAATGCTGTTGGCAACATCCGTACAATTTACAACATGCAGTGCAGGTCTGCTGTGAAAACCCAAGCATGGCAAACATTTCAGACCAAAGACAGGAAGAGCAGTCACTGGAACATTCGGCTATCATGGTAAATGGACAAATGTTCCAGATATAGAGAAGAGACTGACGGTCAAAGTAGAAGCAGATCGCTGGTCAGCATCTTGGAGTACAAACAGAAATGAAAAGGAGGTTTTTTTTTCAATCCCTCCCACCCTCATTTTCAGAGTTCATTCATAGCTGAATTTACAGAAATGGGACTGGAACTGGAGATGTGAAGATTAAGTGCAGGGCTGGAGACAGTTTTCGTACCAGAGCCATTATTTGACAGCACGCCTAATTTTCCACAGCTCTGATGGGGTGGTGGCTGAGTGGCAGCTGAGAAAGCCCAACTCGATAGATGATGTGTGCGTGCACTGAATTGGCATTCTCACATAATTAAAGCATTGTAGTGAAACAAGCCAGTCTCATGTGGATCATTGCTCGGTGAGACTCTTTCTCCCTTCACACACACACTTACACACAAAGCCAAGCTGAGGAACATTCAAGGAAAGAGCCTGAGGAGTTATCCAAGTGTGCAGCTATTCTACTCCCAATAAAACACAAATGCTAACTAATCTCTATTATTAGGATTGTATTCTCGCTCCAGAGTCTTGAGCACAAAATCTAGGCTGATACTGCCGGTGTAGAATTGTGGAAACTTGCTGTGCATAAATTGGCTGTCACATTTTCCTGCATTACAAAAGCGAACACACTTCAAAAGTACTTAAAGGCGGTGTATGTATGCAAGTTTTTTTTTTTGCCACTGTACAGTATGATTTCATTTCACCCCAGTGGAGTAGAAACTAGGAGATACACTATAAATTGTAGATTGTAACATCAGTTCCTTAGTTTTTATGAATGCTGCTGTCTAATTCCAATGGTCAGGAATGTTCATTCCTGGGCCTCATTACCATGAAAGAAAGAAAGACTTTGATTTATATCGCGCCCTTCACAACCACTGGACGTCTCAAAGCACTTTACAGCCAATTAAGTACTTTTGGAGTGTAGTCAATGTTGTAATGTAGGAAATGCGGCAGCCAATTTGCGCACAAGCAAGCTCTCACAAACAGCAATGTGATAATGAATCCGTTTCTTGTTATGTTGATTGAGGGATAAATATTGGCCAGGATACCGGGGATAACTCCCCTGCTCTTCTTCAAAGTAGTGCCATGGATCTTTTACGTTCACTTGAGAGAGCAGATAGAACCTCGGTTTAATGTCTCATCCGAATGACAGTAACTCCGACAGTGCAGCACTCCCTCAGCACTGCACTGGAGTGTCAGCCTAGCTTTTTCATGCTCAAGTCCGTGGACTGGGATTGAACCCACAACCTTCTGACCCAGAGGCGACTGTGCTACCCACTGAGCCACAGCTGACCATGCACTGGCAAGCTGTATGTCCAAACGGGTGTCACACTGCAGCTCACCAGCATCAAGTGTAGAGGACACAGAGAGGCTGCAAAGGGATTTAGATAGGTTAAGCGAATGGGCTAAGGTTTGGCAGATGGAATACAATGTCGGAAAATGTGAGGTCATCCACCTTGGGAAAAAAAACAGTAAAAGGGAATATTATTTGAATGGGGAGAAATTACAACATGCTGTGGTGCAGAGGGACCTGGGGGTCCTTGTGCATGAATCCCAAAAAGTTAGTTTGCAAGTGCAGCAGGTAATCAGGAAGGCGAATGGAATGTTGGCCTTCATTGCGAGAGGGATGGAGTACAAAAGCAGGGAGGTCCTGCTGCAGCTGTACAGGGTATTGGTGAGGCCGCACCTGGAGTACTGCGTGCAGTTTTGGTCGCCTTTCTTAAGGAAGGATATACTAGCTTTGGAGGGGGTACAGAGACGATTCACTAGGCTGATTCCGGAGATGAGGGGGTTAACTTATGATGATAGATTGAGTAGACTGGGTCTTTACTCGTTGGAGTTCAGAAGGATGAGTGGTTATCTTATAGAAACATTTAAAATAATGAAAGGGATAGACAAGATAGAGGCAGAGAGGTTGTTTCCACTGGTCGGGGAGACTAGAACTAGGGGGCACAGCCTCAAAATACGGGGAAGTCCATTTAAAACCGAGATGAGAAGGAATTTCTTCTCCCAGAGGGTTGTGAATCTGTGGAATTCTCTGCCCAAGGAAGCAGTTGAGGCTAGCTCATTGAATGTATTCAAGTCACAGATGGATAGATTTTTAACCAATAAGGGAATTAGAGTTACGGGGAGCGGGCGGGTAAGTGGAGCTGAGTCCACGGCCAGATCAGCCATGATCTTGTTGAATGGCGGAGCAGGCTCGAGGGGCTAGATGGCCTACTCTTGTTCCTAATTCTTATGTTCTTATGTTCTAAGTCAACGTGATGTCTGATGGACCAGAGGTCACTCTGGCTGGCAGGCTGGTAGGACTTGGGGGATGGGGTGGGGAAGCCTGGGGCAGAACAGGCTTGAGGGGCTGAATGGGCTACTCCTATTCCAATGTTCCTACGACAGCAACCCACCTTATTCTTGTGGAGCCCAGAAGAGCACTCCTGCTCATCCTGGTCCCACCAAAGTTATTTGGTTGATGTTTTTTTGGGGGCCACTTCCTCTTCACCATCCGGGTTCAACAGGGCCAGCCTGCAGGGAGCAGGGAAATGCAATTAGTCATTTTACATATATTTTTTTTAAATGCAGACTTTATTGCTTTCATAGTGACCGGATTTTGGAAATGCATACACATATATGCTATTTAATCATTTTACTTGATACCGTTCCAAATACTTCAAGAGGCTTAAAATTGAACGACAATCTGTCTGAAATACAACAGAATACGTCACATGTCTGAAACAAGGGAGTGGAGAAATATGAAGTGCAAGTATAAACAGGAAGGATTAGTTTTATGGGGAGCCTCAGGGATGGTGTAGTTTATAAGAGAGCCTAAATTCCAGTCACCAAGATAGTCCTTGGGTGTAAATAATCTATAAAAATGAAGTGTATGTGAAATACTGTCAATTTCAACTAAAAAAATCATGGGTAATTTTTTGTGATAATTGTTAAAAAAGCATTATTTTTGCTAAACCTTCAAATAGATGTTGATCACCTCTGAGTTCACAACATCTTAGATTATGACCCATGAGGAGTGCCATTTGGCCCATCTTAACTCACCTGTTCATAAAGGCCCTACACTCCCAGCCATTTGAGTATCTAATTGTTCCTCAAAAGTTTCTCGGGTCTTTGGCTCCACTACTCTGGAAGTCCATTCCAAGTCTCAATCGATCTTTGATGTCAGCAAGAACGTTTTGACATTACTCTTAAAGCAAGTACTTGCAATTATATAGCGTCTTTCACAACCTCAGAACCCAAAGTGCTTTGCAGCCAACTTTTGAAGTATAGGGCCCAAGTTTCCTGGACGCCCGGTTTTCGCGCCAGAAAGTGCGCCTAAAAAAAACTTACCTATTTTCCGGCTCCCTGCAGGTCTTCTGCAGCTGGGCGCAGCCCAGCACAAGCTGCAGGGGGCGGAGCCAAGTCCCTGCGCTGAAAACAGTGCCGGGACCTCTGCACATGCGCGCTACTGTGGGCGCGCATGTGCAGTAGCTCCAGGCACCCAAAACTGTGGGAGGAGCCTGAAGCATGCAGCCCCTAGCCCTGGCCGAATGGCCTCACTGGGGCTGCGTGGATAAGGCTCCTCCCACCCGACCGGACCCGACCCAACCCGACCCCCGCTCCCCCCCCCACCCCCGGCGACTCGACCTCCGCCCCCCCCCCACCGGACCTCCACGACTCTCTCTTCCCCCCCCCCGACCTCCGCGACTCTTCCCCGCCCCCCACCCCCCCGGGACCTCCACGACCCCCGACGCCACCTACCTGTAAATCCAACCCGAGGTCTTGGGCCTGGCCGTTCAGCCTCCTTCTCTCCCTCCCCCCCATCTCTCCTTCCCTCCCTCCCTCCCTCCTCTCTCCTTCCCTCCCTCCCTCCCTCCTCTCTTCCTCCCTCCCTCCTCTCTTCCTCCCTCCCTCCTCTCTTCCTCCCTCCCTCCCTCCCTCCTCTCTTCCTCCCTCCCTCCTCTCTTCCTCCCTCCCTCCTCTCTCCTTCCCTCCCTCCTTCCTCCTCTCTCTTTCCCTCCCTCCTCTCTCCTTCCCTCCCTCCTCTCTCCTTCCTTCCCTCCCTCCTCTCTACTTCCCTCCCTCCTCTCTCCTCTCTCATTCCCTCCCTCCCTCCCTCTCTCCCTCTCTCCTTCCCTCCCTACATCCCACCTCTTCTCCCCCTCTCCCCCCTTCTCCCCCTCTCCCCCCCTTCTCCCCCTCTCCACCCACCCTTCTCCCCCCACCCTTCTCCCCCTTCTCCCCCCCCACCTCCCTTCTCCCCCCCCACCTCCCTTCTTCCCCTCCCACTCCCCCTCCCACTCCCCCTCCCCCTCCCACTCCCCCTCCCCCTCCCCCTCCCACTCCCCCTCCCCTTCTCCCCCTCCCCTCGCTGTCAGAAACACAGACACTGACAGACAGAGAGTGAGAGACACACACACAGACAGACAGATAGAGACACTGACAGAGACACACAGGGGGGACCGTCCCAGCACGCTGTTGGAGGACTCCCGGTGCTGCAGTTGGTAAGTAGAAAATGTTTTATTTATTGTTTTTTTGAAAACATTTATATTTTTTATTAATTTTTTTTGATTGATTTATTGGTTGATTTATTTTATCATTTATTATTGATGATGGCTCTTTATTTGTAAAACTGAAGTGTTTAATGTTTGTAAACTTCCCTTTAAACCCGAGCCCCCCCCCCCCCCTCCCCATTCCCTTCGCCTGATTTGTAACCTACGCCTGATTTTCTAAAGTGTAGACAAGGTTTTTTCCAAAGTACAAAAATCTTCACTTACTCCATTCTAAGTTAGTTTGGAGTAAGTTTTCACTGCCGAAACTTTCAAAACAGGCATAAGTGGCCGTACACGCCCCCTTTTGAAAAAAAAATTCTGTTCCAAAGTGAAACTGTTTTAACTGACTAGAACTGGAGCAAACTAAATGCCGAGAATTTGAATTTCTAAGATACTCCGTTCTACACCAGTTGCTCCAAAAAATCAGGAGCAACTGAGGCCAAAACTTGGGCCCATAGTCACTATTGTTATGTAGGGAACTCAATAGCCAAATTGCGCACAGCAAGGTCCCTCAAATACCAATGCAATTAATGACCAGATCATCTGTTATAAGTGATGGATAAATGTTGGCCAGGACAGTGGACTGAACAGTGGACACTTGGCTGCAAATCACATGGATGAATTTCAGTAATTGTACATCCCTGTCTGGAGTAAAAAATAAAACGGGGAAGTTGGCTCAACCGTGGCTAACAAGGGAAATTAAGGATAGTGTTAAATCCAAGGAAGAGGCATATAAATTGGCCAGAAAAAGCAACAAACCTGAGGACTAGGGGAAATTTAGAATTCAGCAGAAGGGGACAAAGGGTTTATTTAAGAGGGGGAAAATAGAGTACGAGAAGAAGCTTGCCGGAAACATAAAAACTGACTGCAAAAGCTTCTATAGATATGTGAAGAGAAAAAGATTAGTGAAGACAAACGTAGGTCCCTTGCAGTCGGATTCAGGTGAATTTATAATGGGGAACAAAGAAATGGCAGACCAATTGAACAAATATTTTGGTTTTGTCTTCACGAAGGAAGACACAAATAATCTTCTGGTAGTATTAGGGGACTGAGTGTCTAGTGAGAAGGAGGAACTGAAGGATATCCTTATTAGGTGGGAAATTGTGTTCGGGAAATTGATGGGATTGAAAACCGATTAATTCCCGGGGCCTGATAGTCTGCATCCCAGAGTAGTAAGGAAGTGGCCCTAGAAATAGTGGATGCATTGGTGATCATTTTCCAACAGTCTATCAACTCTGAGTCAGTTCCTATGGACTGGAGGGTAGCTAATGTAACACCACTTTTTAAAAAGGGAGGGAGAGAGAAAGCGGGTAATTATAGACTGGTTAGCCTGACATCAGTAGTGGGGAAAATGTTGGAATCAATTATTAAGGATGAAATAGCAGCGCATTTGGAAAGCAGTGACAGGATCGGTCCAAATCAGCATGGATTTATGAAAGGGAAATAATGCTTGACAAATCTTCTGGAATTTTTTGAGGATGTAACTAGCAGAGTGGACAAGGGAGAACCAGTGAATGTGGTGTATTTGGACTTTCAAAGTGCTTTTGACAAGGTCCCACACAAGAGATTGGTGTGCAAAATCAAAGCACATGGTATTGGGAGTAATATACTGACGTGGATAGAGAACTGGTAAGCAAACAGGAAGCAGAGAGTCCGGATAAACTGGTCCTTTTCAAAATGGCAGGCAGTGACTAGTGGAGTGCCGTCGGTCTCAGTGCTGGGACCCCAGCTCTTTACAATATACATTAATGATTTAGATGAAGGAATTGAGTGTAATATCTCCAAGTTTGCAGACGACACTAAACTGGGTGGCAGTGTGAGCTGTGAGAGGGACACCAGGAGGCTGCAGGGTGACTTGGATAGGTTAGGTGAGTGGGCAAATGCATGGCAGATGCAGTATAATGGGGATAAGTGTGAGGTTATCCACTTTGGGTATCATGGTTCATCAGTCATTGAAAGTTGGCATACAGGTACAGCAGGCGGTAAAGAAAGCAAATGGTATGTTGGCCTTCATACTAGGGGATTTGAGTATAGGAGCAGGGAGGTCTTACTGCAGTTGTACAGGGCCTTGGTGAGGCCTCACCTGGAATATTGTGTTCAGTTTTGGTCGTCTAATCTGAGAAAGGCCGTTTTTGCTATTGAGGGAGTGCAGCGAAGGTTCACCAGACAGATTCTCGGGGTGGCTGGACTGACACATGCGGAGAGACAGGATCAACTGGGCCTTTATACATTGGAGTTTAGAAGGATGAGAGGGGATCTCATAGAAACATATAAGATTCTGACGGGACGGGACAGGTTAGATGCGGGAAGAATGTTCCCGATGTTTGGGAAGTCCAGAACTAGGGGACACAGTCTTAGGATAAGGGGTAGGCCATTTAGGACTGAGATGAGGAGAAACTTCTTCACTCAGAGACTTGTTAACCTGTGGAATTCCCTGCCGCAGAGAGTTGTTGATGCCAGTTCATTGGATATATTCAAGAGGGAGTTAGATATGGCCCTTACGGCTAAGGGGATCAAGGGGTATGGAGAGAAAGCAAGAAAGGGGTACTGAGGGAATGATCAGCCATGATCTTATTGAATGGTGCTGCAGGCTCGAAGGGCCGAATGGCCTACTCCTGCACCTATTTTTTATGTTTCTAACTCCCTTGCTCTTCTTCGAAAAGTGTCATGGGATCTTTTACACCCACCTGAGAGGGCAGATGGGACCTTAGTTTGATGTCTCATCCAAAAGACGGCACCTCCAACAGTATATTACTCCTCAGTAACTGATCTGAACTGTCAATCTAGATTCTGTGCTTAAGTCTCTGGAGGGGTGCTTGAACCTACAACCTTCTGACTCAGAGGTGAGAGTGCTGCCAACTGAGCCACGACTGACACCTAAAGATTTGCTTTTTACCAGTCTGAACTAATGTCCCCTTGTCTTACTCTCTCTGAGAAGCTTGTCTAGTCTTTCCTCATAACTCAGACAACTGACACGAGGGATAGCCTCACGGTTCACTGCACTACCTCGCATGCTTGTATGTTCACTTGGTGTCTCAGTGACCAGAACTGGACACAGAGTCAAGGTGCAGTCTGATCAGAGCACAGTGCAGTTTGATCACAACTTCCTCTGACTTGTATTCTACTGTTTTGGCTACGTATTTCTACATTCTGTTGGCTTTGTTGATTGATGCTCTGCATTGGTTGGACATGTTGAACATCGAGTTCACTATGATCCCTGGGTCTCTTTCAACTTCATTCTTAGCTATTTCAACACCATTCATGGAGTATGCCCTCACTTTTCCTTCCTGCATGCAGTACTTAACAATTGTGAGCATTAAATTTATCTGCCATTGTATTTTGTCAAACTCATTCTGTACTTCCTGAGCTGCCTCCTTTAACTCCTAGTTTACCATCATCTGCAAATGTGACTGATTTGTATTGCGTTTCTGAATCCTTCAAGTTGCTATAATGAAATAATGATTTTGAAATGCTGAGAAATTCTACGATATTTGGCATAATCAGTCCATTGGTAAATCGTATCACTGCATTGTTATTAGTGTGACAGTTTAGTGCATTAGAGCCATTATATATTTTCCTTTAATAGACTAGGTTTGCATTCGATTGAGTATAGAAGATTAAGGGTGAACTCATTCAAATGATTAAAGGATTTGATCGAGTAGATAGAGAGAAACTATTTCCTCTGGTGGAGGTGACCAGAACAAGGGGCATAACCTTAAAATTAGAGCTCGGCCATTCAGGGTGATGTCAGGAAGCATTTCTTCACACAAAGGGTAGTGGAAATCTGGAATTTACTCCCCAAAAAGCTGGAAGGGCTACGGAGCCAAGGCTAGTAAATGGAGGTGAGAAGCAGATCAGGCATGATCTAACTGAATGGTGCGACAGGCTCAAGCGGCTGATTGAACTACTCTTGTTCCTATGTTCCTATGTTATAAACTACAATTGAACTTTTACAACATATTGACACCCAACAATTTAATGAAAATACCACCGTTACATTTTTTTAGTCAGATTATGACATTTTTATGAAACATTTCTGAATTATCTGTAATGTTGTTATACTGTTTTTGGGCAATAACTATGGATGCCAACACTGCTTGGACATATTCCTGGAGGTTTTATTACATGGCCTGCCTCCTGCCCAGTCAAGAAGCCTTTCTTTTTCCATCTCCAATATTTTGATAACTAATGAACACTTAAGCAAGTGGCCCGAGAAATAGTGGATGCATTGGTGATCATTTTCCAACATTCTTTCGACTCTGGATCAGTTTCCATAGACTGGAGGGTAGCTAATGTATCCCCACTTTTAAAAAAAGGAGGGAGAGAGAAAACAGGGAATTATAGACCAGTCAGCCTGACATCGGTGATGAGGAAAATGTTGGAATCAATTATTAAAGATGTAATAGCAGCGCATTTGGAAAGCAGTGACAGGATCGGTTCAAGTCAGCATGGATTTATGAAAGGGAAACCATGCTTGTCAAATCTTCTAGAATTTTTTGAGGATGTAACTAGTAGAGTGGACAAGGGGGAGCCAGTGGATGTGGTGTATTTAGACTTTCAAAAGGCTTTTGACAAGGTCCCACTCAAGAGATTAGTGTGCAAAATTAAGCACATGGTATTGGGGCTAATGTATTGACATGGATAGAGAACTGGTTGGCAGACAGGAAGCAAAGAGGAGGAATAAACGGGTCCTTTTCAGAATGGCAGGCAGTGACCAGTGGGGTACCGCATGGTTCAGTGCAGGGACCCCAGCTATTTACAATATACATTAATGATTTAGACGAAGGAATTGAATGTAATATCTCCAAGTTTGCAGATGACACTAAGCTGGGTGCCACTGTGAGCTGTGAGGAGGATGCTAAGAGGCTGCAGGGTAATTTGGACAGGTTAGGTGCGTGGGCAAATGCATGGCAGATGCGGTATAATGTAGATAAATGTGAGGTTATCCACTTTGGTGGTAAAAACAGGAAGGCAGAATATTATCTGAATGGTGACAGATTAGTAAAAGGGGAGGTGCAACGAGACCTGGATGTCATGGTACATCAGTCGTTGAAAGTTAGCATGCAGGTACAACAGGCGGTGAAGAAGGCAAATAGCATGTTGGCCTTCATAGCGAGAAAATTTGAGTATAGGAGCAGGGAGATCTTACTACAGTTGTACAGGGCCTTGGTGAGGCCACACCCTGAATATTGTATACAGTTTTGGTCTTCTAATCTGAGGAAGGACATTCTTGCTATTGAGGGAGTGCAGCGAAGGTTCACCAGACTGATGCCGGGATGACAGGACTGACATATGAAGGAAGAATGGATCGACTAGGCTTATATTCAATGGAATTTAGAAGAATGAGAGGGGATCTCATAGAAACATATAAAATTCTGACAGGATTGGACAGGTTAGTCTAAGGATAAGGGGTAAATCATTTAGGACCGAGATGAGGAGAAACTTCTTCACTCAGAGTTGTGAGCATGTGGAATTCTCTACCACAGAAAGTTGTTGAGGTCAGTTCGTTAGATATATTCAAAAGGGAGTTAGATGTGGCCCTTATGGCTAAAGGGATCAAGGGGTATGGAGAGAAAGCAGGAATGGGGTACTAAAGTTGCATGATCAGCCATGGTCAAATTGAATGGTGGTGCAGGCTCGAAGGGCCGAATGGCCTACTCCTGCACTTATTTTCTATGTTTCTAAAAGTTTTCAAAGAAAATGAAAAAAACCCACACAACTTTTGCTTATTGCCCCTATGATTTTTCTCTTAAGTTGTTCGTAGCAACGTCCAGGAGATTAATCTTTAATTCCTGGAGTCGCCAGGACAACACAGGAGGCTTGGTAACCCTAGCAATGATAAATTTAGATTATTTTTAAACAGTAAGTGACCGTTCAGAATCTTCCCAACCTTCATAGAATCATAAAAGTTTACAGCATGGAAGGAGGCCATTTCAGCCCATTGTGTCCACGCCAGCCAACAACAGATTATCCAGCCTAATCCCACTTTCCAGCTCTAGGTCCGCAACCCTGCAGGTTACGACACTTCAAGTGCACGTCCAAGTACTTTTTAAATGCGGTGAGGGTTTCTGCCTCTACCACCCTTTCAGGCAGTGAGTTCCAGACCCCCACAACTCTGTGTGAAGAAATTTCCCCTCAAATCCCCTCTAAACCTTCTACCAATTACTTTAAATTTATGCTCCCTGGTTGTTGACCCCTCTGCTAAGGGAATAGACCCTTTCTATCCACTATATCGAGGCCCCTCATAATTTTATACACCTCAATGAGGTCTCCCCTCAGCCTCCTCTGTTCCAACGAAAACAAACCCAGCCTATCCAACCTTTCCTCATAGCTAAGATTCTCCGCTCCTGGCAACATCCTCGTAAATCTCCTCTGTACCCTCTCCAGTGCAATCACATCCTTCCTGTAATGCAGTGACCAGAAGTGCACGCAGTACTCCAGCTGTGGTCTAACCAGTGGTTTATACAGTTCAAGCATAACCCCCTTGCTCTTGTATTCTATGCCTCAGCTAATAAAGGAAAGTATTCTATATGCCTTCTTAACCACCTGCTATTTTCAGGGATCTGTTAACATGCACTCCAAGGTCCCTTTGTTGCTCGACACTTAATGTGCATTCCCTTTTCTCATTAGCCACTGTTGCCACTGTTCTGCCCTCCTGTCCAGTTGATTGATATATTCCTGCAGTCCGCAGCTTTCTTCTTCATTATCAACCACACAGCCGATTTTAGTATCATCCGAAAACTTCTTAATCATATCCCTATATTCAAGTCTAGATCATTAATGTATATCACTAAAAGCAAGAGACGTAGTACTGAGCCCTGCGGAACCCCACTGGAAACATCCTTCCAGTCGCAAAAATACCCATCAACCATTACCCTTTGCTTCCTGCCTCTGAGCCAATTTTGGATCCAACTTGCCACTTTGCCCTGGATTCCATGGGCTTTTACTTTTGTGACCAGTCTGCCCTGTCATCATCATCATAAGCAATCCCTCGAAGCGAGGATGACTTGCTTCCACGCCAAAAAGGGATGAGCTCACAGGTGTTTCAATGAAGGACCTAATATTCCAGATCCCGAATTACATCTTGAAGGGTGGAAGATGCCTATGTGTGGATTTTTTTAACGTGTGGGACCTTATCAAAAGCTTTGCCAAAATCCATGTACACTACATCATACACTTCATATAACTAACCTTCAGCACACGTTTAAAAAAAAAATTACATCCTCCCCCTCCATTTCATTCTGCGCACTATTCTCAGAATAGGCCGATAATGAGGCCTTTAAACATCCTTAGCAACCAATTTCCTTTCACGAATTTTATGATGGGAGCAAGTCTTGGAGCAACAGGCAAAAATGTATGTCCTTTTCTACTGGCTCTTGCTCACCTCTTCAGTTTCTTGATTTGAACAAATGACCAGAGGAGAATTTGCCCCATCATTTATGAGGGGGATGAGGATTTCTGCTCCCACTGCCTTGGCGTGTTCTGGGGAGTACACCAAGGCAGTGGGAACTCCAGTGTGAGGCACAATGACGTCAGAGCATTCCAGAAAGCTCCATGATTGACAGGAGAAGCAAGGGCGAGCAGAAAGTTAAAGAACGTGGGTTAGGAATGCACGCAGCTTCAAATCAAATTAAAAATACTTGAAAAATGAAAGCGATTCCAAACAGCTCCTTTCGTTTTTGTAGCTGGTGTCTGGCCAGCTCCAGGGGGTGAGTGTATGTGAATCCCGAGCCTCTTGATAATCTGCTGTTAAAGGGCAAAGCAGCTTTCACTTTCCGAAGCTTTGATGAAAATTTAACCCCAGTGTTTAAAATTACAGTTCATTCTTATTAAAGTAAAAAGCCATTTTTTTCACTGAATTATGTTGTCATAAATCCCTATAACTTTACCAAGGCTGACAGCAAAGTATTTAGAGCATTGTAGACCTGTGAGAGAACTATATGCTTTGCCGGCACGTTGGTTGTAAAGTGCTGAGATTCTCCTAATCTGCTAAAAGTGTGCAGCGGTCCCACATTTTTGATGTGTTTCACATTTGCAGATGGAGGACTGTACTTTTTTTCCCTTTCTCATTTTCTTCCACTCACCCAGGGGTTGTCGGATAAAGCTTAGAGAGGTGGAGCTTTGGGCAAGGAGGACATTTGCAGGAGGCCCCACCCATTGCAGGAGGCCCAACCCACTGCTACTCTAGCTAAGGTCGGCTAACTCAGCATGGACCTAGGATCAAGTCAGAATCCTGCTGGCCTGCACGGCCTACTGCCACGCCGCCTGCTGCATTTCCACACATAAGCATCTGGGGAGCTTTAACATGCCCAGCGGCGGCGCAAGGCTAATTGGCACCCTAGGCAAACTGTTCACCTGGTGCCCCGCCAATCCCCTCCACCTCAACTCAAGTTATCCGAGATGTTCTGGTCCTCGTCCATGGCTTTCTCGGAGGCGGACAGGCAAAGCAAGCTGCTCGATCGCCGGGACCAGGATCCTTGCAACCTAACTCTGCGCAAGACTTGACCAAACCAAATGGTCCCAGTGCACAGGGCCATCAAAACAGCACCTTCTATGTGAGGGGGAAATGCTTTTTGCTGAGCGATCTGTTCACAAAGGATGGAATCGGGTGCCCAAAAGCAGTGGAGTCCGCGTCAAAGCCGGCTGGTGACAGTGGAGAGACGCTGATGGGGGATGGACCGAATGGGCTTGGCGAATCCCTGATCTGGGTGGGATGTCCACCTAGTTGGGCTGGATGTGATTGTTGGAGAGCGTTGTCTCCTCCGGGGTCCCCTTTCCTCTCTAACCACACCCAGTGGAATCCCAACCACCACCATATCAGGGAGCCTGTTTAGTTATTTATTTTAAGGGCAGGTATTTTCCGATGGCTTTTTATAAGGTAGAGCCCCTGCTAGACGACTGGCTGAGCTCATCTCCATAATTGTACTATAATGCGCTAAAGGCGGGAATTAAATAACCTGCTAAAGGGGGATTAAGTTGGATGAATCCGAAGGAGAGGGGCGGGGACAAGCCGAGTGAAAGACCATCAACGGGAACTTTCTTACAGAAATGTCAAATCGTGTTGTGCACAAACTTCTACATCCACCTCTTCCACCCACTCAACATAAACCTCCATTCCCAATTTCACAAGGACGCCTGGGTTAGGTCCCTTTTTGGCCAAATTAATCAGGGTAGCTTGATATTTGACATTTTAATAATGGATCGCAATAAGTATGTTTACTTTCCGTTTTATTTTTATGTATATGTTTTAATGTGCGTTCACTGTTGTATCTCTTTTAATGGCTTGCTTTTTAAGTTTCGGGCGATACGTGTTTTCCTCAAAAGTTCCTCTATAAAAGCATAGACAACTACTACAGACGGCTCGTTACACTGAGCACCCTGATTGCTAGGCACAAGGGGCTCAAGTTTCCACAGGATAAAAAACGGGCGCCCCTCTGAGCTGGGCGCCCGTTTTTCGCGTCGAAAATGGCGCCAGAAAAAAAACGCGCTATTCTCGAGCGCTTTGCAGCTCCTTGTCTGTTTGGCGCGGCGCCCAGGGGGGCGGAGCCTACACTCGCGCTGATTTTGTAAGTGGGAGGGGGCGGGTACTATTTAAATTAGTTTTTTTCCTGCCGGCAACGCTACGCGTGCGCGTTGGAGCGTTCGCGCATGCTCAGTGTGAAAAAAACATTGGCACTCGGCCATTTTTGTAGTTCTTTGTAGCTGTTTAATTTTTGAACATTTTTTAATAAAAGCACATTGCCATCAGCACATCTCACTGCAGCCTTCTCACTGTCTCCTTCCCCTCCCCACCCTCCACGGCAACAAAGGGCGGTTTCCTCCCCCTCCCTCCCCTCCGCAGCGGCAACAAACCGCTGTCTCCTTCCCCTCCCTCCCCTCCGCGGCAACAAACCGCTGTCTCCTTCCCCTCCCTCCCCTCCGCGGCAACAAACCGCTGTCTTCTTCCCCTCCCTCCCCTCCGCGGCAACAAACCGCTGTCTCCTTCCCCTCCCTCCCCTCCGCGGCAACAAACCGCTGTCTCCTTCCCCTCCGCGGCGGCAACAAACCGCTGTCTCCTTCCCTTCCCTCCCCTCCGCGGCAACAAACTGCTGTCTCCTTCCCCTCCCTCCCCTCCGCGGCAACAAACCGCTGTCTCCTTCCCCTCCCTCCCCTCCGCGGCAACAAACTGCTGTCTCCTTCCCCTCCCTCCCCTCCGCGGCAACAAACTGCTGTCTCCTTCCCCTCCCTCCCCTCCGCGGCAACAAACTGCTGTCTCCTTCCCCTCCCTCCCCTCCGCGGCAACAAACCGCTGTCTCCTTCCCCTCCCTCCCCTCCGCGGCAACAAACCGCTGTCTCCTTCCCCTCCCTCCCCTCCGCGGCGGCAACAAACCGCTGTCTCCTTCCCCTCCCTCCCCTCCGCGGCAACAAACCGCTGTCTCCTTCCCCTCCCTCCCCTCCGCGGCAACAAACCGCTGTCTCCTTCCCCTCCCTCCCCTCCGCGGCGGCAAACGGCGGTTTCCTTCCCCACCCCCCGCGGCAACGAACGATGGCTGAAGCACTTTCACACAGGTAGGAAGATGGTTTATTTAATCTTTTCTTTGCTTATAAATGTTTATTCAGGTTGGATTTATTTGTATAATATTTGTAGAAGTATAAATAAGGATTGATTGTAGAATTTAATGACTTCCCTTCCCCCCCCCCCCCCCCACCTCGTTCTGGGCGCCTAATTTGTAACCTGCGCCTGATTTTTTAATATGTAGAACAGGTTTTTTCAGTTCTACAAAAATCTTCACTTGCTCCATTCTACTTTAGTTTGGAGTACGTTTTCACTGTGGAAACTTTGAAATCAGGCGTCAGTGGCCGGACACGCCCCCTTTTAAAGAAAAAATTCTGTTCCAAAGTAGAACTGTTCTACCTGACTAGAACTGCAGAAAAAAAAATGTGGAGAATTGCGATTTCTAAGATAGTCCATTCTCCATCAGTTGCTCCTAAAAATCAGGCGCAAATTATGTGGAAACTTGGGCCCAAGGTGTCTCCTTTCCTCAAGACTGGCGCTATTAGACCGTTTGGAATTCAATATGTTGTGTACGCATAAATAACAGACAAACTGAGCCAGGAGAAAAGTATGTGCTTTATACAACAGCGCAAAAGGGTGTCTCCAAATCGGCATGAACCAACATAAGTACAGCAACTGTGAATAGCTCCCGCAGGGTCCTAATGCCTGTCCTGTGAGCTGTAACAAACAAATAGAGTATGAACACAACAAAGTACATGGGTACCGATGTGATGCACCGCAGCTTCACCAATTTATTACATGATTCCTCCAAACATGTGATTTTTTATTCCCTGTCATGTCATTCCGACTGAAAGAAAGGCAAATACGAAATGGTACAGGAGTGAAACAGAGCTCCAGAAGTGACGCGATATCAACGATTATCCTTTAATTAGAGTAATTGCAGGAAATGGAAACAACCCAGCTTTGGATTGCAAATAAACACCTGCCCGAATAATCCAGTATAGTTAGTGCTCAGAAACCAGATAGAAGAACCCAGCAAATAAAACAGCAGAATCACCGTGTGGTGGCTGGAGACATTTGGGAATGGTCCCCAAGATATTGTACATAATTACTCATAATCTGACTTCAGAATACCATCAACCCATTGCCCCTGTTTCAATGCGTTCCTTGTCCCAAGTTGCTTGCTCCATTTAAACATGCCGGGACGGGATTGTAGTCAACTTAACCTAAAACAACAAGAATTTGAAAAGTGTGATAGATTTTGTATCAGAAAAAAATCTCCTTAAGATCCTGTTACATAATGGATAATTCAGTCAAGATTTGGAAGTGATTCATGTTTTCTGCCATGCATAGAAATCCGGATTCAAGTGTAATATTTTTGGGCAATTTAATGATGCCCTTTTCAAGAATAAACAGTGGTGTATCTCAAGAATTTGGAGAAATGTATCTGGTGTAAATAGGGATCTGTTTTTGCATTTGATTGTATATTAAAGGAGTCATGATTCATGCACAAAGTATGGTCCCAAAATGCCGTTGGTTATGTGGGACCGTCGTTGTGAAAAGGTAATTGGTCTAATAATAAAAATCAATAACAATATCATATGAGAAGAAGCCACGTTGCTTTTTTGTTGTTTCTAAACTGTCCTGAAAGGCAGCAGCAGGCACCAACCGGATCCGGGGCGGGGTTTTCCTTCTGTCCGTCATCCGCAGGAGAAGAAACTGACATCGTGGGTGAGTTACGTGGCAATAAAGAGATGCAGGAGGAGGGACGTGAGATAGTCTGTCCAAGTCAGCCTTCTCTCTGCTGAGTCAGCGGCTGCACAATCCCGTTAGCCCGTGAAACTTCAGCCAGGCTTAAACAGCTTCTCCGGGGCTGGAACCATTTAGGACGTACATTGTAGATTAAAATGATGCTGTCTTCACCGACCAAGACATTCAATTTAAAATAAACTATTTCATTAATATGGCCAACCATTCAAAGCTGAATGCTCTGTATTGTTATTTTAAAAGTATAACTTGTGTTGGAAGCAACCGTTTAGTTTCAGATGAATTATTCCCCTGAGTTTGTTCAGCGCAACAACCCGTGAAGCTACAAAGTAAACTGTTCCGCAAGATCTGATCCACGCCATTTTTTGGCGCCCTAGGCAAGCACCTAGTTCATCGAACGGTTGTGCCGGCCCTGCTCCAGCCTGCTCTGCCATTCAATTAGATCCTGGCTGATCTGTATCTCAACTTCGTTTACCCACCTTGGTTCGATAACCATTAATAATTCTAATCTAAGAAATAAAGTTCAATTCAATCCTCGCTGAAGGAAGAAATCTGGCCTGCTGCATTTGCAGTCCACTTTTATGTCTTCTGGGGATTCCCAACTGGCCAGTAAGAGTCGGTCAGCCATTGTGCTGCTTCTCATTGTGCCAAATCTGCGCGGTTTAAACTATAACTCCGTTCTACATGTGAAGTATGTATTCTGTTTATGGACTTCTTCCAATGTCAGGAGGGGCCTCACAGAGTCGTACAGCATTAAAGGAGGTTATTTGGTCCATCGTGCCTGTGCCAGAAAGAGCTATCCAATGAATATCCCTCCCCTGCTCTTTCTCAATAGCCCTGCAAATCTTTCCATTCCAAGTATACTGTATACTCAATTCCCTTTTTGAAAATTACTATTGAATCTGCTTCCACCACCCTTTCAGGCCGTGAATTCCAGATCCTAGCCACTCGCTGCGTAAAAACATCTCCTCACCTCCCCTCTAATTCTTTTGCTAATTATCTTAAAACTGTGTCCTTTGGTTACTGACCCTTCTGCCACTGGAAACAATTTATCTAAATCTACGCTTTCAAAACCCCTCATCATTTTGAACACCTTTGTTAAATCTCCCCTTCCCCTAAGAGGAACAATCACAGCTCCTCTAGCTTCCCCACATAACTGAAGGTCTGTATAAGTCATTAATACCCAGAGCAGATTGTCATATGAGGAGTTGATGGGTCAGCGTGCTCACAGTCAATCCCAAAATAGTGGATCCCAACCGAAAGACCACTGCTGTTTATATTTTCTACCCTCAGCACTTTTGGTTGGAGGCGATGGGTAAAAAGCTCCTACCAAGAGTGTTTTTACTGCCTCCAACAAAAAGAGCATTAGCTCATTTATATTATAGACCTGCTGCCAATGATGCACTTGCCCTTTGAACCACGCTGTGGCATAAAGCAGGCACAACATTTGTTTTCAAATTAACTTTTGTGGGCGTAAACCTTTTCCAGAGCAGTTGCCAGCGACATTGCTATAATGTAATTGTGCCTGGCAATGCTAAGTACCACATCAGTCGATTGAGGAATCAGCTTACATTGCTTGTCACAGTAATTAAAAAGGGATTAATTGCTTTAAATGACTGATACACCAGTGCTGGACTTTTGCTATATTAACTAACAATTGTAGTCAGCAAACATAAATAAGACTTTAAAAATGACCTTTGTCAACCACATAGCATTTCCCATTGCCCCAAATGAAAAATACCTGGGATGATTAACAAAATGTCAATACATGTGAAAACAGTACTGCTAACAGGAGATATGAGTGTAATCTCTCCCCTGGCGTGGGTCAGTGGGCACGTTGTCATCCTTTGGTATAATCTCAGTGCTGGACATTGCATTCTGATCACACGCACAGAATGCTTATCTATAATATATTAAAAATCTTATGTTTATGTCCACAAAATCTTACTTCCTATTGCCCAGTTTAAATTCCTCTGTCCACATCTATACTGGAATCTGCCAATGTAAACTTTGGCATGGTATAATTACACCCTCCCACCAGTCGTTGCACAGTCGTGGCTCAATTTTGTGTCACCCAGTTCCACAGCCTGTACTGCTGAAAAACTTCGATGCCCCAACCAACTCCATTTGCATTCTTCCCAAACTGCTCCAAGTTTTGCTATTTAACTATGCTAAAAATAAAGGACTTTAAAATGAGGACTGAATTATATGTGTGTGCTCTGGTCCAGTTAACCCAGACCTTCTGACCCCAGTTCACCTGAAGATTACATTTAGTCTTGACCAACACCAAGGGAGATCAGTTACTCTATAAATAAAATGCTTTTCTACACCTGTCAAATATTTGAAACAGAGGCTTGAAGTGAGAAAAAAAAGCACAACAGTCATGCAAATCTTTGTAGAAATACAGCTACCTGTGAGGCTTTTTTTTACCTTCCCTATGCTTTTTCACACTGATTTTCTTCCACAGTGAGTGCTGACAGTCTTTCAGAATAACTCTACTGATGTATACGTTCCAATCTCTAGGAGACAACTTACTGTAAAACCAGGCATAATACGTTCCATCTTAGTGTATGTTTTACAAGTGACTAACCCAAGCTGTAACCTATTATACACTGGTGCAAGCAAGTGTTTGTATGATAGATGAAGGGCATATTAAGATGTGTGAATGACTTTTAACAGCAGTCTCATTCCAACTTTTACCATCGATGCCACTGTGTGACTGACATTAAACTAATACCAGAATTTTTATCTGGCAAAAGAGATGAAAAAAGTATATATTAAACAGCAGGATTACTTGAGTGTTACTAACTGAAATTTACCAGAAATTGTCAAGCGCAACATTGAAAGAGATAAACTACAGCTGCAAAGATAGCACACAGAAATATTTTTCCCTCTGCGTGCTGATCCCAAAATCCCAGCTGTAACTCCTGCTGTGAATAATCACTTGTTTATGGACACTGATTATTAGTGTTTCTAAGGGATTATTCGTGGGTTCATCTCAAGGTCAAAGAAATGAACTTCTTTAAGTTGACTGGTCTATGTCCTGTTGATGAAACAAAGGTGGAGGAAGAGGCCTACTTCTGATCAGCTGGAATATTGTGTCCAATTCTGGGCACCACACTTGTCAAGGCCTTGGAGAGGGTGTAGAGGAGATTTACTAGAATGATGCCAGGGATGAGGGACTTCAGTTATGTTGCAAATTTGGGATTATTCTGCTTAGAACGGAGAAGGTTAAGGGGAGATTTAATAGAGGTGTTCAAAATTATGACGGGTTTTGATAGTGTAAATAAGAAGAAACTCTTTCCACTGGCAGGAGTAGGATTGGCGACTCTCTGGGTTGTCTGAGAGTCTCCAGGAATTAAGGATTAATCTTCCAGATACTGCTGCGAGCAACCCAGGAGAAAAAACATATAGGCGGTAAAAATTGTGTGTTTTTTAAAAATTTGTTTTGAACACTTTTTTGTTTATTTGTCATAAAAATATAAGACACGGGAATAATGGCTGATTGACTGGGTGGGGCAGTTGGAGGTTATGTGATGAAACCTCCATTGATAAGTCTAACTAGAGTTGACAACCCTAGGCAGGAGGGTTGGTAATCAGAAGACACAGATTTAAATCATTGCGAAAGAACCAGGGGGAGATGAGGAGAAAGTATTTTACGCAGCGAGTTGTTATGATCTGGACTGCTCGACCTGAAAGGGTGATGGAAGCAGATGCAATAGCAATTACGTATATACTTGAAAAGAGATGCAGTCAAGCTCAGTGAGGGTAAATTTAACATAACTCATTGGGCGGGAAACCCATGGGATCAGGTGGAACAATGGAGAGTAGAATCGGATGGGGTGTAAAACAACGTTCCCTTTAATGGGCTTCAGGGAGCCAGCTTGCCAGCTTTTCAATGTAAAACCACTCGTGCGGCATTTTGAATAGTCCACGCAGCTCCTTAAAGGGGCCGCGTGGCGCCAAAAGAAAGTAGAGAGAACATTGGTGTAAAACCAGCGATGCACCCAATCTCGTCACTTTCCCGATGAGCGGGTTAAGTTAAAATTACTCCCAGTGACCCAGTCGTCAATTTTCTCATCTTCCCTTAAATGGCTTAGCAGGGACGTTGGATGCAAAGAATCACTAAAACAATCACTAATCACTGTGTGGCACATCATACTGGCACACCAACGGTCTGTGGCACTGTCTTGGCACCTAGGTCAAGAAAATGACAGAGTATTGGCACTAGGTTACAAATCGGTACAGCTGTACTGTTTTTGTACATGGCATTTACAAAACTTTACAGTGAGTATGTTGGCATAATCTTCAGGGTTACCAGGGATATGGATGAAAGTATAACTAGGTAAAACAAAGAGAATTTGTATTTATATAGTGCCTTTCATGACCTTGGGATTTTCCAAAGCGCTTTACAATCAATGAAGTATTTTTGAAGTGTATAAACTGTTGTAATGTAGGGAAACGCAATAGCCAATTTGTGCACAGCAAGGTCCCACAAACAGAAATTAGGTAACTGACCAAATAAACTGTTTTCGTGATGTTGGTTGAGGAATAATTATTGGCCAGAATAGCAAGGAGAACTCCCCTTGTCGTCTTCGAATAGTGTCATGGGATCTTTAACATTTATCTGAGAAGGCAAACAGAGCCTCGATTTAGACTCTCATCCAAAATGTGGCACCTCCGATAGTGCAACATTGCCTGAGTTCTGCACTGGAGTGTTACCCTAGATTATGTGCTCAAGTCTCAGGAGTGGGGCTTGAACACACAACCTTCTGACTCAGAAGCGAGTGGTATGACTGAGCCACCACTGACAGTCGAGATGCGACGGGCTATTCATTGGCAACGAGATTTGTACTTCTCTCTGTATCTCAAAGGACCAGAAGATCCAAGCAACTATACTACTTTGCAATAGTCTCCCCAACAGTTGTGGAGAAAATAGTGTGAATTATCCTCTCTAACCCTGTCATTGATTGACATGTCCCCTCTGCAGACAGCTTGCATTTGCTTCTCCAAAATGGGCCCGAGTATTTTTGCAATGTCCTCAGTCCCAATATATTTGCTTCAATGTGAATTCCTATTCTTAGCTGGACTGCATACCAGGAACACCGGGGAGCAAGGACAATGGGAGTCAAACACTCGCTGCACTTGTGCACCCCTTAGTGGCATGTGAAAGAAGAGCAGGAATGATGAGTGATAAAGGGGCCTAAAGACAGGAGCAAGAGAGGTCGATAAAATAGAGCAAAAATTAAACATCACCTTCAGAATGCATATGAGAGATGTTGACCTTGCTATGGATTTCCTCATTCATGTAACATAGATTCTTTACACAGATAGCAGGGTGAAAAAGCACAAGTGTAATTGGAGAAGGCAAAACAAATTTCACCCTAACACTCAGGGGTCACATCCCCTCTGTCAGTCATTCAAGCTGCAGTACAGGTGCAGCGTCCAAAATCCGGAGTTGCGGGACGTTCCAGAATCCGGACGGATTGGTGGCAGGGTCGTCCGGAATCGGTAAAATGTTCTGGAATCCGGACCCGCCGACCTCGAGGTCCCACCGCTGCCCAACCTCGCCCTCACCTTGCCACCGCTGCCCTTACCTCGGGACCTCCTCGCCGGCCCCCCTGAACACCACCTCCGCCTGAATCGCTCCGCCACAACGGGGCCCGCCCGACCAGATCCTCTTCGGCGGGGCCCCACCCGAACAGCTCCTTGGCAGCTGGGCTCTGCCCGACAACCTCACCGACGGGGCCGGTGGCCTGAACAGCTTCTCAGCGAGCACCCCCGCCCCTTTCTGATGTTCCGAAATCAGGAAATACCCGAACCTGGGGCTCGGGTGTTTCCGGGTTCGTGGCGTCAGAAAGACGTTCCAAAGTCAGGGAAAATGTGGAATCTGGAACGGCCGCGATCCCGAGGTTCCGGATTCTGGACGCTGCACCCTGTAATGCCAGTAACTCTACAAAAGTCCAGACCCAGAATGCCTCATCCTTCTTAATTCAAGTATGGATTGGGTAACAGAGTGAAAGAAAGGCAGACTTTCATCCATCTAGCACTGTCACAGCGTCAGGACTTTCCAAAGTGCTTTACAACCAAGTACTTTTAAAGTGTAGTCACAGTTGTAATCAATGTTCCCTCTAATTTTGTTTGGCCCTGCACAGCCCCTTTAAGGGACTGCGGGCCATTCAAACTACCGCGCATGTGCGGTTTTTTATATTGAAAGGCCGGCAAGCCGGCTGCGTGGATTCACTTGCGTGCTGCACAGCCGCACAGCTTACAGGGAACATTGGTTGTAATGTAAGAAACATGGCAGCCAATTTGTGTACAGCAAGGTCCCACAAATATCAAGGTGATAATGACTAGATCAGGAACAAGTACTGGCCAGGACAACAGGGAGAACTGCCCCATTCTTCAAACACTGCCATGGGATCTTTTACATTCACCTCAGAGGGCAGACGGTGCCGAAAGTTGACACCTCCAAAAGTGCAGCACACCCTCAGTATTGCAAGAAATATCAGCCTTTTTTTGTGCTCAAGTCTCTGGAATGGGCCTTGAACCCAAAACCTTCGAACTCAAAGGTGAGAGTGGCACCAACTGAGCCACAGCTGGTACCTAATTTAAATGCTTGTTACATTCTTGTAACTCTGAATAAAACCAGTGGAATAAGTCACCTCATTTTGCTGACCATGAGGAGTCCTTTGGCCAGCACACAGCACAAAAATGCATATAATCTAGTACAGATTCGACAGACCCATTCAAAGAGGTCTCAAGGGCAGCTGATGCAAAAATCAGGGGCAAAAGTCATGCTGGGATACGGTCACATGTATTGTGAGATCCTAGTTAAAGCATATCATTGGGGCAGAATGGAAGGTGTTTTGCTTTGCTATTCTTGGGTGTGTTCGAAGCATGAAAAAAGTGGAATCAATTCCCCAGCACTAACATCCTTCACCTTGATGAGTACAAAATGCATTTTTTTTAAATGAGGTTAAAAATAAAGCAAAAAATGAATGTAGGAAGGTGGCGTAATATAAATACGGTAAATTCCCAGATAAGCCTATAGATTAACATTCATGGCACGTGACAGATTATTTTAATATATACTGAGCAAAGTGGTGCTCTGTGCCTTCTCATGTCTGCACTTACTGTGGATAGCAGCAGATGCTTTGCATTACTTCTTTTATTGAATATAATAACTTACAAGTTCACATTTTTCCATGCTGTACATGTTAAATCTGAAGCTCCATCAAGCTGTGTACATTTAAAAGCAACACAGGATGAATGTTCAGTATAAGATCCTGCCATCTTCTAAAACAAAAGTTATAATTTAAAAGGGTGAACTAAACCCATCCTCGTCACATTATGCAACTGAAATGGAAATATTTATACTACTCGCCAGAACTGTTAGTGCTTTTTGTAAGAATCTCCACATTTATTTATTTGGTGAAAGGCCTTGACGTTAAATTGTCCCAACTATCTGTATATCATTGGGGCCCCACATTAAAAAGGTGACTGATTAGTTGACTGGAATGGTCTTGTCAATGAAAATAAGTGTTGTGTTTCCTATATTCATTTAAGTGTGTTGACTAGTTTAGCAATTGAAGTGTATATTTTTCACCTACATTTGCTTCTGCATGTTGCAACATGAGTGGATATTGCAACTAGATTGTAATAAATAGGAATATTTTGAAGGTTGCAACAGTCTCTCCATGTCTTTGTGGTCACATGCCTTTGAGCAAATGCTTTCAACACAATGGCTGGCGGTTAAAATTGCTATGTGCACTATTTTTATAAGGTTGTTAGCCAGCGTACTTTAAATGAGTTTAATGACACAGGAATTTGATATGAACCATGGACTTTATATAGCACCTTTCAGGACCACAGGACATCCCAAAGCACTTCACAGACAATTAAGTTATTTTTGAAGTGTGGTCACTGTTGTAATATCGGGGAATACAGCAGCTAATTGTGACTACACAGACATGGAGAGAGTTTTTGATTATTTTCTGTACCTGTCCTAACATTTTAATGATCTATATACATGGACCCCTAAGTCTCTTTGGACCTCCACTGTTTTTAGCTTTTCACCATTTAGAAAGTCCAGTGGCACTGGACCAAGCGCGTGTGGTGGCTGGTGTGCAACGGCCATCACACGTTAGAAAAAATCCAAGCACAGGCATCTTCCACCCTTCAACATGTAGTTCGGGACCTGGAATTTTAGGTCCTTCATTGAAACACCTGTGAACTCATCCCATTTTAGCGAGGAACCAAGTCATCCTCGATACGAGGGACCGCCTATGATGATGATGATGATGATTATTATTTAGAAAGTATTCTGATCGACCCTTTTTTGGTCCTCACACTTGCATGTATTGAAATCTATTTGCCATTCACTTAATCTCTCAATATCCCTTTGTAATTGTATGTTTCCATCTACACTGTTTATAATGCCACTTATCTTTGTGTCATTGGCAAACTTGGATGCATGGCTCTCTATCCCATCATCTATGTCATGAATAAATACAGCCAATTAAGTACTTTTGAAGCTTAGTCACTGTTGTAATGTAGAAAATAAGTTATCCTGTAATTCAGGCTGATTGAAGTAGTTAGCTGTAGTCCTATAATCAACCCTATTCCAGTACAAAACGTGTTACTTCAATAATCACTTAAAGGGAAAGGGCAAAATCAAGTGTGATCCAACAGTGTTTGTTCAAGAACTTGCACAGTATGATTTTTGACCTTTAGGGCTGTTCCAAGAATGTGAGCATTCAGCTTGTTCTAATGGGTATTCTCTTGGCTAGCCAAGTCTCTTGATTGGAATAATCTATTTCTTAATGTAGGAAAATCATGATCCTATTAACTCCAGATAAACACCTACCCATTGAAAGTACAGAATTCCAATGGGCCAAGTCACTTCCCAATCACAGCTATTATCCAACATCTTGGCCCAGGTTTCATATTTGCAATGTATCAAATGGTCAATATATGTTCGTAGTTCATGGATAAGGACTTGTCAATCAAATTTTAAAATCTGTTACAGTGCAGGTATATATATGGCTCAGAGAAATGGACCATGTACAGCAGACACCAAGTTGCTGGGGAAATATCACCAACGATGTCTCCGCAAGATCCTACAAATCCCCTGGGAGGACAGGCGCACCAACATCAGCGTCCTCGTCCAGGCCAACATCCCCAGCATTGAAGCAGTGACCACACTCGATCAGCTCCGCTGGGCAGGCCACATAGTCCGCATGCCAGACACGAGACTCCCAAAGCAAGTGCTCTACTCGGAACTTCTTCATGACAAACAAGCCGAACGTGAGCAGGGGAAACTCTACAAGGACACCCTCAAAACCTCCCTGATAAAGTGCGACATCCCCACTGACGTCTGGGAGTCCTTGGCCCAAGACCGCCCTAAGTGGAGGAAGTGCATCCAGGAGGGCGCTGAGCACCTCGAGTCTCAACAGCGAGAGCATGCAGAAACCAGGCACAGGCAGTGGAAAGAGCATGCGACAAACCAGTCCCACCCACCCCTCCCATCAACGACTATCTGTCCCACCTGTGACAGTCTGTGGCTCTCGTATTGGACTGTTCAGCCACCAAAGAACTCACTTCAGGATTGGAAGCAAGTCTTCCTCGATTCCGAGGGACTGCCTACGATGATATATTGGCAATCGCTCTTTTATCTTGTCCATATCTAACAAGGTTATGATATGTCTGTAGTCGAAAACTATTTATTCTTTATTTCCTTAATAAAACCTGGATAGTTCAGAAGACATGGTAGTAAAGGCTAAACTACATTACTTTGACCATCTCTGTGTTTAATATACATTCAGATATATAAACACAGTTCAGTTCAGTAACCCTTAATTTATTACCCAATTGGAATGATAACCATTCAATTTGACACTTGGATGTGTTTGATAGGTACTTCAATTAGAAATGATTTAAGTCATGCTAGTCTTGCTTCTGGCCAGTAACCATAATGTTAGCCCACCTGGAGCAGCATGAGGGCCTCCTTTGTTCCAGGCCAGGCAACAGAACAAGCCCTGGCTCTATTCAGCTTCTGGCCTGCCTTAACTAAAATCTTTGCTTTACCTGATCCTGCCTCTGCCTCCACTCACAGCCGTTTCTCGTGAAGTAACATGTAACTTTAACAAGAGACAGAGCGAGATCGTGCCTGCCTGGCTGTCTCAGGCCTATTTCAGCCTTTTAGAGTCCATTATTTTTTGTTTATCTGCGGCCTGGTCTCTAACCTTTGACCTTGCTTCTGACCTTTCCTTGAAGAGCAGCCTAAGTTCACTGTGTTCAGCTATAGTAGAAAGAGGGTCACGTCTCAAGAGATATAGTGCACATTTGGTGTTGCTGCACTGTGAACTTTTACACTGCACAAATGCCAAACGAGCAATATAAAGCTGCTGATGTTGCAGAAACTGGCAGTTTGGTGCTGGTCGTCAGAGTATGTGAGAAATGAACTTCAGAGATGACAGCCCTTGGACAAAGCTTTGTGCGAGGCAGTTAGCTCTGTGTTGTCCACTAGAGGTTCATTTTTGCCAAAGACTTCAGTATGGCTACAAGTAACAAGCTATATTCTTTACACATTACAACCTTCCTACAATTCACAGGTACTTCATTGGCTGTAAAGTGCTTTGGGACACCCTGAGGTCGTGAAAAAAGAAAGAAAGACTTGCATTTATATAGCACCTTTCATGACCACGGGACATCTCAAAGCGCTTTACAGTCCATGAAGTACTTTTGGAGTGTAGTCACTGTTGTAATATGGGAAACGCGGCAGCCAATTTGCGCACAGCAAGCTCCCATAAGCAGCAATGTGATAATGTGAAAGGCGTTATATTGCAAGTTCTATATTTTCTTTCTCATGGGTCAGAGAGCAGGATAAATAGCATCAATATATTCTTATCTAGTCTGTGTCTCTTTATCTCTCTTTCTGTATTTCTCTTTGTCTCTTCCCACTGGCTATGTGTCTATGAGTTATCCCTTGCTTTCTCTCACTGCACTGTTGTTTCTGATTTGAGTTTAATAGTTTAATAAGATATAGGCACACAGCAATGTTCTTTTTTGTTTAATCGTGTTAGCAGGGTATTTAATTTTTTGTCAAACTCTTTCCAGCTTCTGAAGATGATGACTCGTGCTGGGTTAGAGTTCTCCAGCTACAGCCAGTTCTCTGGTATTTTGCCAATGTTGGCAGGGTATTCACCCATTACAGCCGAACCAGATGCTATCCTTACACAGTGCTCATACTCATGCATTTTCTATCAGGACTTGCTTATTAAGGATCCAGAGTCCCTGGGACCAAAATTCTCCCCGCCCTAAAGGGGCGCACGCACACCGTTTCAATGGTTTTTACCGCAGCTGTGGTTGAGGTCGCCTTTTGAGCAAAATTCCGCTCTTTGTTGATTTTTAAAAATTCGGATCCTGAAGTCGTCTTAATTGGGGCGGTGACTACACGAGAGGGGCAGATACGCGGCGGTGGCAATACCTGAGGGGCGGAAGTTGGAGGCGGTGCGAAGTGACTGCTGCGATGACGTCATCACGGTACCACGTCAGCACGGCTCTCTCCTTCACTTAAAAGGAGAACCTTCACGGTTTTAAACCTTCGGCCCACTGGGCCACCAGGGAGGGTTTCAGCCGGGCCAGTGGCCTGGCACACAAGAGGGGGTGCTAGGCTGCCTGTTGGCCAAACCCGGGGGCATAATTATTGGGCCGACCAGGCAGTCTGCCGCCAAAACAAAACATGGCGGCAGCGCCAGTGCATCCTCCCCTTTAAGGGAAGCTGCACCTCCATTGCAGAAGGCCACAGCCTCACTGGACCACTGGGAAAAAACAGGTTTTGGCACCACCAGGCGGGCCGAAGATTTTCAGAGGAGAATGTCGCCGTCGGGGACGAGGGTGGGGGGAATAGATTGGCGTGTGCACAGTGATGACGCACTTATCATGGATCGGCAGCAGTGGAATGGTGGGGTGTGGGGGGATCAGGGCACCGCCGGGAAGCCTCGGAAAGACAATTCGGCTATCAGTGGCCATTCCACAAAAAGTCGGCGGCCACTCCACTCCGCAGCGTGACCGCCGATTTGCAGTGGTAACAGGCCTTAAGGAGAGGGGCAATTATTGACCCCCTTTTCTTCGACAGCACCTTCCAAACTGACACCATCCACCACCTAGAAGGACGAGGACTGCAGGTGCATAGGAACAGCATCACTCCAAGTTACCCGACAAGTCACACAGCATCCCGACTTGGTGATATTATCACCATTCCTTCAGCGTCACGGAGTCAAAATACCAACCTAACAGCACTGTGGGAGTACCTTCACCACATGGACTGCAGCAGTTCAAGAAGGCGGCTCACCACCACTTTCTCAAGGGCAACTAGGAATGGGCAATAAATGCTGGCCTTACCAGCAATGCCCACATCCCGTGAATGAATAAAATCTAGTTGAAAGCCAGTCATGTAAAGATCAGTCGTAGTGCACAACTGTTGACCAGGCTGGGATCAACTAACTCCAGACAAACCAGCGATTGAACTTCACATGTACCCAGTACCACAGCACACTGTCGGGTAGAAATCCAGTATCGCCCTGTTTTTATTTTTCACTTGGCCACCTCACCTTTCATTTTCTCCCCAGTAGCAGCCGGCCGCCCGAGCTGCACCTCCAGCAGCTGCTGGTGTTTTCGCCCGGCGTTGCTGCAAGTGAATTTCGGGTTCGGGGCGCTAACGGGGCGATGTGCACAGCGATGATGTCACGATCTCCGGGTGCAGGAGATCGTGATGCAAAGTCATAGCGTTGCCACTAAACTCCCGCCCAATATGGCAGGAGTCGTTAACAGCGCTACGCGCGTCGGTAACTCATTTGCGCCCGGCGCTAATGGGAGGCACAAATGAGATAAATTTCTAGTCCTGTCTGCATTCACCCACCAAGCCATCAGGACACGATTCCAATGTAGGTTAAACTCTCGCTCGCTCGCTCTTTCTCTCTCTCTCTCTCTCTCTCTCTCGCTCTCGCTCTCGCTGTATGTGGGGACCGAGAATGAGACTGGACAAGTTGTTGCTCTGTGTTTTTCAATTCTTTCAGTGTGATCGGGCATCTGCTGCGCCGCTTTCTTTACCTGCGCCGATTTCCTTAACTCTAGGGAAGGTTTTTCAGGACAGGCCTAATCAGAACTGGAGTAACTCTCAGCTGGCCAAAGTTCCCTAAATGGCCAGAAGTGACATTGGTGGTTGGTTACGCCCACTTTGGCTGAAAAAAAAACGGACTTAAAAAATTCGTAACTAACTGAGTTACACTGGTGCAAATTGATTGGGGAAACTGGGGATTTTTAAGTTAGGCCAGAAAAAGCAGCCTGCTCCAAAAAAGCGGCGCAAATACTGGGGAAAATTGAGCCCAATGAATGAACGAATAACGTTTGTATACTTTAACAGCAGAAGGCTATAATATGTAGAATTCCATGTGTTGTGATGATGAGTAAAGGGGAACTATGAAGGTAAATTACAACCGTGACCACACTTCAGAAGTACTTAATTAGCTGTAAAGTACTTGCATTTATATAGCACCTTTCCCGTTCTCAGAACATCCCAAAGCGCTTTACAGCTAATTAAGTACTTTGAAGTGTAGTCACTGTTGTACTGTAGAGACACGCACTCCCTCAGTGCTGCAATGTGAGTGTCAGCCTAGATTTTGTCCTCATGACCCTGAAGTCGAACTTGAATCTCCAACCTTCTGAGTCAGAGGCTAACACTGAGACATTTAGGGATGTCCTGAGGTGGTGAAAGCTGCTATTTAAATGCAAGTCTTTCTTTCTTTATTTTAAATGTATACAGAGGGATTCCAGCATTGTTCAAATTTGGTTTTACTTGCACTCAAATTCAGTTCTGGGACTGAGACATGCCAGTTCCATTTAAATACTTTTGTATCATGCCAACATGATTGTTGGAATTAGATTCCACCTGCGAGAATGCTGACTAACTGGGAGCAAAGCAAACATTTCCAAATTGAGGACGGAAGAATTGACATTGTGAAAGCGTTAGGCCCGTATCCAAGAGTCTAATGAATGGTTGGCATTCAAATTAGACACAATAGATCGATGGTGGCTAAATTGGACAGCCTGTCCATATAATAGAAATAAAAGTTGGTTCAGTATTGATGACCTGGCACTAGATTTCACTACCACATTTAGTAAGCGCTGTGCAATGTTGTTTTAAACATAGAAACATAGAAAATAGGTGCAGGAGCAGGCCATTCAGCCCTTCTAGCCTGCACCGCCATTCAATGAGTTCATGGCTGAACATGAAACTTCAGTACCCCCTTCCTGCTTTCTCGCCATAACCCTTGATCCCCCGAGTGTCAAATCAAAGCTAGAATGTCATTCCAGCACCAACTTCAAGTCAATTTGGAGACAAAATTCCTTCCTTTATTACTTTTACTCTTTCCCTACAACTGGTATGTCTTTAAAAAAATTACCTGCAAATAACTTGGACATGTGTAGCATCTTTAAGGTAATGAAATATCCCAAGGTGCTTGACACATGCCTATAGGACTACATAGGATTACATAGGATATATAGCACAAAAACAGGCCATTCGGCCCAACCAGTCCATACCGCCGTTTATACTCCACTCAAGCCTCCTCCCATCTTTCCTCCTATAAATCTATCAGCATAACCCTCTATTCCCTTCTCCCTCATATGCTTGACTCATCATCATCATCATAGGCAGTCCCTCGGAGTCAAGGATGACTTGCTTCCACTCTAAAAGTGAGTTCTCAGGTGACTGAAGAGTCCAATGCAGGACCTACAGTCTCTGTCACAGGTGGGGCAGACAGCGGTTGAAGGAAAGGGTGGTTGGGGAGCTTAGGTTGACGCACGCTCCTTCCACTGTCTATGCTTGGTTTCTGCTTGCTCTCGGCGATGAGATGCTCAGCGCCCTCCCGGATGCTCTTCCTCCACTTTGGGCGGTCTTGGGCCAGGGATTCCCAAGTGTCGATGGGGTTGTTGCATTTTATCAAGGAGGCTTTGAGGATGTCCTTGAAGCATTTCCTCTGCCCTCCTGGAGCTCGCTTGCCGTGTCGAAGCTCCGAGTAGAGCGCTTGCTTTGGGAGTCTCGTGTCGGGCATGCGGATGATGTGGCCCGCCCAACGGAGCTGATCGAGCGTGGTCAATGATTCGATGCTGGGGATGTTAGCCTGAGTGAGAACACTGACGTTGGTGTGTCTATCCTGTCAATGGATTTGTAGGATCTTGTGGAGATAGCGCTGGTGGTAGATCTCCAGTGTTTTGAGGTGCCTGCTGTACATAGTCCACGTCTCTGAGCCATATAGGAGGGCATGTATCACTACTGCCCTGTAGACCATAAGTTTGATGCCAGGTTTGAGGTCCTGGTCTTCAAACACTCTCTTCCTCAGGCGACCGAAGGCTGCACGGGCACACTGAAGGTGGTGTTGGACCTCATCATCGATGTCTGCCCTTGCTGACAGTAGGCTCTTGAGGTATGGAAAATGGTCCACGTTGTCCAAGGCCTCGTCAAGGATTTTGATAACCGGGGGGGGGGGGGGCGGGCAGTGCTGTGTGGCAGGGTCAGGTTGGTAGAGGACCTTTGTCTTATGTATGTTTAGTGTAAGGCCCATGCTCTCGTACGCCTCGGTGAAGGTGTTGATGATGGCTTGGAGTTCGGCCTCCGAGTGTGCGCAGACACAAGCATAGTCTGCGTACTGTAATTCAGTGGCAGAGGATGGGACGACCTGGCCTGGAGGTGGCGGAGGTTGAACACATTCCCATTTGTTCTATAATTTAGCACCACTCCAGCAGGGAGCTTGCTGAGGGTAAGATGAAGCATTGCAGCAAAGAAGAGCGTTGGTGTGATGACGGAGCCCTGCTTGACCCCAGTCCAACCGTGGATTGGGTCTGCGGTGGATCCGTTGGTCAGGATCTCGGCTTGCATGTCGTCGTGGACCAATCGGAGGATGGTGACAAACCTTTGAGCGCAACCAAAACGGAGGATGATGCTCCATAATCCCTAATGGTTGACAGTGTCAAAGGCCTTTGTGAGGTCAAAGAAGACCATGTACAAGGGTGGATGCTGTCCGAGATCCAAGGTGGCTCCCAGGATGGCAGCTCCCTAGGGAGCTCCTCTGCTGAACAACTTTATCCCTGGTCATCCGCTGCCACTCTTCACTCTTTCTCCCCTAATCTCCCCCCATCCACTGTTTAAGTTCCCCTGGCCCTAATAGTGGGTGCATTTTTTACCCCTGTGCAATTCCATGCTGCAAGGTCAGCTACGTGAGCCCACTGTCCATCTCCCAAGCGTGCCTGCTCTTTACCTCCATCAGTAAGCAGCGGATCGCCACTCAAACCTATCTCCTAACTTACCGGATTTCTCTGCCGCCAAGACTTCGCTTCCCCACTGGATGTGAGTGACTCAGCTATCCTTTTCAGACAGCTTTCGGAGACCGGGGAGTTTCCGATCAACTCTTGGGTTTGGACTCTATCCTCTCTCTCCGCTCCCACACTGAACTAATTAGGTCCCGTTGGCGATTCGGCTTATCATCAACTGCCAGTCCCGCTCAACCGCGGAGGCGAAAGCAGCTGGAAGAATCACAGCGCAGCCTCTGTCGGGCACGTGGTGCGTGTAATGGCGGCGGGAATACACTGCACTCCACAACAGTATAATTAAATGCCATACGACTGCGTTTACCCCTTTGGAAAAAGCTGCACTGGGAGCTGTCTGTCTGCGCCTCAGGCCTCTGAATGTCTCTGTGATGCTTGTCTAGCCTCCCCTTAAATGTATCTATACAATTTGCTTCATCCACTCCCTGATGTAAAGTCCTGTCCTCTCAGTACAGATTCACACGAGGCATGTAGTGAAGTCAAGGTCCTTTTGAGTGTAGGAGACTGAGTGGTGATCTGATTCGGTGTTTAAAATGTTAAAAGGATTTGATTGAGTGGATATGGAGCAACTATTTCCTCTGATGGGGGAATCCAGGTGGCATAACATTAAAGTTAGAGCCAGACCATTTAGGAGGGAAATCAGGAAGTACTTTTTCATACAAGGGGTGGTAGAAATTTGGAACTCACTCCCCAAAAAGGCTGTGGATGCTGGGATCAACTGGAGCTTTCAAGACTGAGATTGCTAGACTTTTGTTAGAAAGGGTATCAAGGGATTTAGAACTCAGCCGGGTAAGTGGAGTTGAGATGCAGATCAGCCAGAATCTAACTGAATGGCTGAGTAGGCCCAAGACGTTGAATGACCTACTCCTGATCCTATGTTCCTGTGTTCCAAAGTTAAAAGAAAACTTAGGATACAGTTATATATAATAATGTAAGATACGTGACACCTGAGGTAGCGAATTCCACATTCTCACCACTCTTTGGGTAAAGAATTTTCTTCTGAATTCCCTATTGGATTTCTTGGTGACTATCTTATATTGCTGGCCTCTAGTAATTCTCTTCTCCACAAGTAGAAATATTCTCTCTGTATCCACTCTATCAAAACCTTTCATAATTTTAAAGAGTTTAATTAGGTCAGCCCTCAGCCTTTTTTCAAGAGTAAAGAAACCCAGCCTGTTCATCCTTTCCTGATATGTATACCCTCGCATCTCTGGTATCAACCTTGTAAATCTTCTCTGCAGCTTCTCCAGTGCCTCTATATTCTTTTTATAATATGGCGATCAGAATTGTGCGCAGTACTCTGGTCTAACCAAGGTTCGATACAGGTTCAACATAACTTCCCTACCTTTCAATTCTATCCCGCTGGAAATAAACCCTAGTAATTTGTTTCCTTTTTTATGGCCTTACTAACCTGTGTTGCAACGTTTCGTGATTTGTGTATTTATACTCCGTTTTCCCTTTGTTCCTCTACCCCACCCAGACTCGCACCCTCCAAGTAATAAGTGACCTCCCTATTCTCCCTACCAAATGTAATACCTCACATTTATCTGTGTTGAACTTCATTTGCCAGTTATATGCCCATTCTACATGTCCTCCTGTTGCAATCCTCCTCCGTATTGAGTATTTGGTATCATCCGCAAATTAATTGTGTTTTTGATTCCAAAGTCTAAATCGTTAATATAAATTGTGAACAAGAGTGGTCCCAGCACTGATCCTTGTGGAATACCACTGCCCACCTTCTGCCACTGTGAATAGCCACCTTTTACCCCTACTCTCTGCTTTCTGTCTTGAAGCCAGCTAGCTATCAATTCTGCTACTTGTCCCCTGACTCTGCATTCTCTGACCTTGTTCATCAGTCTGTTAGTGGGTACCTTATCAAAGGCCTTTTGAAAATCTAAATAAATTTTATCTACTGCATTACCATTGTCTACTCTCTCTGTTACCTCTTCAAAAAATTCAATGAGCTTGGTCAAGCAAGACATTCCCTTTTGAAATTTATGCTGACTATTCATCATTATATTTTTGATTTCTATATGTTCTTCTATTTTCTCCTTTAGTAGGGATTCCATTATTTTTCCTACCGCCGATGTTAAATGACTGGTCTATAATTCCCTAGACATGTTCTATTCCCCTTCTTAAGTATAGATATTACGTGAACTATTCTCCAGTCCTCTGGCACTACATCTTTTTCTAATGAATTATTCAATTATTAGTGAAGTGGATGCCAAGCCAGATTAGGAGGGGTGACCTCTGAAAGCTTGACTAAAGAGATGGGTTTTGTCCAGGTTTTTAAAAGTGGAGATGTTGAGGGAGGGATTGCCAGACAATACGTTGCTGGATCAAAATTCTGGAACTCCCTACCTTGCAGCATTGTGGGACCACCTTCATCACATGGACTGCAGCGGCTCAACAAAAAGACCCATCACCACCCTCTCAGGAGCAGCTACGGATGGGCAATAAATGCTGGTCTTGCCATCAATGCCCATATCCCCAGAATGAATCTTTAAAAAGTAGAACAGTGGCAGCTGGAGCCTTTTCCACCAACAGTGGGTCAAAAGGATGGTGGGGGGAGAACGAATAGAAATTTGGAGACAGAGGAAGAGCATATGAGAGTGATCATAGGGCAAGAGGAGATGGCAGAGGTAGGGTGAGGTGATGCCATAGAGCAACTTATAGACAAAGATGAGGATTTTGAATTTGATGCATTAGAGAATGGAGAGCCAATGAACTTCAGCATGGACATGGTTGATGGATGAGCCAAGAAGCAGAGTTTTTGAAATGTTGGAGATTATGGATGGAGTAGAATTGGGGACTAGCAAGGCAGGTGTTGAAGTAATACATGACAAAGTGGCAAATGCATGTATATTGATTTTACTGGTGGAGGGGCCAAGGTTGGTGCTGAAGCGAGTACTGTTATGAAGGTGGCAGTAAGAGGTCCCAGTGACAGATAGGATGATGGGTCCAATAGGACAGCAAGGTTGTGAATAGTTTGGTTTAGCATAAGAGTGTGGTCTTAATCTAGAAATCTTGGCCCTTTTGGATCCAAGTGGACATGGATGCCATTCCTCAGACTCCTCGATCTAATAATTATTGCTGCATTGAGTTTTGCCTTTTTGAGAATTCTATTGAGTCTATGCTTAAGTCAGCAGTCAACCAGTAGCACAGTTTCTCGGTTTGCATCTTGATAATGTTCTTGTACCGATTTATATTTATTTTCCCAGTTACTTGAATTGCAGTATTCCATTTACTTATACTTCCTTCTCGAACACATGGGAAATGTGAGGTTTGTTGATGATCTTGGCTTAATGGAATTCATCCAAAAGTAACATATTGATTGCCTGAGAAGTGACACAGCATTGGAGAGGCTTGAGCAGACCCTGTCTTCATTATCAGGACCCAAGTAGCTGAGAGTTATTATCAGTGCAATTATATTACAAACAAGCAAAAGAATGATGTTCTTTGGTGACGCAATGGCTCATTCCGAATTGTTGTGGTTTTCATACCCTTCATTCTTCACTTGGAGAGAATAATATGAAATAGTGGAAGAATTTACTAGAATGATAGCAGGGATGTGGAGAGACTGGAGAAGCAAGGATTGCTCTCCTTAGACCAAATAAGTTTAAGGGGAGATTTAATAGAGCTGTTCAAAATTATGAAGGGTTTTGAGAGTCAATAAAATAAACTTTTTCCACTGGCAGGGGGATCGGTAGCCAGAGGATACAGATTTAAGGTAATTCACAAAAGAACCAGAGGAGAGATGAGGAGAATTTATTTTATGCAGGGATTTGTTGTGATCTGCAATGCACTGCCTGAAAAGGTGGAGGAAGTAGATTCAATTGTAACTTTCAAAATGGAATTGGATATATATTTGAAGGGAATAAATGCAGGGCTATGGAAAAGAGCAGGGCGATTGGTCTCATTGGATAGCTCTTTAAAAGAGTCGGCACAGACACAATGGGCCAAATGGCCTCTTTCTGTGCTGTATCTATAATTCACAGGCTGATTAACTATCTGACAGGCTGCAACGAGAACACTCTTTCCATGACCAGTACCCACTGTTATACCAGCTGCTAGGTTAGTTCGATACGACAGGAGGGTTTTAATGGAACGATGTGTGGGGGAGGGGCCACCCACAACCACCGGACATGAGTATCCAGCTGGATGTCAACCCACAACTCAGAGCTGGGATTCCAGTCTGTCAGAGCGGGGTTTCAAGCTCTGCACCTTCTGACCCAGACCCTAAGCCAAAGACTCGCTCCATGCTTTGAAGTGAGTTGTATAATTATGGTATAGTGGTAGTTGGACAAAGAATAGAATTGCTCCGTTAAGCCTTTAAATCAATGCATTACACCAGTGTTAGTAGCAAGCTACTGAAGCTGGTGTGCGATGGATGATTTTTTTCAAAGCTCCCAAAGCCTGATTGCTCTGTTTAGGATCCCACACATATATATAGAAATACCAATTCACAGTTTCTGTTTCGAAGAGTGCCCGTTAAATGACATCATTATACAGATGATAAAATAAGGCAAGAGCAAGACTTGACTTTGTTTGGGGTCAAAGTTTTATTCTGTTGTGGAGAAAGGTGACTGGTTGATTAATATAGTCATTAGTTTGGGCTTTAAACTATTCCCATATGATGAGGGGTGACTGACACCTTTAGGTGTCTAAAACATAAGAGGTAGGTCCTGAAAGAATAACGTCCTCTAAGAATAAAGATGAACATTTCTTCTTGGCCCCACTTTCTTGTATTTATTTTTTAGGCTTGTTTAACACATTTTATTTAAAGCTGTGGATTATTTTAGCATGAGGGAAACTCAATTTACCAGTTTCTTTGAAATTATTTTTGTTCGATTAGGTCTGGAGTATTTGTACATTGGGCAAGGGAACATATTTTAGGGATGGGCAATAGTTTTCACCGTATATCTGCTGATTAAATATAAGCTCACTATTGGTTAGGGCTGATCTCATGGCTGTTATCTTAAGGATTAAAGAGATAGATCTGTCGATGGCTAGAATTTTTGAATTGACTATTGACATTACAGGGAGCTTTCTAAAAGTCTATCCAACGTCTATTAATGTAGGCACTGCAGCTAAATTTCAGAATGAGACCGGGACGTAGAGAGTTAAATTACGAGGATAGGTTGCATAAACTTGGCTTGTATTCTTTTGAGTGTAGGAGACTGAGTGGTGATCTGATTCGGTGTTTAAAATGTTAAAAGGATTTGATTGAGTGGATATGGAGCAACTATTTCCTCTGATGGGGGAATCCAGGTGGCATAACATTAAAGTTAGAGCCAGACCATTTAGGAGGGAAATCAGGAAGTACTTTTTCATACAAGGGGTGGTAGAAATTTGGAACTCACTCCCCAAAAAGGCTGTGGATGCTGGGATCAACTGGAGCTTTCAAGACTGAGATTGCTAGACTTTTGTTAGAAAGGGTATCAAGGGATTTAGAACTCAGCCGGGTAAGTGGAGTTGAGATGCAGATCAGCCAGAATCTAACTGAATGGCTGAGTAGGCCCAAGACGTTGAATGACCTACTCCTGATCCTATGTTCCTGTGTTCCAAAGTTAAAAGAAAACTTGTTTTCACCCTGTATATAACTTGGCACCCCTGTGGGTTACACGATAAACCTTATGGAGGTTTTTTATCCTATGTATGAGGGGACACTTGTCATTTGGAATGCATGTTGGATGATCACACTTCCTGCCTGACTTCAACAGTGGGAGGCCCATTTGATTTTTGTGCTCGAGCCTCATTTAAATAAAACCACTGAGCTGTCAGCACTAAACGAGTGCTGATGAGCAGCTCATCAATCAAGGACAGAAACCTGATGACTCCTCCTTGGAGCCAAACTGGCAGGGAGACCATAAAGTGGTGGGTTGGGGAGGGTGGGATGGAGGGACCGGCAGTGGACAGGACAGTTTTTGTTGGACCAGGAGCAGCATTCATGGTCCAACAAAAATCGGTCAATGAATGGACTTACCGTCATGTTTTCTAAGAGGCCAGCGTACGTATTAAAGACCTCTGGTTTGGCTGCTTTATGTCCAGTGTCATCGGGCACACCTTGCGAAGTAAACGATCCACTCAATGCCAGCCCAATATTTCATCATGGTCCTAAAGACATCACAGGAACCAGTTCCCACCCCCCAATTTAAATATGTAGGTGATGCTCCTGCTTGATTCTAACAGTATCGTTCAAGTTTATCAGCTGGGTGGGGCATAGCTTGGATTATAAATGGCTTTTGAAGAAAATAAATGGCGGAACTCCTGACGCTTTTGTTGGCCAGAAATGTAAGGCTGACTCAAAGTTCCACTTTACAGATGAGGAAGTAGCGATTTCAAAGCTTTGGCCCTGGCTCCCAATCTGATGCGTTTAGCTTGACTTGGACTCAATATCTGAACATATGCACTCCTCCCTAATTAATGTTATCCCTCAGCGATCGGCAGCAGACACTGTTGATAGACCTAGAAAGGGACTCGAGGAAGAAAAGGCAGCCAGCTGTCGCAGAATGAATGTCATTTTTACTAAGTATATTTTTCATTGAAATAGCAGGGAATGATTTTTTTTGTTGTAACTCTTAAGTCCAAAACTAATATTTTTATAAATTGTGAGATTGTAAAGCGGTGAAGATTAAAGAGGATTAGTGGTGAGTGATGGGTTCTGCTGCTCTGGTTTAGTAAATTTATGTAGGCACACAGGCCATTAATTGCTAGGTTCAGCTCTTCCACGCAAGACAAATACCTGCACACTGCGGCCTGACACTGCGATTTGTCAAAGCGTACAGCTGCTGCTCACCAGACCCTGAATGAAGAAGCAAAGAAAAAGAAGCAAAAATCAAAAGACGAAAAAGTGTAACTTGACAACATTGCTCATCCCTGCCTTTACCTTAGTCCCTCATCAACTGACATGCTTATCCATGCGTTTGCCATCTCTCGACTCAATTATTCAATGCGCTGGTCATCTTCTGTCCATGCTCCATAAACTCCAATTTCTTCATATCCTGTTTGGCACTGAGCCCTGCTCACCCATGGCTCCCATCCTCACAGACCTATGCTGGCTCCCTGTCCTCCAATGCATCAAATTTTAAATGCTTTCTTGTCCTCCCTCCACTCTCCATCTTAAACCTTCTCCCTCCTGTACCTTCAGCCTGCTGACTCTGGCCTCTTGTGCATTCTTCTCGTCCTTCACCCCACCATGGCACAGCTTCCAGCTCCCCCTGCTCTGCTCTTGGGAACTCCCTCCTTCCAGCCCTCCGCCTCTCTAGTTCTCTCTTTTCCTTTCAAAGCATTCCGACAATCCACCTTTTCACCCAAGTAATCACCTTTTCACACAAAAGGGTAGTAGAAATCTGGAATTCTCTCCCCAAGAGGCTGTGGATGATGGAACAATTGGGCCTTCAAGACTGGGATTGATAGATTTTCGTTAGGTAAGGGTATCAAGGGATATGGAGCAAAGGCAGGAAAATTGAGGTGCAGATTAGCCATGATCAAGTTGAAAGGCAGAGCAGGCCCGACGGGCTGAATGGTCTACTCCTGTTCCTAATGTTCCTAACTTTGGTGAGATTGTGCTGAATGGGAGGGCTAGGTAACTGAAAGAGTTAACAGTAATTGGGCATGTTATCTCACTTCACTAAACTTGATGAAAACATAGGCATGAAGCCCAACAACTTATGCTTTTTCATTTGAATATTAGCAAAATTGCATTAATCCTTATGACAGCATTGTCTATTCCTGTTAATTCAGAGTTGCTTAATTTGAATTAACCTTTACTTCAAATTTTTTTTGTTTACATAAAACTTATGTACTTATTGAAATTGCTTAATTCAAGTTACTGGATAATTAAAATTTGGGGGGAGCTGCAAGAAAAAAAGAACTTTGAAACAACTGGCATAGGGTGTGGGGTGAACGTGTAAACAGGGTTTCTGATGAAGTTATGGTGGTAGATTGCGAGAACTCCAAAGCAAATTCCTGACGTATATCTCCGAATCTTCAAATGTGTCAGCTCTTTGAAGGTGGAAGGACAAATTGATAAGGCTGTTAAAAAAGCAAATGGAATCCTTGGCTTCATAAATAAAGGCAGGAAGTAAAAAAGTTATCCTATACCTTTATACATCGCTTGTTATGTCTCAGCTGGAGTTTTGTATCCAATTCTGGGCACCATACTTTAGAAAGGATGCCTAGGCCTTGGAGAGGGTGCAGAGTAGATTTACTCGGATGGTACCAAGGATGAGGGACTTCAGTTACATGGAACAATGAGAGAATCTAGGATTGTACTTCTTGGAGCAGAGAAGGTTAATAGGAGATTTAATAGAAATGTTCAAAATTATGACGGGTTTTGGGACAGTAGATAGGGAGAAACAGTTTCCCCTGGCAGGAGGGTCAGTAACCAGAGGTTGATGATTTAAGAATATTGGCAAAAGAACCAGGGAAGAGAATATTTTACTCAGTGAGTTGTTATGATCTGGAGTACATTGCCTGAAAGGGCGGTGGAAGCAAATTCAATAGTAACTTTCGAAAGTGAATTGGATATATACTTGAACAGGAAAAAATTTCAGGGCTACGAGAAAAGAGCAGGGGAGTGGGACTAATTGGATGGATCTTTCAAAGAGCTGACACAGGCATGATGGGCTGAACGGCCTCCTTCTGTGCCATAAGTTTCTATGGTTTTATAAGTAAATTATTTTCACCACATAGTCATGAATGAGCCCTTTTTCTCATGTTTTTTCACACAAAATCATGCGGAATGGTTTCCTTTGTCTTGTCTTTCCTCCATTGTTATGGAGAATGTCAGCAACAATGTCTTGGCAATCTGCACTTGTGCTTAATAATGAGGTCTGGCAGCTTAAGTGGTTCCTTTTTACAAATGCAATACTTTATTTTCACGGTTTCAGCAGTTTGGAGGAATAATAACTTCAACCTCGACCTCCATGCGAGTTTATCAGTTTTCTTTATATCTTTCTAAACCTCATCTGGCAACCTTCAAACAGCAGCAGGAATAGTCCTGGTACCTTCCATATGCAAGAGATTACAGTGTGTGTTGAATGTCTGCTGGACACTCAGTGATCTGAAATAAAACATTCAACATAAGACAGTACACTGTACAGGGGGTGGAGGTGATTGAGAATGGAGATTCTCCAAATGACATGCCAATCTCTTAAGTGTATCATTTTGCATGAAGGCAGAGGTTCCATTTTGTTTTAAGAGATCCTCAGTATATCTGGGTCTGTTCAGCTGAACTCTTGCTGTTATATCATCCATTGGACTAACAGATAGGGTTGGATTTTGCAGGTGGTCAGTGTGTGTGATCAGTGGGTCAGCGGGCGTGATCAATGACAGGTCGGGTGGGAAAATGGTTTTGTTCCCAGGGGGTCGGGGTCCCGCTGTGAATCCGCTGCCACGCGCCTTTACCAAATGTCGGGTCTGCCAGCGCTGAGCAGACCCGACACGCGCGATGGGGGAGGCAATTAAAATCATTAGTGGCTTGTTTACAGTCACTTATTAATGTTTTTTTCCCAGCTTCTTGGATTTGACAGTTCGCCCACCGATTTCCCGCTGTGCCTAGACCTCGTCTGTGAAGCTGAGGCGGGAGGTCAGTGGCCATTGAATCAGCTGATGAGTTCACAGCTTCAAATGTCAAGTCAAAGCTTCCAGCAGATTGAGAAATGTTACTTTAACCACTAGCTTCTCTAAACTGCATTTCCACTACAGATTCAGGATGCTGCAAATCTTTACACAAGTCTCCATCCAGTCTGACCTCATTACCTCTCCCACCATTGACAGATCGCTTCTGTCATCTCTACTTCACCTGCCATCTATTCCATCAGCATGGGTGCCCTTGAAATTCTCTCACCTTGGTCCTCAGAACCCAAAACGATCAGCCCCAACACCAGCATTACCGGGCACACCAACAGCACCAGGCACACCAGCAGCACCAACAACACCAACCTGCTCTACAATCACCTGATGCTGCACAGGACACAGGGCATCAGCACCCAACCACTTTGCTGCTCGGGAGGCCAGGGCAAGCCTCACCATGGCCAGATTTACTTCACTTGACGCTGTACACTCTGGCTGCCACATGATGCGCCAGTTTGGCACCACCCCACACCAACATCATAAAGCATCCCTACAATGCCAAGCCATTCCTTTCACACACATCACTGTTGCGGGGTTACAGTTATGTCTCACTATTCACTGCAACTAACTAAGCCACTTCCAAAGGTGCACAGAAATCTATCCAAGAAAGCAAAGTGTTGAAAATAAAGTTTTCAATGTTTGACACCACATTAACAGAAACTTTACATGAACTTTGGATAAAACACCCAAGTGCCTATCCTTGTGTGTTATTAGTTGGTATGATTGCACTAGGATGAGGGTGAGTGTGAGGGGTGGCTAGTGAGAAGGGAAAGTGATAATGTAGATAGAGAGGGCTGGGTGGAGTTACTAGGTAAGTTGGTGTGAGTAAGGAGGTGCAGGACTAGGGTTGGGAAGGCAGAGTGATGGGGATGTGATGAGAAGCACAGCAGGATGAGGTTGAGTGTGGCTTTGAAGTAATGTTCCATGATCTACTGAGACAATTGAAACGTTTGCAGCACTGCAACCAGTTCCTCCTGACCACATCCCTGCTTGCGCCTTCCTCTGCAATGTGCAACTAGACTGTGTTGAATTCCTGGGGAGGTCTCTTCCACCCATGGGAAGGGAAGAGGACCTCCCTGTGTGCTATGATTCCCTCTATAAGTATATGGAGGGAGTCATGGGAGAGCCTGGGTGCAGCCTGCATCTCTGTGCTGTGCATATCAGTGTTTGCAGCACCTCAATGATGTAGAAAACTGACAGCATAAATGTCAAACTAAAGGAAACCGGCTGATGACGTGTCATCAAAAGACGTCATCAGACCCACTTCCTCTAATTGGCCGGCAAATGCACTGGGCAGGCTTTACAAGCCCCATCGGGGAAATTCCTTTCAGAGACAGGGATGGAGATGGCAGTGGGGTCGGGACCCACCACCGACGTCGTCCATCACGGACCCGCCGAGGTTCGTAAAATCGCGGCCATGGTGTTTGAGAATTGGTGAGAGTGTACACAGACAGTGCTTGTTGTGCCCGGTTTCCAGGCAAAAACGGGTGCAAAGAGATCCAATCTAGGGGGCCAAAGTCCCACACCTGAACAACATCGAATCGGCCACTGTAGAGGGATTTCTGGAAAATGTCTAAAACGGGCCCTCGGCCCCTTCAATATGCTAATAAGGGACCAGACGCCTATTTTAGGACCCAAATAGGAAATTGGTTGACCCTGAACGCAGCAGGTGTTGGGTTTGCTCTGTTCAGGATTACTAGGTTTTGTATGTGGCCTAACCTCGCTGGAACTCGCCACCAAAAAAGTACGCTTTCAAAAAAATACATTTACCTGAATGTGGAGCCGGCTCCCGGCTCTATTTTAACACCGGGGGCCGCTGCCAGTTATTGCTCACCACCCTCCTGTTTGTCACCTCACCCAGGACTCACCTGAGGCCCTTGGTCAGCACCCAGGCAACCCAATCTGCTTTTCCCAAGACTGGCAAACTAACTCTAGGGCTGTGACTGGCTCACTATCCTAATGAAGGCGGTGGTCCAATTTACCGTGGTGCAATTTACCGTGGTGCTGCCGCTGGCCTCATTAGACGCATGCAATCGTGTCCTGATTCAGGCACGTTCCTCTTCTTTGGCCAGCACAGACAGGATGGGCCAAATGGCCTCCTTCTGCGCCATAAATTTCTATATGATCCAATTTCCAGCCCTGAGGGTTAAAGCCCAACCTCATTCTATCCCGACCCTTTCCAGCAGGAGTGACTGGATGATGATGAGTATCAGAAATCCTGGTTGACCCTAGTCTAAATATTGAAGCTAATTATAGTCACCCAACTATGACCCAATCTGCTCTTAACTAACTCAGACCAGGGATGGAACTGGAGAACTGAATTCACCCATTGAAGACTGTTGACGGCTCTTATTTTATCAAATTCTGTAAACATTGGCCCCTCTCTGCAATATTCCTCAGTGAATACTACCATTAAGAAAAAATATATTGAATGCTGGAACCTTTATTCTAATAGTAAAGAGGGAGGCAAATAACCCGGGCTTAAGGAATCTCTAGTAAAACTACACATGCCTGATAATCATTAGAAGGATAGAATGGTTGGGGGGAACTTTAACCCCCAAGGACAGGCGGGTTGGGAGCGGGTGGGAGGTTTAAAAAAAATGTACATATTACACCTGACCCCAACGTGCCCACTTCCGGTTTTAATGGAGGCAGGTGAGTGGGCGGATGACCAATCCGCTCTCAGGAGGTGAATAGGTCAGTAAAATCATTTTAGAAGGCTGCGTGCCTCAATTTGAACAGGATTTTTACTTTTAACCCATGGAGGCCAGGTGTCCCGGGGCTCGGGAATCCCGACAGGTAAAAGGGGGTGAGAAGGGCTGTACAATGAGGCAATGCATTTATAGCACTGCTTGTGGGCCAGGAGGAACAGGAGTGCTCCCCGATCCCTCAAGCTTATCTCTTCACAGACTCCACAATCAGACCCAGCAATCCCCGTCTCCCCCACCCTCCTGCAATCTCCGAGTGCTGCTGTCGTGGCCTTCCCCACCCTCCCCCGTGGTCTCCGAGTGCTCCCCCCAGGATCTCCGACTCCCGGTCCCCTCCTCGCCCCCACACCGCCCCCCCTCCTGCTCAGTCCTAAAACCTACCTGAATCCCTGTAAAGCTCCCAGTGCCATGGCCGAGTGATTCGATATGCACAAGCTGGGAAATAAGTGCTTCAGACATTTACTTACATTTCATTCGAACTGACATCAGCCTATTTAACTCAGAGCCTGATCCAAACCGGTGTTAAAGTGAAAGGTACAACTGAAAACTTGGCCTTGCTATCAGATTGTGTTTATTGGATAATAGTTTGAATTCTCCTAGATCTGGGAATTCTGGAGTATTCCAAAACAAATTGCGGCCTTTCAAACCCCAGCCCAATCAAACTCAGCTTGTCTTTGTTTTTTTTGTGGCTCAGATGGCATTTATATTTCTCATCGGTTCACTTTGGTAACTAGTTAGTCAAACATCAGAAAGATTTCGCAAAGCCTTTTGAATCCAGACCTCAGCAACACATTTTGCTTCTGTGAAATCACTTGAGAATTACTCCTCAGGTGTAAAGTGTCAATCTAGTACTGTCCCACCTGCGTATTTCTAATTCTTACATAACTGAAGGTACATATTAAAAGGGCGCAGACACGTTGGTAGAGAGGACTCCCACATCTTGCTAATGTCATTGATGGTATATGCTACATGAAATCATAGGGGGAGAAACTGGGCTGCTTTGCGCCTCCCGTTAGCGCCAGTGGGGGGGGCGGTAACGGGCGCTAAGGAGTCACCGACCTGACGTGGCGAATTCAGCGACATTCATGAACTTCCCTGGCGGTTTTGCGCTGGCGCTAACACTTACCGCCTCGGTCTCTAGCACTCGGAGATCGTGACGTCATCAAGTGTGCAGCGCGCCATTACCGCCCCGGATGTGAAATAAGCTCACGCTCCCCCCTTCAGCATCACGGGCATCAAAAACGGCAGCAACAGGAGGACTTGTCGCTTTGGTTGGCTGCTTGGGGAGCGATAATTAAAGGCAGTGGTGTTCAGCTAGGCCAAACTTTATTCTTTGCACCAGTCTGGTGCCTCATTGCTGCGCGATGCCTGAGCCCTCCACTCTCTGAGAGTGATTGAGGCTGTAATGGCAGTCGCGCAGATCTAAGAAGAAGAATGTTGCAAACCATCATTGGCCCTTCCCTTTAAGCGAGGGAAGCAGCCTCTGATACCAGCATTCTGTTGCTTCCGCTCCTCTCACACACTTTAGCACCCTCAGAGAAGTGGTTACTGTTTGATTTAGTGATCCACATCCCTCTTGGAGCGCTAAAGCTGAAGTTCCCGGGATCAAAAAAGGATTATCACCTGGCGACACCATTCTCACATTTCAAAAATTATCACCCCAAACGTGGCACAATGGAATATAGAATCTTACAGCAGAAAAGGAGGCCATTTGGCCCATTGTTCCCGTGCCTACTCTTTGAAAAAACGATTCAATTATTCCCATTCTTTCCCCATACCCAGCCAATTTGTTATTTTTGGAGGGTAAAAATAGAATCCCATATAAAGTATAGATTTGTTTGGGCTGCCAGTAGGATAGGGTGGCAGTTAGGGTTGCCAATCCTCCAGGATTGCGCTGGAGTCTCCAAGAATTGAAGGTTAATCTCCTGGACACTGTTGCTCGCAACCCAAGAGAAAAGTCACAGGGACATTAAAACAATTGAGTTTTTTTCAACTTATTTGAAAACTTTCAATTAAGTTTTAAAATATTGGAGTTGAGGAAAAGGCTGTTTTACTGGGTGGGGCAATTTGAGGCAGGAAGTCATGTGATCAAACCTCCAGGAGTACATCCAACTCAAGACAGTGCATTGTTCAATTTAGTTGTTCCCTGAAAACATCTTTAAGAAGTAACAGTGATCTGTGGCCTGATGCAGGCTCTGCATTTAGACTCCTTTACTGCATTGGAAGTATTGGGCTCACTGTCCACTAAGAAGGCAGACTCAGCCATTGTTTAACATCTCATCCGAAAGACAGCACTTCTTCTGACAGTACAGCACTCCCGCAGTGGCACTGAAGTGTCAGCCTAGATTTTGTGCTCAAGTCTCTGGAGTGGGGCTTAAACCCACAATCTTCTGACTCACAGGAAAGAGTGCTACCCACTGAGACACAGCTGTGCAAGAGGAACCCACTTGACCTGCTCCTCAGTTTCTGCCTCTATCAGGACACAGTACCTTTCCCATCAGCTCAATATCCACATAATTTAACACAAAGCCAATATTCTAAAGAATAATTTCAATTTTGGGCAAGTTTGTAAGATGTCAACAATTGCAGTGAACAGGTTTTTTTTTTTGTTCATTCTTGTCAGATCAACTCCAGCGCCAAAGATCACTTTGCACTATTACA